>NC_092132.1:148485424-148813549 GCF_043159975.1 Macaca nemestrina | reverse complement strand
ATTTCCCCTCCCTGTCACCAGCTACCTTACAATTGCCTGATAGTCACCTGTTTCCTGACATTCTTTGGGGCCCATCCTGCCCTGCTGATATCTGCCTATCTACCTACTCTAACAAAAGCATTAGAGTGAGTGAGCTTACTTTCTTGGTGGTGACCTTGGCATTACTGCTGAGTGCAAAGGTGAAAACAGAGCATGTTTTGATCCATAAAATTATGAATATTTGCACCAAAATTTTATGACTATCTCCTGACAAATTATCTTCCCTCTTTTATGTGGGAATAAAAATTCTGAGTTTTAGCCAACAACTCCTGAAATTTACTTATGAATATATCAGAGAATAACTAAAGGAAATGTGAATAAGGACCTGTGAGTGCAATGTTTCTATCAAAAATATTTTGTAAAATTATTTATAAATAAGAATTATGGATTTTTAAAAATTTAAGACTTTTGAGAAAAATTTTAAATTTGTTGGATACTTCTTACCAACAAATAGTCTTTTAAGACACTAAAGTGGAACAAGAAAATAAACATCCTTATTTGCCCACTTTTTAAAACAAATCATACTTTAAAGTTGCCTCATTGAAGATGAGCTTGGTGCTAGTAAAATGAGAAGTTAATGATGAATTTTAGACAGAAACCTCTACGTCTTTTATTTGTTTTGTGTCTTTAATTTCACTACTCATCTGATTATATGAAATTTTATGTGAAAATTAGGTGTACTGTGTTTCTGTACTTATGATTCCTATGTGGAAAACTTCCTTTCCCCCCCCCCCATACCTAGAAATTGGTTTGGTTAATAATAAAAATAAGTAATCTAGAAGTAAATGGATGAAGTTGAATCCAGGATGCTTGAGCCAGGGTTAAAAAAATAAATGCATAAAAGGAAAGTAAAAACAGAGAGAGATCACTAAATTTGGACAACAGTTTAATTTGAATACTGTAGAAAAAAGTCATATAGACCTTTTAAAAATAATTTCTTAAATAGCTTAAAACAAACTATTAAACTATTTTAAAAACAGTTTGAAAATTAAGAATTTTTATAATGTTTTCTCAAATTAGAGAAAAGAAAAATACTTAAATTGGAAATATCAGCATAGACATATAAACTTTTAAAAATTGGTGGGTTTTTTGCTTGGTTTGTCTTCTTCCTCTTTCCTTATCATGATTTTTCTCTACTGGAATTTTCTGGAAATGCATCATTAATAAAACACATACCCCCAAATTTTTGGCTTAGGGTCTGCTTCAGAGAGAACCTGACCTGTGATAGATCATTATTATTGTGTTACTAACTTTGTGTACCTCCTTCTGTTGTTTTCCACTTTCTTGTATACAGGACATATTTTCTGAGTTTTATCATTGACACAGAGATTTCACTTCTTAAAAATAAATTTAAATAATAATAATAATAATTATATATATATTTTTGAGACGGAGTCTTGCTCTGTTGCCCAGGCTGGAGTGCAGTGGCCTGATCTCTGCTCACTGCAAGCTCTGCCTCCGGGTTCCCGCCATTCTCCTGCCTCAGCCTCCTGAGTAGCTGGGACTACAGGCGCCGCCACCTCGCCCAGCTAGTTTTTTTGTAGTTTTAGTAGAGACGAGGTTTCACTGTGTTAGCCAGGATGGCCTCGATCTCCTGACCTCGTGATCCACCCGCCTCGGCCTCCCAAAGTACTGGGATAACAGGAGTGAGCCACTGCTCCTGGCCTCTAAATAATTATTAAGAGCTCTAAAATTATTTATTTCTTAAATTTATTATTTAGTTCCTAAAAGATGTTGGGTACATACTGCTCTATTCCTTTTTCTTCCCAGTACAGCTTTGTAGATAGATAGTATGAAAGGAAAATAAGCTTGGGGTCCCAAAATCACTAAGCTAAAGGGAAAAGTCAAGTTGAGAACTGCTTGGGACAAAAGTGCCTCCCATTCTATTCAGAGTAACCCCTGTGTTCACTGAAATAAATGCATACCTGACTGTCTCCTCTGGAGAGGTTATTCAGAAACTCAAAAGAATGCAACCATTTTTCTCTTATCTCGTGTGACCTGGAATCCTCCTCCCTGCTTTGAGTTGTCCCGCCTTTGCTTTGAGTTTTCCCACCTTTCTGGACCAAACCAATGTTCATCTTATACATGTTGATTGACATCTCATGTCTCCCTATGCTCTGACCACCTTGGGCACATGTTCTCAGGACCTCCTGAGGCTTTGTCATGGTTACACATCTTCAACCTTGGTAAAATTAACTTTCTAAATTAACTGAAATCCGTTTCAGATATTTGAGGTTCACAATAGTGTATTAGTTTGTTCTCACACTGCTATAAATAATTGCCTGGGACTGGGTAATTTATAAAGGCAAGAGGTTTATTTGACCCACAGTTCAGCATGGCTGGGGAGGCCTCAGGAAACTTACATTCATGGCAGAAGAGGAAGCAAACACATCCTTCTTCACAGGATGGCAAGGAGAAGTGCCTAGTAAAAGGGGAAAAGCCCCTTATAAAACCATCAGATCTGGTATAATAATGATTCTCACTCACCATCACAAGAACAGCATGAAGGTAACTGCCCCCATGATTCAATTACCTCCCACTGGGTCTCTCCCATGACACATGGGGATTATGGGAACTACAGTTCAAGATAAGATGTGGGTGGGGACACAGGCAAACTGTATTACATAATATCTGTTTCTTCTCTCGCTGAATGTCCTGGATCTATGAAGCTAGGCTATGTAGTGGTGATAGTAATCTATTGACAACTATCTTACATCAAACAGTACACTGTAATATTTTAGGGGTCATGTCTTTTACACACCATCTTGTCTTCAATATCCAACATTAACTTAGTGTATAGTAGATGCTCAACACATACAAATAGTAACATCACTGAGACTTAAGGCTTTGTCAGACTTGGTTATTAAATATGTGTATATACACATATATTATATTTTGTTAGAACAGTTATCACTGTGTCTATTTTCTACTAGTGCTAAAATCCCCAACTAGTTTATGCCTTCAAAAATCATTTCTATAATAATATGTAGTAGAGCCTATCAGGTATGATTCTAAGCCTGAAATTTCAGTGATTTGTCCATCAAATGACATGGTATACATGAAACGACACATCATCCACAAATTTGTGCAATATTTTTTCAAACTCTAAATCTATATTCTGCATCTTAAGTTATGTCTAGGATGTATTCCATGACGTCTTCCTCCTAATTCCTATCATGCTGCCCAGGGGAATCATACCCTCTGAACGGAAAAAGGGAGTTTTCCTCTTAATAGAAGGGGGTCTTTGAAATCTCCTGTAACACTTTTCATACACTGAAAATTATAGACGCCCAGTCTTCTGGTTGGTATAATGTGTATTATATTAAAATTACGAAAACAAATACAACAAAAACAAAGTGAAGAGCTCTGTTGTAGTTCTATTAGTCAAAATGCAGTACAGCTCAAAGCAAATAGCCAGTTGTCCTAATAGTGTTAGAGTCTAATGCCACGCTGTATCTGATTCTCCTCTCTATTGGAGGCTACAGAAAGATTCCATGCCTCTAACTCTCTTACAAATAGGTAGAGCACTGAGACCAATTCTGGACAACAGATTGTGGCAGAATCTACATGGTCAGGATATGTATTTGTATTTGTGCTATGATCTCTCTCTCTCTGTCCCACTCTCTGTCTCTTTCGCTCTCTCATCTCCTACTGTGGAAAACCATGAATTCCACTGTTGAAACAGTAAAGATCCATTGGTTTAAAATGAAGGCAGAGTCTTCTCTCAGTTTGTGCTCCCACAACATGCATTGGAAAGGCAGAATAAGTAAGACATAAATCTTTGTTTTATAAGCCCCTCGGATTTCGAGGTTAGTGTTTTCCATAGTGTAAACCAGCTTATGCCAACAGATATAAAAGCCATTTTAAAAATGTATTTATTTTTGACAAGATATACAAAATAATAATAAATATATAAATAATGTCACAAAACATATACAACATAAGAAGAAAAAGAAAAATCATAATATGTTTTAGGAAATCATAGATGTCTAAAGTCTAATTAAATCAGTGATGCTGTAAGTCAGGGCAATCCTGAGAAATCCTTAGCGGCTGAGAAAGCCATCACTGTTGACAAGCTTCTTAGGAGGCATTTGTTTTCCCCCTTTTCTGATGTGGAGATAAGCAGACTGGGGCAAATGCTTTGCACTGCAAGGACTGTCACACACTGACTTTTGCTTTCTTCAGGGCCATCTAACCTGACATCTATCAGAGTGAACATAATAATTTTAGATTTTCTCATTTGTGCTTTATGGCGTTTGCATTGACAGTCTATGGACAACGCTGAGTCTTGGGTGGGAAAGTCAAGGACAAGAATGGTTAGCAGGCATCTTTCAGTAAATGCAGATGAGTGTCGAAGAGATTTAAAGAGGCAAAATGTGTGCAAAAAATAACAAAAACAGCTGGGAAACTTTTAGATAGTCTTACAAAATGACCTCTGCCAACAATGATGACTGCAGATACCAAAATCAACATTTATAATTGTAAGTAATCATAGAATACCATGTTATTTTTTATGAATTTGAAATCTAGTAAGTTTCTTTAAGTTATTTTTCATGTATATTTACTTATTTGAAACTTCCAAAATTATTTTTTAAAATTTTGTAAGAGTTAATCCAAAGTATTAATATAATAGGAGTAAATCCAGGTTGGTATGTTGTATATTCTCTTACTTAGATTTGTTTTCTACAAACCGTATTTGAATTTGCAGAAACACCACATTGATTAATTTATTAAATAATTAAGTACTCCCAATTTTTGGACAGTGTCCTAAAGTTAATTTATGTAATGACAGATGCATTAGAAACAAATTTATTAAATTGGGCAAAGTCTAAAAATAGCAAATATATTATGTCTTATTTCAAAAATGCCAGTTTTTATCAAGCAGAGATGGTAACAGAAAAAAAAATCTATTTAAAAATGGACATTCATGACTGGCAAGACACAGAAAACATAAAGTTGTACCAAGACTAAAAATATCAATAAACTTATTTATTTGCGAATGTCAGTGTATCTAGCTGAGCTGTTCATGCAAAGAAAAACTACAATTTCTTGACTAGGTTGTGCTTCAAAAATAGCTTAGTGCCCCTAGAATTCATAGTAAATGAAACAATGCAAAGTAGCAAAGTAGAACATTTTCTCTTTAGCACAATTACACATCACTAATTAAGTTATCTAACTAGATCTTTGATAAATTAAAAACTGATTAAGTCATCCCAAACTATGCAATTATACAAAATAAAGTAAAAAAGAAAAACTTGTATTTTCTCATTGCCATTTAAGAGTAAAAATGCTAACAAAGATAGATTATAAAAATGAATTTTAACAAAGTAGTTATAAAACAACAGTACATATATAATTTGAATACCCTATCTTGGACATGAGGCACCATCTCCTGATCCTCGAAGCTGGTTCTGAAATTGGGAAATAATGAAAAAGTAAAGTACTATTTTTCTTACAGGCAGAACAGGAGACCTTCCTGGAAGGGAGTCAGAGGAAAGGAGGTCTGCCCTGGACACATGATAGATTTTCTTCCTCAGAGAGAACCTGCAGTTCAAACACAAGTTCTGTGAAGGGAGATGGTTGAGAACGTAGCACTTTTATTGGGGGCAGATTGGGGCATGGAAGAAGAAGGTAAAAATGTTCTCACTTTATATTTGTGATAGATTTCAAATATTGACCATTTATAAATGGCTTTAAAAGTCAGGAAATACAGTAATTCATAGATAGGTGATGTTACAAAACTATTATTTTATTACTCTAAAGAAATCACCAGATTATTTGTTTCTAGTAATATAAAATTACATACATACAACAGGTTTAACTCTTTAAAGAAAATTATTAGTTAAGTCAACAAATGTGTTTTTATGTAAACAATTGTACTTGAAATAACTTTGCAAACATTCCTATGGACTAAAGATGGAAAGGGAACTAGCATCTGATGACTAATTCAAACCTAACATTAGAACAGCCCTGAGCAAGGGAATCACATGGCCCGTTGGGCTTATCATGGCCCAGGGACTTGGGACAGAATGCTCCTGCCCAGAAAGGACCCAAAGCCTGGCATTCATTCATGTTGTGGAGATCAAACCGAGAACACCATAGGAATCCAGACCTGAGAAAGCCGTGTTGAGTGAACACGGGGAACAGAGAAAAGTGTCGCCACCAGCCAAAGATATGAGAGAACTGTGGTCTTTGCCCCAAACACTCTTGCAATAAATCAATGAATGAATAAGTGAATGAATGGATGTCTTCTACTCTCACATGGACTTATGGGTCCAATATAGACCATAGCATGGGCTGGAAACATGCAATTCTCAGAAAATAAAGCAGTACATGATTGATGGTGCTCAGTAACAGCAGTTAAAAGAAAGCATTCTGCCGGGCATGGTGGCTCATATCTATAATCCCAGCACTTTGGGAGGCTCAGGCAGGTGGATCACTTGAGCTCAGGAGTTTGACACCAGTCTGGGCAATGTAGTAAGGCCTAACTCTACAAAAGGTACAAAAATTAGCCAGGTGTGGTGGCACACACATGTAGTCCCAGCTACTTGGGAGGCTGAGGCAGGAGGATCACTTGAGCCTGAGAGGCAGAGGCTGCAGCGAACTGAGATCATGCCACTGCATTCCAGCCTGGGAGACAGAGCTGTCATAAATAATTAAATTAAAGGAGGCATTCATGTTTTTTGTAGGGAGCCTTATCCTTGGGATATGCTCAGGTATAGCCCTACCAAATATGAGATCACAAATCAAACTCACAGAACACTGAAGAACATGTTATCATAGTTAGAATAAACAGAAATAAGAAACAGCACAGTACAATGCCCATAAAAATGCAGACATTAATATTATGAAGATCAAACTCTAACTGAAGGATGATATTTTATTTTCCTCAATTCTAAAAGAACTAAAGAGCCTTTCTCCTGAAAATAACCTTGGTCGGAATTTAAAAGCATCTTGTTCTTTTCACAAATATTATTTTTCAATTTTATCTTATCTAACATTTTAATAATGGAAATAAAAAACAATATGTTAAGAAAAGATGATTAGATATAGCTAACAAGGAGATAAAGATGGCAATTAAAAATAAATATTTGTTTATTCTAACAAGTTTTTGGTGGGGTTTTTAGGGTTTTGTGTACACAATCATGTCGTGTAAACAGATAATTTTACTTCTTTTCCAATTTAGATGCATTTTATTTCTTTTTGTTTTTGTTTTCTATTTTTGTCAAATTGATTTTCACAGGACTTTTTGTACCATGTATTAGTCCATTCTCATGCTACTATAAAGAACTGCCTAAGACTGGGTAGTTTACAAAGGAAAGAAGTTTAATCAACTCACAGTTCTGTAGGGCTAGGGAGGCCTCAGGAAACTTACAACCATGGTGGAAGGGGAAGCAAACACGTCCTTCTTTACATGGCAGCAGGAAGGAGTAAAATGAGAAGTGAGCAAAGGGGGAAGCCCCTTATAAAACAATCGTACCTTGTAAAAACTAATTATCATGAGAATAGCATGGAGGAAACCACCTCCATGATTCAGTTACCTCCCACTGGGTCCCTCCCATGACACAGGGGGATTATGGGAACTAAAATTCAAGATGAGATTTGGGTGGGGACACAGCCAAACCATATAATACTATATTGAATAGAAGTGGTAAACGTGGGCAGCCTTGCCTTGTTCTGATTTTAGAGGAAAAGCTTTTAACTTTTCACCATTAAGTATGATGTTGATGGTGTTAGCTGTGGGCTTGTCACATGCATAAAGTTTATTTTGTCTAGTATAAGCATGGCCACCTTTGCTCTCTTTTGTTTTTCATTTATATCTTTTTGATAACTTTATTTTCAATCTACGTGTGTTTTTAAAGCCAAAGTAAATTTTTTGTAGGCAGCATATAGTGGAATCTTGTTGTATTTTTTAGTTCATTCAGCCACCCATTCATTGTAATATATATGTAATTATATTAATTTTTATAATATGTATAGAAATTAATTATATATACATACGATTATATTTTAATTTAACAAATAATAATTGTATATATAATATATATTTATAGGGTACAATGTGAGGTTTTAATAGATGTTAGCACTATGAAATGATTAAATCAAACTAATTAACAAATTCATTACTTCACATATTATTTTTTGTAATGAAAACATTTAAAATCTCTATTAGCAATAATGTGTTATAATATACCTCACATTATTATTTATTATAGCCATTATTCTGTGTGGTAGATCACTAAGGATTATTTCCTCTGTCTAACAAAAATTTTATTAGACAATATTTGACCCTTTGATTAACATCTCCCCTGTCCCAATCAAATCCTCAACCCAGACTCTGGTAACCACTCTTTTATTCTGTACTTTTATGAGTTCAGTGTTTATAGATTTTACATATAGTGAAATCATGCTCAAAAAACCAAAATATAACAACCATATGATCCAGCAATGTTAGCTTTGGGTATATATCCAAATGAATTAAAATCACTCTCCCAAAATATATCCATAGTCCCATATTTTGTGCAGCATTATTCACAATAACTAAGACACAGAAGCAACCTGTTTATCATCAGATAAATAGATAAGAATATGTGGTACATATAAACAATGAAATACTATTTAGCCTTAAGAAAACAAAGTTCTATAATTTGCAACACCACCAATAAACCTAGAAAATATTATTTTAAGTGAAATAAGCCAGACACAGAAATACAAATACTCATTGTCTTTTGATAGAATCATTTAGTTACCTTTAAAGTAATTATTGAAGGTAAGGATTTACTATTGCCATTTAAAAATTGTTTTTTGACTGTCTTATAGATTATTTGTTTCATTCTTTCCCTTTTTCTGTCTTTTCTGTGATGATGTTTGTAGTGGTATGCTTTGATTCTTTTTATGTGTTGCATACCTGCTACAGGATTTCTCTTCTCTTTTCCCCCTTATTTTATGTTATTGACATCACAGTGTACATCTTTTAAATAGTATGTACACATTAACAAGTTATTTTAGCTATAGTAATTATTAACTCTTTGTCTTCTAACTTCTATTACAATTAAATGTGATTTACTCACCATCCTCATAGTATTATCATATTATGTATTTCACCATATTATTACCAAACAGCTAATTTTATACACTTTAATATGTTTTCATGTTGTCATCATCCTTTCCTTTCCACTTAAAGAACTCTCCTTAACAGTTCTTGTATGGGAGACCGGTGTTGATAAACTTCCTCAACTTTTGCTTGCCTAGGAAAGTCTTTATCTTCCCTTCATTTCGGAAGGATGCATTGCTGGGTATAGTGTTGACAGTTTCTGGTTGACAGTCTGCAAGTTTGTTTTAATTTTAGCACTTTGAATATGTTGACATACTCTTGGTCTTCAAGGTATCTGATGAGAAATCTATTCATATTATTTTGATGGTTCCTTGGTATATGATAAGCCCCCTTTCTCTTGTTACTTTCAAAAGTCTCTCTTTGTCATTGACTATTAAGAATTTGATTGTAATGTCTCTCAGTGAACATCTCTTTATGTTTAATATATTTCTAGTTCTTTGGGCTCCATGGATCTGGATGTTCATTTCCTTCTCCAGATTTGGAATTTTTTTGTCATTATTTGTTTAAATAACAGTTCTACTCCTTTCTTTTCTCTGATCCTCTGACAATCCCAAATTGCATAGGTTGGTTTTCTCGATGGGTTCCCGGGAGTCCTATAGGGGTTTCATTAGTCTTTTTAATTCTTCCTCTGACTGGGTAATTTCAAAAGATCTGTCTTCAAGCTTGCTTGTTCTTTTTTTCCTTGATTGAGTCTGCTGTTGAAACTCTCTACTGAATTCTTCCGCTCAGTAATTGTGCTCTTCAGCTCCACAATTTCTGTTTATCTCTTTTTATGATTTGTTTCTTGTTGAACTTCAAATTTTGTTCACGTATTGTCTTCTTGATTGTATTTAGTTGCCTACCTGTGTTCTATTGTAACTCACTGAAATTCTTTAAGAGGACTATTTTGTCAGGTAGTTTGTAGATCTTCATTTCTTCGGGGTCAGTTATTGGTACTTTATTTTCTTCCTTTGGTGGTATGAAATTTTCCTGATTATTCATGATCCTGCTGACCTTGATTTGCTGTCTGCCTATTTGAAAAAGTAGGTGTGTCTCCCTTTCTTTACAGACTGCCTTTGACAGGAAAAGTCTATCTTTTCCTATCAGTCAGACTCCACATGTATTCAGAATTAGCTGGCTGTGGGGGTCCATGGGAAGGGTGACCTGGAATTTGTAGTAGTAGGTGAGAGGGCCTGGAGCCAGAGTCCACAGGGACCAGTCTGGTATATAGGTCTGCAGGGGTGGGCCTACAGTTTGTGTTCATGGGGCAGGCCTGGAACCTAGGTCCTCTGGGGTATCCTTGTTGCCTTGTACCATGTGGGGCAGACTTGAGTCCTAGATCCAGGGGCAAGGGTGGGAGGAAGTCTGGAACCTGGGACCATGGGGATTGACTAGGTGCTAAGGTGGGATTGTAACCTGGAGCTGCAGAGGCCAGCCTGGAGCCTGGGTCTTCAGGTGCCAGCATGGTGCTTGGGATCATAAGGACTGACTTGGGTCGTGGAGCCATAGGGATCACCTGGCATCTGAGTTTCCTGCAGCAGACCTTGTGCTGAGGTCTGTGGCAAAGACACACACACACACACACAAATACATATGCACACATGCACTCACACTATATATATATAAAATTCTGTGTGCATATGTGTGCTTATTTATACTTCTGAGTCCTGTCCAATATTGCAAATGAAATTACTATAAAGATAGTTTTAATTGGTTTCTCCAGGGTAAAAAATATTGCTGATTTTTATTTTTTATTTTTTGACTTCATGTCTTAAGTATTCAGTTGTATTCCTCGGGTCACAGTACATTATTTACCAGTACCAAACACCACTCTTACGTCATTTATTTTGTTTGTCCACATTCTCTACTGAAATGTCTCTCTCTCACATCATAACAATTATAGTCATGGAAATTCATTTGCAGTTTATTTTTATTCTACTAGTAATAGTGATTTTGCTCCTCAGAATCATCAATGATTCTGCCACGCACATGCTGGTAG
Organism: Macaca nemestrina; assembly: GCF_043159975.1. Lineage (NCBI taxonomy): Eukaryota > Metazoa > Chordata > Mammalia > Primates > Cercopithecidae > Macaca > Macaca nemestrina. Next base: position 148,802,417 of record NC_092132.1, on the reverse strand, counting down.
GGTTCTCATGGACCTCTGGGAAACATGGACATGCTGCTGGTAGTGTTCTCACAGGCCTCTGGGAAACATGGACATGCTGGTAGTGTTCTCATGGACTTCTGTGAAAAGTTTTTTGGGATGGGGATCTAAGAAGAGAATCATCTGACAAGTGCAGCAGTATAGTCCTCAGTATATTCTCCGAGGTCATATGTGCGGCTTCACTGTGCCCAAATCTTATTCTGCACGTGGCATTATCTAGTCATTATCTTTTGTTTTTCAGAAGCAGTAGGTATAGTATATCATTTGTGTTATTTTATTTTTGCTTTTATCTTAGCACATGATTTTGAATTTTGTTATTATATTTTTAACTTTGGGGATTTTAACTTCTATCAATTTTTTTTTCATCTTTTTGTACTCCTATCCTTGTTCATTTGTGGATCATTTTCTGTGTATTATTTTGTATATATTTTAATCACATGTCAGTTTTAGATAATGAAAATATCATTTATTACTGCATCTCTATTATTGTATAATTTATTATTGCATATAGTAGGTATACATTAAGTTTTATTAATAGAATAATAAATGAATAAATTATACCATATACTAGATACTCCATATTTGTGCTGAACTAAACTTAACTCAAAGAATGTACTGGTATTTTTGGCTATTTTCTATTTGACTAAAATTTTAATACATATTTAACTATCTACATGTCTATTCATAGGTCTGAGTTTATTCATAATTGGATCATTCTCTCACTTAGGTACATAAAATTGAGAATTACCTAACATAATTCAAATATCTACTTAAAGAATGTCTTCTGGTTTTCATAAACAATGACCAATTTGTCAAATAATTTTTAAAAACATATCATAGTATTCACATCGAGGAGTGTGACATTGGGTAACTTTCTATCCTCAAGATTTTTTCATCTGCAAAATGAAGATTTTGGTAACCCCAAAGGGTTTCTGAGATGTTTAAATTAAAAAACAATGCATGAATGGCCTATAACTGTGCCTGATGCAAAATAACTATTTAAAAATGCTGCATCCATTTTCCCCTCAAGGCGAGTAATAGACAAACACTTCATTTCTTAACTAGTTTGTCATATCTAAATTTAGTAATCAAATAAAGGCAATGGTTTCTTTAACAGTTCAATTCTCTAAGTGGGAGTTGAACAGTGTTAATAGATTTTTCTAGCAATAAAAAAGGTCTGTACAAAAGTCATTGGCGGTTGCTTATTCAATTATTTAAGTTGTGCTTGGTTTCTTGGAATTGTAGGTTTAGGATCCTGGGAAAAGTTCTTCTTTCACTTGATTGCCCTTTACCTTATGATCACATAAGTTTCAGTGACAGGGGAAAATTTATTGGAGGTAAAGTGCAGAGATCCAAGGCAGCCATGTACTCAAAATCCTTCAGCAGGCTCATACCCTATAATGCACACATAAAGTAGATGTAGCCAACATTTCCAATTATCAGTGACTGAGAGCATATGCAAAATAATACTCTTATTCCCATTAGCTGAATGTTGTACTTGGTATTACTTCAGTGATTAAGTGCCCCTTTCTGTGGTGCCCAGTCCCAGAAAATGATTATGAATTATATTTGGGTTTCGACCATGACTTTAATTTTACTAACTTTGTGGCTTGGGCAAATTATTTTGCCTCTTTAATAACTTCTAGAGTTTTATGAATTAAGTAAAACGATGCAAATTTCTTTGCTCAGAGCATCCAATACTTCACTTATACATCCTTAGCTCTGGACTTAGGTAGAATATCTTCATAGTGCCTACTACGAGCTAGAAACTTTATGAAAACATGAGGTCCCTATAAAGGAGATAATATTTTTAAAAAGTATTTTAGAGCTCTGAAAACTGAAACTAGAAATCGAGTAATAATTCCAAGATTATCTGAGTAGTTATTAGATACACATTATTCCCTTGGGTTAATATTCAGCCTCACCCTGCCTGGTAGTGCCAGCCACTAAGCAGCCTCTCAGAGACAACCTAATCTTTTGCTGATACCTACAGAAATAACAGTTCTGACTGCATGCACCCAAACTCTGTAGTGTGGGTTCTGACTGGCTCAGGACTTCCTGGAGAGACCTACAGTATCTGCATCATCTTATACCACCACGTGTCCTCAAGCAGAACCCATGTAGAATGACTAAAGTCTCCTTCCATGCCACGTGGGGCCCAGCAGAGCTGAGATAAGCATTATCCTAACCTTTCCCAGACTCATTAGCAAGAGCCATTTTGGCCTTGCTGGCAGCCTCATATTTTCTGTTGTCTCTGCACCAGAAGTGGGCAGCAGCCTTTTTGTGCAAATACACTCCTATACTTGAGGAAATTATGCCCAACTCATCCAGAAGCTCTCATGCTTGCTAATAAAAAAGCAGCACTAGGTTGGACTGTGACTATCTGCAGCCCAGAAAGCTGCCTGGGAAGATTCCCATCACATCCTGCATGTACATCTACTCTCTACTAAGGAGCCTCTTCACCCCCAGAGTTTGTAGGGCAGGTGCAAGGCGCATCAGTTACAAGGAATTGGGCACCACCCAAAGGATTGTGTTACTTTCACTCTCCTTCCTATTAACCTCTTCTTATACTTGGGGGAAGGGATAGGAGTGATGGCCAGTTCCGCTACCTCCTAGTTTTCCTTCAGAGAGTTGTTGTCCATCTGGTAGTTTCTGTAGAAAATGAGTGTTTTAAGTTCTTGTTTCTAATATGAGGTCTTAGCGAAACACCAGTAAAAAATTTTTTAAAATTCACCTAACATTCTGTTACATGTTTGTATATACATATATATGTAAACATAAAAATATACAACATATATATGCTTAAATTCTTCTCTCCAGCTCCTAAACTATGACCCAGCATATTTTAGCTAACTCATTAATTAAACTGGTAAATGTAAACCAACATATATTTGTGTCTACTCTGTTTCTAAGTGTTTTATATTTGTCGTCTCATTTAATCCTTACAGTAACCCTGAGAGATAGAAGTTACCACCCATATGCATAAGGAGTAAGGAAAAAGAGATTTTCTTTTGCAAATTGTCTTTTACTTATCATACTTCTCAACCCTATAAGACTACAGAGAGTAAAACTGTGGCTCAAGGAGATTAAAGAAGTTGCTCAAGTCAACACTGCGTGAATTATAATTGAAACAGATTAAGAAACAGGAAAATGACTGTGAGAAATATCACTTATGACTGGAAAACCAGCTGATGAATGAAAATCCTCCTTTTTTGCCCTCCGTTATTTATCACTTATTTACAGGTAGCCAGTAATGAACACAGCAGAAGTTGGCTGCAGCTGTCAACCATGCCGCACTCCTTCAGATAAGGCAATGTCCGCGTGTTCTGAATAACTTACCTTAGTGAGCACTGGTGGCCCATCAACATTCCACCCACCAGCTGCCAAACAAATTCATAATATGCAAATGACTGTTTCTGGCATCAAGTTCATTAAACTGATTCTAGACCTCCAAGCATCATAGAGGGATGGTGGGACACAGGCTTCCTCCTTAAACGAGAAGTCTTTCCTTTTAAGAGCAGACAGGAGCTGGTTGCCTCACTTGAGGCATCTGCGATAATTCCTTCACTTTTATATTTCTGGGCCCTTAAAACGATGCATCTATGCCAACATGTGTTTGGCATCCATTGCTCTGGCATCTAGAGGATAGTTTAACAACAGAAAAATAACAAACTATGAGGAAATGATTGCAATACTGTTATAGCTGAGACTGAGCCCACGCGTGAATAAAACAGCTTCGAACCTCAGCCTGCTCCATAATTGCCCTTCATTGTTGAAAGATTAAAATGCATTTATATTAATCAATAATGGAAGATAGTTCCATATGTTTAATCCTTCCTTGTTGGTTTACATGTGCGTGTGTGTGTGTAGTGTCATGCACTGCACAATCCTGCATAATTACGTTTTGGTCAACTACAGACTGCATGTATCATAGTCGTCCCATAATATTATAATCTATTATTTTCCTGTACCTTTTCTGGGCTTAGATATGTTTAGAAACACAAACATTTACAATTGTGCTATAATTGACTATGGTCTGCTGCACAGGTTTGTTGCCTAGAAGCAATTGGCTACACTATATATCCTAGGTGTGTGGGAGTCTGTTCCATCTAGGTTCTGTAAGTACACTCTGTGTGGCTCACGCAATGATTACATCGCCTAATGGTGCATTGCTCAGAATATATCCTAGTGGTTACATGTCACATGACTGTAAACATTGCCAAGTTTTTTTTTTTTTTTTTTTTTGATAGAAAAAGAAAAGGGAGAAAAAAGAGTATTGGCTAGGTTCTTGTTAGGTAACATGTTACCCCTGATTATAACTGTAGTGAGAACTCAATGGAGAAGCTATTTTCAGAGGCAGGCAGAGCGAGGGAAGTGATTCTGGATCGCTGCGGCTCGCAGGGACCGCAGGACTGGACAGACATCTGCTGAACGCCCCTGTGTTGGAAGCACCAAGCTGAACAGTTGTCCTGGTGAGCAAGGTCACCTGGAACCCTGGAAGAGAAGTACTCAGAATGAACGCAACATCCTAGGGAAGCGAGAGGTAAAGAGTTATCCAAACTCTCCTTTCACCAACGCTCAGGCCTCCTGCCATTACTTCTCACTGACTGAGACTAACTGGAGGAGGCAAAGAGACCAAGCGAGGCAGTGACTTGGACCAGGCCCGCTAGAGACACAGCACAGGGTAAAAAAGGCCAGAGAAATCTAGGCATGGAAAAACGGGAGACCGTTGAAGTGTCACGTGCCTGGTGCTTTACACAATTGGCCAATATGAACCTTATTTGCCGAAATCAGATGGAATAGTAATATCTGCTTCACAGGATGGCTAGCAAGTTTAAAGACAGTGAGCCGCTTCTCTCTGAGGTCACAGAACAAGTAATTAAAAGTGAGATTTGAAACTAACATATATGTGAAATACCATTTCCCTTCCCTTTTGAATAAAGTGCCAGTAATAGTTATCCTACGTTTGCCTCATCATGAAATATTTGACATGGGGGGAGAAGATTGAGAATGTATTGTCTGATTTTCATCGAGTTAACTGAGAGCTAAAATAAAATATTGGTACTCTTCAGAAACACGATGTAATTAAAGTCTTTGTAGTACATCATTCATGGTATGAAGAATATAATCCAAAGTTAAGAAATAACAAAATAAGAAAAAATGATAATTTCAGCCATATTTGGACCCACCCCAAGCAAGTTTCAGATATTGTAACAAGCAGAAAAGTGATTCTAAAGTAGTTGTTATTAACATAATCATAAATGTAAAGAAAAGTATGCTCATAATGAATGAAAAAATAGAAACTTTCCGAGTTAAATAGAAACTATAAGAAACACCAAAGTGAACATTCTAGAATAAAAATTAATTCCAATTAAACAATAATGTGTGCACTTCATAGCAAAATGGACATCGCAGAAGAGTCGATACATTTGACAATGGCTTAATGAAAATATATAACTTGAAAAATACAGAGAAAAAAATGATGTTAAGATATGAACAGAACTTCAAGAAACTCTGTGACATCTAAAGGGCTGACATAACAATTGGGACCCCAGCAGGAGAGTAAAATGCAAAGGAGACCTGAAAGTGTTGAAAAAAGTAAGGCGATTGAGAAAGTGAAAAACTTCCCTCGCTCTGCCTGCCTCTGAAAATAGCTTCTCCATTGAGTTCTCTCTACAATTATAATCGGGGGTAACAGGTTTCCTAACAAGAACCTACCCAATACTCTTTTTTCTCCCTTTTCTTTTTCTATAAAAAAATCTTGGCCATATTTACAGTCATGTGACACTTAACCACTAGGATATACTCTGAGAAATGCACCATTAGGCGATTGAAAAAGTAAGCTGTGGTCCCCACTAATCGGAGACTGAGGTGATAGGATCCCTTGAACCCAAGGGGCAGAGGTGACAGTGAGCCAAGATCGCACCACTGCACCCCAGCCTGGGCAATAGAGCAAAACCCTGTCTGTAAAGAAGAGACAGTATAGAAGAAAAGATAATTAAATATTATAAAGATTTGAAGATAATATACATTTTCTGGTTCAAGAAGATAAGTAAGTTACAAGCAGGATAAATAGAAAGAAAACGTGACTGAAGCAATGTTATGGTTAAACTGCTGAAAACTAAATACAACAAGAGAACTGTGAATGCCACAGAGACAAGGAACATGTTCCATAGGAGGTGGGGCAATATCAATGACTGCTGGTTTCTCATCAACAAACAACTTCAAACTCTAAAAGAAATACAAAATGAGAGCTTCCCACACAGAATTCTATTTCATAGAAAACATTATTCAAGGATGAAGGCACAATAAAGCCTTTTCAGTCCATGAAAACCAAGAGAAAGTGCTTGTGAGCAGGCTTTCAGTGTAAGAAACAGTAAACGCTGCTCTTCTGGCTGAAGGGAAAGAATGTAAGTTGGCCTATGATCTTTAGGCTGAATTGAAGAGCCCTGAAAATAATGACTATAAAGGCAACTATATGAGAAAATTTCCCGTCTTAATTTGTTTAATATACAAATAATTAAACATTCTAACACTACATCATGGGATGATGGCACATGTGGATTTATTATATATATAATGATTCAGTTTAAAGGACAAACCCGGGGGTAGGAAACATAACTGCTGAAGATTTTTCTACTTTATGTGTGGGAAAAGTTATATTTTATGTATGGTAAAATATTAACTCTAAGTATTCTGTGAAAAGTAAGAATGTATATTGACCTCTAGAGTGACTACAAAAAAAAAAAAATACAAGAAGTTATAGTTAAAAAGACAATACTTAAAACAAAATGGAAATTTTAAAAGCATTCAAATAATACAGAAGAATTAAGGAAAGAACAATGAAAAGAGAAGGAGCAATGATTTACGTATTTCAGCCTGTGACTGGAGCTCCTGCACTGCCCCACGAGACTGGCCCACTGCCCTTGCCCTCGATTTCATGGAAGACACCTGCAGGCTGTCTAAAGGACTGCTTGGTTCCAAGGTTCTAGCTGGAGACTGATGGCGAACTCAGCAGGGTAACTGAAGAGAACCTAGGGGACTTTACAAAGACGAGGGGAGGAAGGAGATGAAGTATCCAGGGATTCAGAATAGCAGAATGTTACTCTTTGAGTCCTGCAGGTCCAGAAAGGAACTTTTACCAGAACAGGTGAGAGTAGTATCTCTAGGGAAGAGGTTGTCCAACAGAAGAAAGAATGCAGCAACTATTGAACACCTTGATCTCTTTATTCTCTTGCCCTAAACTCCACTGCTTCTTTCCCATTGGTCAAATTGTAGCCAAAGGGAGAAGAAAATTGTGATGGTGCTCTCGGTAGGGGTAAGTTTTCCAGGGCACAGAGACAGGCAGAGAAAGTATTGTTATGCCCAGACCGTTTATTCCCCGAAGAAGACCACCAGAGTCCAGAGTCAAAGCTAAGCAGCAAGGATCTTTATTACAGGTTCGAACCTGGAGCTCTCACTTGCTCGTGAAACGAGACGGGCAGGAGAGCTCCCCTACTGAGCTCCGAACAATGTTATATAGTCTAAGGAAAGTAGGCATAGAATCATTATACAAATTAGAGGTATGATTGGCTGGAGTTTGAACAAAGCGATTTGGCAAACTATGATTGGTTCCCGCCATTTCTGATATTTCAGTACAACCCTTGAGGCAGAAGAGCAGTTTTACACAAAGGCAGTTAATTATATTGCATCAGGTTGCACGACCAGTTTATGGCTATCTTGCTTAAACACACCTTGTGACCTGGCTATCTTACTTAAACATTCCTTGTGACCTGGCCTCAGAAAGAGAAACATGTACTTACAGAACTTACAAAACCTCTGGTACGTGCAAAGATTAGAGAGCAGAACAAGGGTGTAGCGGGTGGGGGGCGGGTACACATCTATCTTTGTGTCCTTTCATTTCTCCCTTCTCATAAGTAACTGGATGTCCAATCTTGGATTTCCAGAGTCTTATAATATAGCCTCACTTTCTGGGTGCAGGAGAGGCTGGTGATGGCTACGGAGGACCATTAGTTGGATGGTATCAAACCTTTCTCTGACAAATTGTAAAATTTTATTTACCACACAGGGGCCTATAGTGAATAGAAGTAGTAAAGACATTAGGGGGCCTAAAAGGGGTGCCAGAAGGGAAAACATTGAAGAGCTCCACCAATTGTTAGCGGCTGTAGTGAATTGTTGCTTTTTTATTTTTAAGCTTAGTTCGTGTAGGCGTTGCACTCTTTTCTCAACTAACCCTGACTCATTTATATAGAAACAGCATTCTTCTTTGAGGAACATACAGGTACCTCCTTTCTCAGCCGTGAGTAAGTCTAAGGCTCTGCGGTTTTGAAGGGTGACCTGTGCTAGGGAGGTGAGCTGCCGCTGAAGGGAGGCTAGGGAATAGGCGGAGTCTTCCATAGCAACAGAGAATTGTTGTAACAGCTTGTCGTTTTCTATCATGGAGTGTTGTAGGGCCCCTCCTGCTAACCCCGCTGCGACGACAGAGGTGGTTAAGGATATTCCGGCAATTAGTGGTAGAAAAACTGCTCGTCTATGTCGCGCAGTTTTAGTTGGGGCGGTCCCTGCCCAGCCTATGAACTCTGCCGGGGTTAGCAGTGTCAGTCGGGGAACTAGGGTAACAGGGATACACAACTGTCCGTCAGAGATGCTTTTGGACAGAGTTTTTAACAGAGTCATATTACACCAGAAGAACACACCAGGGGGAGCATATATGGGACTATTAGGGTATGTAGCCGATTGGTTGCAGAGGCTGTTGCTAAATGCCGAATAACAATAGGGGTATTTCTCTTGGTATGGGTCACGGTACAGGGCTACATCGGGTATCGTGACTATCGATGAGTTAAAACCTGTATAGTTTGTGGGAGGGGAGGATAGAGGAACAGCCGTTAATGGTGGTCTTCCTAGGGTTGCACACATAAAGCAAGAGGACAGGTCGCCTAAACCAGTGAGGTTGGCGAATGCTAGCCCTTCCCGTAATAGAGTTAGCCAGGAGAAGGGCTGCAAGTCTTGTGATAACTTGGTTTCTTGCCTGTGGATTTGTGTGTGGATTAAGGGTTGAATCTGGACTAGACTTCTCCACAGATATAAATGGCTACTGGGCCAGGTACTAGTTGATGAGTAATATACTCCCCCATGTTGTGGGGTTGTCCACCGAGAGTCCCATGGGTCTCTAATTATCCAAGTGTAAGTGACGGGAGACTCAGTTTTGTAAAAATACCACCCTTGTCGTTCTCTCCAGTATCGGACAGAGTGCGTCTTACAGTAGCTATATGGGCAACCTGCACTCTGGTGCCACCAATAATTTTTACAATTATATTCAGTTTGATCATATTCAAAACAGATCATGGGTGTTGCTGGTTGGGCAATCTGGAACCTAGTGAAATTGAGGTAAACTATAGTATTACACCCTGAGGGGGGGCAGTCTGCGCTAGCTAGCAGTTTACCCGCTTGGGGGGTTTCCCCGGGGTGAGTTTTGTTTTCATAGAGCCAGAACCTCCAGACATAGGGATTAGACGGCGCAGCAGTGAGGAGAGTCAGATGCATAAGGCATAAAAGCATAGGTAAGCTAGACATGGTTACGGCTATGGGGATGACGGCGCAGGGTTAGCTTTAAGGGATTGTTCTTAGCTTTGTCTACAGTCCATGTAACCGGTGCTCCAGACGGCTCGAGAAGGTCGGATGTTGGGTCCACTGGTTTGACGTGTGTGTAGTGGATCCACGAAGCGATGCCTTCTACTTTGAGAGCGGTGGGAGTAGTCAGGAGTACTTGCAGTGGTCCTTTCCACCTGGGTTGAAGAGTTTCTTGCCGGTGGCGCTTGACTAGGACCCAGTCTCCCGGCTGGAACGGATGAGGCGTCGGCGGAGGTCCTGCCTCGTACAGTTCTCGTAGTCTGGGCCAAATTTCCTGGTGAATTTTCTGTAAGGCTTGTAAGGAGAACAGGAGCTCAGAGACATTTTCAGTTTCAGGTTTGAGTAAGTCATCTTTTAGACTGGGGACCAGGGGTGGGGGTCTGCCATACATGATTTCATATGGTGTGAGGCCTAGTCTGTAAGGGGTATTTCGGGCCCGGAACAGAGCGTAGGGGAGAAGTACTACCCAATTAGCGCCAGTCTCCATGGTCAATTTAGTTAAGGTCTCCTTCAGAGTCCGATTCATCCTTTTTACCTGTCCTGAGCTTTGGGGCCTATAAGCACAATGTAATTTCCAATTTGCCCCCAGAATGGAAGCCAAATCCTGACTTACCTTAGCAACGAAGGCTGGTCCATTGTCTGACCCTATTTGGACGGGAAAGCCATACCTGGGGAGGATTTTTTCCAAAATTTTCTTTGCTACAACCTGAGCAGTTTCTCTCTTAGTTGGGAACGCTTCTGTCCATCCTGAAAAAGTATCTACAAAGACAAGTAAGTACTGATACCCATATTTTCCAGGCTTTATCTCAGTAAAGTCTATTTCCCAATAGATACCAGGCCTAGTTCCTCTATACCTAATTCCTGTGGTGGTCTGGGTTTGGGGGCAAGCGTTGTTTAGTTGGCAGGCTTTGCAATTTGTTGTGACATCGCTGGCCAGTTCAGCTATGCGCCTGATTCTAAACTTGGCGTGCCTGATTAAGTCCATCATTCGCCGGGCACCCAGGTGGGTTGTCCGGTGGATGTGTTCCAACACCTGCCGTCCTAATTTTTCTGGTAGGATGGTTTGGTCATTTATATCAGTCCACCACCCATTTTTAACCTGTTTTAGTGGAAGCGTGTTCATCCATTCGCGATCCTGTTCGGTATAGTCGGGAAAACATGGCAAATTTCGCGGGCCAGGATCGGGGAGCTGGAGCGCGAGGAGCTGACTGGGAGCTTTTGCTATGCTCCTTGCGGTTTGGTCGGCTAAGAAGTTGCCTCGAGCAATTGGCGTAGTTGGTTTCTGATGCCCAGGGCAATGTACAATAGCCAATTTCTTTGGTTTCCACAAAGCAGTTAATAGAGCTAGGATCTCTTGCTTGTTTTTTATTTCTTTGCCTTTGGCTGTTAATAGTCCCCTTTCTCTGTAGATGGCCCCATGTATGTGCGCAGTAGCGAAAGCATAGCGGCTATCCGTGTATACTGTTAGTTTTTTCTCTGCCCCTAGGGTGAGGGCCTGTGTAAGGGCTATTAGTTCGGCTCTTTGGGCCGATGTCCCTGGAGGCAAGGGTTCCGCCCAGATTACCTCAGTCTCTGACGTTACAGCCGCTCCTGCATACCGCTGGCCTTGGTGGACATAGCTGCTGCCATCAGTGAACCAGGTGAGTTCTGTGTCGGGGAGCGGACGATCTTGCAGGTCCTCCCGCACCCCATGCACCTGAGCCAGTATCTCAGTGCACTCATGGGACGGGGCGTCCAAGTCTGGATTTGGCAGCAGTGAAGCAGGGTTTAAAGAGGTTGGGGGCAGAAAAGTTATTCTGAGGGGGTTTAACAGCAGTCCTTGATAGTGGGTGAGCCGGGCGTTACTCATCCATCGGTCCGGCGGCTGCCGGAGGACGCCTTCAATGGCATGCGGGGTTATAACGCGCAACTCTTGCCCCATGATAAGTTTATCAGCGTCTCGGACCATTAGGGCGGTCGCCGCGATTATCCGGAGGCAGGGTGGCCAGCCAGCAGCCACTGAATCTAATTTTTTTGACAAATAGGCAACTGGCCTCTGCCAGGGGCCTAGGTACTGTGTTAACACGGCTTTTGCAACACCCTTACTTTCATTCACGTATAAGTGGAAGGGTTTGGAGACATCAGGGAGCCCCAGCGCGGGGGCTGATAACAAGGCAGTTTTGATTTGCTGAAAGGCCAGCTCAGCCTCTTCCGTCCAATTGAAGGGCTGCCGTTCCTTTGTTGCCTGGTATAGGGGCTTGGCTAACTCAGCAAATCCGGGTATCCATAACCTACAGAACCCTGCCGACCCCAGGAATTCTCTCACTTGCCGTGTTGACTGGGGTCTAGGAATGCGTAGGACTGTTTCCTTTCGGGCTTTGGTTAGCCAGCGTTGCCCCCCTTTTAATAGGTACCCCAGATAAGTTACCTCCGACTTGCAGATCTGAGCCTTTGTTGCTGAGGCTCGGTAGCCTAGCTCCCCCAGAGTCTTCAGGAGGTCCTCAGTCCCTCGAACACAAGTTTCCGGGGACCTGGCCGCTATTAAGAGATCATCAACATATTGTAAAAGAGTTATTTCAGGGTGTTGCCGCCGGTACTCACCCAGATCTTCATGAAGGGCTTCATCGAACAGAGTTGGCGAGTTCTTGAACCCTTGTGGCAGTCTGGTCCATGTTAGCTGACCGTTGATGCCCCTCTCAGGATCCGTCCATTGAAATGCAAAGAGTTCTTGACTTTTGGGAGCCAGAGGAAGGCTGAAGAAAGCGTCTTTTAGATCAAGAACGGTATACCACTGTTTTTTGGGATGTAAGGCACTCAGAAGGGTGTATGGATTGGGCACAGTGGGATGTATGTCCATGACCCTTTTATTAACTTTTCTTAAATCCTGTACTGGCCTGTAGTCCGTACTGTTGGGTTTACGAACAGGTAACAGTGGAGTATTCCAGGATGAGTGGCAAGCCCGTAGGACTCCCTGGTCTAGGAGTCGGCGGATATGGGGCGTAATTCCTTCTCTTGCCTCCAGGGGCATAGGATATTGCCGAACCCGAACGGGGTCCGTCCCTGGCTTAACTTCCACAAATATGGCAGGTCGATGTTTAGCTAGCCCCAAGCCCCCAGTTTCTGCCCACGCTTCAGGGAAACGCTGGAGCCAAGAGTCAATTCCCTGATCGGGGGGCTTTTGCTCTTGATGGAGTCGGTACTCATCTTCTAAGGTGACAGTCAGGATAGATATTGGCCTGTTTTGGGAATCAGTTATCTTGGGCCCTTCTGGCTCAAAGTGGATTTGGGCCCCCATCTTTGTCAGCAAGTCCCTCCCTAGTAGAGGGCAGGGGCTCTCTGGGATGACTAGGAAGGAATGGGAGACTTTTCCCGTTCCTAAGTCTACAGTCCTCTGGGTTGTCCAGGGGTATTTTTTGATGCCTGTGGCCCCGTGCACCCAGGATGTTTTCTTAGACATTTTTCCAATTGGTTTGGTTAGGACTGAGCGTTCCGCCCCAGTATCGACCAAGAAGCGAACTGGGGACCCCTCCACTTGCAAAGTTACCCTGGGTTCGGGGAGGGGGTCCGAACCCCGTCCTCCCTAGTCAGAGTCCTGGGTAACGAGTACGGAGGTAGGGTTAGCTGGTCTCCGTTTCTTTGGGCAGTCTTTAATCCAGTGGCCACGTTCCTTGCAATAAGCACACTGATCTTTTTCTAATCCTTGTCTAGGGCCTTGCTTTTTCTGCTTTCTGTTTTGGCCATTTCCTGCCTGGGGGAAAGCTGCTACTAAGACTTTGGTCATTTCTTTGGTTGCCTTGAACTGTTTTTTTTCTGGAGTATCCCTATTATTATAAACTCGCTGGGCCATCTGAAGGAGGTCCTGAATCTGCTTTCCCTCTAAACCTTCTAATTTCTGGAGTTTTCTTTTAATATCTGGTGTTGCCTGGTTTACAAAGGACATTACTACCGCTGCCTGATTTTCCGGTGCTTCCGGGTCCATAGGGGTAAACTGTCTGAAGGCTTCCATTAATCTCTCTAAATACACAGCGGGGCTTTCTGTCTTACCTTGTAACACAGAATATACTTTAGCCAAATTGGTGGGCTTGCGAGCTGCAGCCCGGAGACCCGCCATTAGAGTCTGGCGATAAATGAGCAGTCGTCCCCTACCTTCTGCCGTGTTGTAGTCCCATCTGGGCCGGGTCAAAGGGAAAGCCGCATTAATGAGGTCAGGATTTGCAGTTGGCTGACCGTCATCTCCTGGAACCAGTTTTCTGGCCTCAACTTGGATTCTTTCCCGCTCCTCCGTTGTGAACAGGATTCGGAGGAGCTGTTGACAGTCATCCCAGGTTGGCTGGTGAGTAAACATGACACTGTCTAACAACGAGGTTAGATCTTTGGGATTATCTGAGAACCGAGCATTTTGGGACTTCCAATTGTATAAATCACTGGTGGAAAAAGGCCAATACATGAGACGGGAGAGCCCGGTATCATCGAGCGATCCTATTTCTCTGAGAGGCAGGGCTACAGTGGAGTCAGGGAGTCGGGAAGCTTGGTCCCGCTGTACGCGGCCTCGTGTTCGGCCGGCCGGCCCCCCCAGGTTACTTTCACTCTCGGCTGCTTCCGCTTCTCGGTTTCCCTCTACGGAAGCACCACCCTGGGGGACTGGGTCCTGCGGGATAAGGTGCTGATATGGTGGGGGAAATGTGGGTTCTAACGTTAGGGGGTCCTGGCTGTCCGGCAGCACAGGGGCCGAGGGAGCAGAGGGAGTCTTTTGTCTTGTAGGTCGCGTTACTAGGACTTTGCAGGGCTCAAGGATGAATGGAGTTATCCAGGGTGGTGGGTTTTCCACAAGATCCTGCCACACTAGAATATAAGGAATTTGATCAGGATGTCCTGACTGCCCTGGCAGGAAAATCTTAGTTTTTACCTTAGTAATAATAGAGAGACAGAAAGTTCCTTCAGAGGGCCACCCTACGCCGAAAGAGGGCCACTCCGAACGGCAGAAAGTAACTAGCTTTCCCTTCTTGAGTTCTACGCTTAAGTTACGCCCCCGAGCCTTCACATCCTTAAAATTGGTAACAAAGAGTGAGAGCGGCGTGCTCTGGTTGTTGCCCATCTTTGGACTGCTTCTACAAAGAGAAGGGGGGACGAAAATGAGTGTGAAGCAGAGGGGAGTATCCGACAGGTCCGGTCCTGGAGGGGGAAGAAAAGGTTTTATGTTTCGTTTTGGGCTTACACTTAACACTTAACAATAACGGACAGACAGTAATAACGATGAGCATTCGCGAGCGCGTGTCGGACTTCCGACCTGAGTCAGACGGGGCAACCAAGGATGGAGGCCCCCAGATGGGCACTGGGGAACGTCTCCCACCAGTCCCGAGTGGCTGTCTTCTAGCGCGTCCGCCAAGACCGTGCCACTTACAGAACAGACCAATACAGATTACAGATTACGGATTTCGCGAAATTTCAGGGAGACAGACAGAGACAAAGACAGAGACAGTGACAAAGCCGGCTTACCTACAGATTAAGATCCGTTGACTTGGGGGTCTGGTGGGCTTGGGGGAAATCCCGGACGAGCCCCCATTTGTTATGCCCAGACCGTTTATTCCCCGAAGAAGACCACCAGAGTCCAGAGTCAAAGCTAAGCAGCAAGGATCTTTATTACAGGTTCGAACCTGGAGCTCTCACTTGCTCGTGAAACGAGACGGGCAGGAGAGCTCCCCTACTGAGCTCCGAACAATGTTATATAGTCTAAGGAAAGTAGGCATAGAATCATTATACAAATTAGAGGTATGATTGGCTGGAGTTTGAACAAAGCGATTTGGCAAACTATGATTGGTTCCCGCCATTTCTGATATTTCAGTACAACCCTTGAGGCAGAAGAGCAGTTTTACACAAAGGCAGTTAATTATATTGCATCAGGTTGCACGACCAGTTTATGGCTATCTTGCTTAAACACACCTTGTGACCTGGCTATCTTACTTAAACATTCCTTGTGACCTGGCCTCAGAAAGAGAAACATGTACTTACAGAACTTACAAAACCTCTGGTACGTGCAAAGATTAGAGAGCAGAACAAGGGTGTAGCGGGTGGGGGGCAGGTACACATCTATCTTTGTGTCCTTTCAGTATATAGTGACTTGGAGGAGAAAAGGGAACTTTCCTCTGTGCTCTGGGCTAACTCCTATGGTCTTATTTAGATGCATAGTGTGAAGCTCTCAAGGAGGAAGCTGATAAACTTATCTCCTATTGTTTGATGTATAGAAGTAATTAGTTTTTCTAATCCTAGGAGACCCAAAATTTCTGGGCACTTTAAATCCTTTACATTGAAAAGAGAGATGGAACGGAATACAGGTCTATGAAGGATTTTTCTCAGCCATAAGTTTGCAATCTTGCTAATATTTGCCTATATTTAATTTTGTTTCAGTTCCTTGCTGAACACTTCAAAGAGTAGCCCATATACATCATGTTCTACATTTTTCTAATTTCTTTCCTAAAGGCAAAAGCTTGGACAGCAAGGGCTGCTTGGGCATTTATTACAGCTAGCAGTTTTACCAAACGTTTCAGCATGGCTTCATCTTCAGTCTCAACATTATTATTCACATTCTTATTCCTTCTCTGTCTGATTACTTCACCAATTACCCCACCAAGCACTGAACCAGCTCTAGTATTCATGACTCTACATTAAGGGCTATGAAGACGCAATTTAATTTTATAGGAGATACGAGGATTAATTGAGCTATTGTATTAGAAAAAAGTACATAAGTGAAACTGGATATAGAGATAAATCTATGATTTGTAAAAAATACAATGTAGAGTAAATATGTACCCCTTATAGAAAAAATTACAGTCCTGCTGAATAAGGATACATAAACCCATGGTTTCTGAATAGCATTGTAAAAGGTGTTTATTTCCAGTGAACACAGTTCTACTCCACTGGAGCATTCATAATGATCAACGTGATGAGGATATTTACATTTAAGGAGTGAAAAAAGTAGAATAGAGAAAATCCAGGGATACTACTGTCAGGCCTCTGAGCCAAAGCTAAGCCATCATATCCCCTGTGACCTGCACATACACATCCAGATGGCCGGTTCCTGCCTTAACTGGTGACATTCTACCATGAAAGAAGTGAAAATGGCCTGTTCCTGCCTTAACTGATGACATTACCTTGTGAAATTCCTTTTCCTGGCTCATCCTGGCTCAAAAGCTCACCCACTGAGCACCTTGTGACCCCCCCCACCCCTGCCCACCAGAAGACAACTCCCTTTGACTAATTTTCCTTTACCTACCCAAATCCTACAAAATGGCCCCACCCCTATCTCCCTTTGCTGACTCTCTTTTCGGACTCAGCCGGCTTGCGCCCACGTGATTAAAAAGCTTTATTGCTCACACAAAGCCTGTTTGGTGGTCTCTTCACACGGACGCGCATGACAACTATACGAGTTAAGAAGCTTTGAGTACATTTTTGAGGCACACAGAAATCACATGCAAACCGAAAGAAATCTGAGATATAGATTGACCACCAAACAGCTGTAGATACATCAATTTGTAGACAAATATTGAATAGTGTTTCTTCTTATAGCTGACTCCTAAAAATTCGCATAATAATTAATACTTTTTGATATATTTTCTGCTAAAATCTGTTACTTTTCTGATGTACACATTTTAAAATTTGGTTATATTTTCTGTAAAGTTCCAGTACATTAGATATTTTTTGATAATGGTAAGTTCGTTGAAAACAGGGTCTAAGAGCTTCGGGCTGCTTTGTTTTACCTTCTATAAATGGAATCAAATTGGATGCTTGTTAGAGACTTAAAACGTTATTCTATCATGCAAAACAATTTGACTGTATATTTTTGGCAGATTCGTATGTGGTCCCTGTATGTGCCATGCATTGTGCTGGGCACTGAGCTCTGGAAATGAGCCAAAGATCCCCTCTGCGTGTTGGCCTCTGCGTTATTTCCTCATAATAGGTGAACACCCATTCTAAAGCCTGTGGGTGCCAAACTTAAATTTACACGTCCAATTGTTTTAAACATAGCCCAAAGAAGCAGATATTTAGCCGCTTAAAACCTGTCTACTTTGTACTCCTCACAAAACTACACCCAACTTATAGGCATAGATGCGATAAACCCTTTTGCTGTAAGGACCTCAAGCTGCTGCTTGCTTAAGAGACTCTTCTCCGTGGTGCCAGAGCCACATCATCTAGACATTGAGCCCTTCTCCAATCCTTCTCTGCTCCAGGAGCTGTCTTGCTCTCCTTATGGTTGGTACCAACTCAGCAGCCCACACTGTAGCCTCCGGGTAGGGTCCTTCCCAGAGGGACCTCCACTGTGCAAACCTGTCACAGCAGCAGCTCTCAAAATGCTTGTGCACACTACTGCCACCTTGTGGTCATATCTTTTCCCTCAAACTCCCTATGTACCGGTGACCTGAAGATAAATATTACAGGATAACAGAGTCTGGTAAGAGGGTTGGAGTGATGGGAGTTTGTGGTTCTGCCTCTGAATCTTGGAGTGACTCACAATCTGGAATTGAACCTAAGAGGTGACACTGGTTATATGAGTTGGCTTGTGGTTAGAATGGGGCGTGAGGAAAGCTGAATATGTATATAAGGGTTTGCAAAAAGGAAGACACAAAGAATAGAATGACTCAGGGTAAAGCCAGCATATTAAAATGAATTTGCTGTGTCTGCAGGACATAGAGGGGACTGAGAAACTACCATACACAGAGGGCAAAAAACACATGAGATGCAACTTATTTTAAGATTGCAAACTGCCATAAAAGTTATTTAAAAAAGAGACTCCGTCTCAAAAAAAAAAAAAAAAAAAAAAAAAAAAAAAAAAAAAAAAAAAAAAAAGTTATTTAAAAGAGTAAACCATTGAGCCGATTAAAAACATCATGTAAAAAATAATTCTGAGGGGAAAAGGAATACTAGCAGGATGAAGATGTGCTAAGATCGTAGTTGTCAAAGCTTTAACCTACAATCAATAATTATGGTATCTCAAGGCCTACATCATCAGTGAGGATACAAGCAGTAAAGTCTTCTTTTCTCACTGCTGCCACCTATGTGTGTACAATTAGAGAACTTTCGATGTATTACAATGGATTGTTTAAACTGTCTTCTCAGAGATACAATGAGGCCTTCAATAACTGGAACATTGTCTTATTTCTCTTTGGATACTTATAAATTCAACAGATATTTATGTTAATAAATAAACACACATATAGGTTTGATTCCGAGTATGTCGTTTTAACATATTAATGTAAGGTGTACTCTAACCCCAGCTTCTCTGAGTTTCAGCAAAGCAGGTAAGTTACTCTTATGTAAGAATATAGTTAAAACTTCACGGAAAGCCATGTACTTCCGTATCTTTAATAATTAATTGACATCCTTAAAATTTTATATAGTTTAAAACAAATATTTTTATACAAAAATATTACCGAGTTTGATGAAATTGGAAAACAAGGAAACATATTTACAAATGCCACCGTTCAGTACTCACATCACCCAATGCTTTTGAAAATGTAAGTGAGAAGCAGGAAGATCCCATTAAATGGACCTCCTCAAATACATTGCTTATGGGAAATCTGTGTACAATGAGAAAATCAATACAACTGATTCGGCCTTGAACACGATTACCGAACAGAATTATCAGGAATGTTTATAAATCCAACAGCAACCTAAGAAAAATAATAACAGGAACAACATCAATTTTGGGAAATGAAAATAATAGCAAAGAATTGAAAGAACAAAAGAAAACCGTGAAATTAGGAAAGGATAAAACCTCGCAAGAGCCCTGTCAATTGACCTTAAAATTCATGCGGTAAACGAAGAATGAATTGCAATGAATTGCTTAAAGGCATCCTGGATCCACATAGCTGAAAAACAATCACACAAACATGTCACTTTTTGAAAGTTTTGAAAAACGCAGGTAGAAGCAGCTCGGCCTTTCATATCTTTCTAGATCAACCGTGTCAATGCCTTATTCTTAGTGGGGGGTTATACTGAGTTATTTTCCAGCTTGATACGGGCTTAAATAGACTGAAACTGGGACAGAAATTTCCTTTGTTTCATTTATTTTGTCCTGCTTTGTGTTTACATGCCTTTATTGTCTAATGATTTAATTCTACTCCAAAATACATGAAATACTACTGTCAAATTTTACAGGAAATATGATTATGTGAAGATGAATCATTGAATAAATTAGAGTTAACTTTGTTCGTTTCTATGTCCTTTTGATGGCTTAGAAAACAAGTTGTAGTGATCAGAAAATGAAAAAGTATGAACTTATGCCGGATGTAAGTCAAGGATTTATGTTTAGTCTAAAGTACAATTACGGCAAGTACCATAAAAGAGTCTAAACTGAAACAAATAGAAAATGCTTGGTAAATACGAAAGAAGCCAATTAAAAAAAAAAAAAAGAAAAATGTCAATAATAGAAATTTTAAAAAGCAACTAGAACGAACACAAAGTAAAACGTTAATGGTGTGCTTAAACCTAAATATGCCAATAGTTTCATTAAAAGGAACTCAATGCATCAATTAAGAAGTAAAGACTGTGTTACTGGTTTAATAATTGTTTTAAAAGACATACAGTCCAGGTGCAGTGGCCCACCCCTGTAATCGCAGCACTTTGGGAGGCTGAGGTGGGTGCATCATCTGAGGTCAGGAGTTCAAGACCAGTCTGGCCAACATGGTGAAAACCCGTCTCTACCAAAAATATAAAAATTAGCCAGGCTTGGTGGCATGAGCCTGTAATCCCAGCTACTCGGGAGGCTGAGGCAGGGAACTGCTTGAACACGGGAGGTGGAGGTTGCAGTGAGCTGAGACCGTGTGCCACCGCACTCTAGCCAGGGCAACAGAGTGAGACTCCGTCTCAGAAAAAACAAACAAACAAACAAACAACAACAACAACAAAAAAAACGCTACTTTTATGCTGCTTAGAAGTGACACTTCTTAAGTATGAGATAAAGAACAGTTGAAGAAAACAAAATTCAAAAAAAACTTTCACTGCAAACCCCAATAAAAATAAACCTAATGTAGCTATGCTATACAAATTAGACTATAAAAAGAAAAATATCAGAAAGAAATAAGGACATTTTATAATAAATGGGAAATACACTAGACAGTATAATATATTTTACACTTATGGGCACCAGTGATATAGTATCATATTAAAGCAAAAATGACAAAAAATTTAGAAATAGACAAAGCCATAATGAGAGTGGAAGTTTTAACATCCTACTTTTTGTAACCTGTAGAAAAAATAAAAATTAATAGAGAAATAGAAAATTAGAATAAATGGAGTAATACACCTAATTTTATTGACTTATACATACCACTTCATCACAAAATATTACAATACAATTTGTTTTGAAATGTTTATGAAACATTTTCCAAACTGAATTTGTGCTGGGCAATAAATCAAGTCACAGAAAATTTCAAAGGATTGGACTCAAATACAGTATGCCTGTTAACAACAGGGCAAAATAAACTAGCAATGAAAAATAACCATTAAGTTATTTAATATTTAGAAATTAAGCAATAGATACCTACATAATACAGTAGTTAATGAAGGAATAAAAATAAAAATAGCGAGCATTTTAAATTAAAGGATAGTAGTCTAACATTACTGGTGGTACACAGCTAAAGCTATGTTTAAAGAAAATGCATAGCCTTGAAGGAATACTTTAGAGAATTAACATTTATCTAAGGATCTTAAAAATATAGTAACTTAAATTCAAAGTCAGTAGAATGAGATAAATAATAAATATAAGAGGAAATTAATTACATAGAAAATTGTAAAAGAGTATAATAACATAATCAAATGTAACTTCTTGAAAAAATTTAATTTAAAAAGTAACAATCAAGAGAAAATATAAAAAATAGAGGCAAAAATAGGTTATCATAACAAATCTTATAGATATATAAGAAAATAGATTATAAATTATATTGATATTGAAAGATTTTCAAATTTAGCTGTAGATGTAGTTCTAGAACAAACACAAAGTAGAAGAAAGTAGACATAAGAACAACAACAAAAAACCGAGTTGTCCAATATCTATTAAACAGGTTGAATGCATTTTCACTCCTTTCTACAGGCCCTAAGACTTCATTGGTGAATTCTTTTGACTACTGAAGGATGATATAACACCACTTTTACACAAACTTCTCCAGAACATAGAAAAGGAGGAAACACTTTTCAACGTATTTTTGGGGAGCATCCTAATCCTGCTACCCAAATCTAATAATTATATGACAGAGATGACAATTAAGGACTTTGCCTCCTGATTATAGGTATAAAAGCCATAAATCCAATATTAGCAAGATATTCCAGCCACACACAAGACAAGAAATCAATAATACCAAGTAGGTTCTAGTCACAGAACAGAAGACGCAATTAAAAGAGTTAAAAGGCAACTGAGAAATAAGAGATATCTATAACACCTATTAGAAATAAAGAGTAAGATGTAGAGTATATACAGCACTCTTGTAATACAATAGTATAAATAAAGACAATCAATGTAATAAAAATATAGATGAAAGACTTATACAAGTATAATGTGCATGAAACACATACACACATGTGTGCAGGATATCTAAATGATCATTAATGTGGTAGCTCACATTTGTAATCCCAGAACTTTGGAAGGCCAAGATCAGTTGATTGTTTGAGTCCAGGGGTTCAAGACCAGCCTGGACAACAGAAAGACACCCCATCCATATTAGACTGTTCTCACATTGCTACAAGAGAGCTACCTGAGACTGGGTAATTTATGAAGAAAAGATGTTTAATTGACTCACAGTTCTGCATGGCTGGGGAGGCCTCAGGAAACTTATAATCATGGCAGAAGGGGAAGGGGAGGGGAAGCAAGACACGTCTTCACATGGCCAAAGCAAGAGGAAGAAAGCAAAGGGGAAGGTCTACACACTTTTAAACAACCAGATATAAAGAGAACTCACTCGCTATCATGGGAACAGCATGGGGGAAATCTGCCCACATGATCCAATCACCTACCACTAGGCCCCTCCCTCAACAATGAGAATTACAATTTGACATGGGATTTGGGTGGGAACACAGAGCCAAACCATGTAACTGGCTCTAAAAAAGCAAGTAGCCAGGCATGGTGTCACGCACCTGCAGTCCCAGGTATGCAGGAGGCTTTGGTGGGAAGATAGCTTGAGCACAGGAGGTAGACACTGCAGTGAGCTGAGATCACGACACTGCAGTGAGCTGAGATCACACCACTGCACTTCAGCCTGGGCAACAGAGTGAGACATTGTCTCAAAAAAGAAAAAAATTTAAAAGGTGCTTCAAATTATTAGTCATATAGGAAATACAATTCAAATTAAGTTAGACAATACTACAAACTCACCAGAACGGTGAAATTTTAAAAATGATCTTGCTAATGATGGGAAGAAACAGAAACATTTGTGAAAGGTGGATGTGTAAATTGGTAAAGCTATGTGGGGAAATTTTTGACAGGGTCTCCATATTCTGAACATGAGTATGCCTGATCACAGCAATTCCACTTAAAAATATCCAAGAGAAACATGTATGTGCTTGCACCAAGAGGTGTTTACATGAATGTTCATAGTAATTTTATTCATAATAATTGCAAACTAGAAATACCTCTGTTCATCATCATTATACAGGAAAAAATAAATTATAGTATATCCATGCAAAAATGTACCAATTCTCACCTTTTTTCACATCTCAATAACGAATATAATATTGATATAAGAAGCCAGAATTTGAAAAAACAACATAAAAGCAGAAAACAAACAAACAAAAATTCAAAATGAATCTATGATGTTAGAAGTCAACAACATGGTTATGCTTTGGGAGGGTGATGCAGTAATGACAGGGAGGAGATGTAATCGGTGTTGTACAGTAATGATTGAGTCATAATTTATGGCACAGTCTGGGCATTGGACCCATGGGTGTGTTTATTTCATAAAAATTCATCAAGATGCATACATAATTTGTGAACTTTTCTCTATATATTGTACTTCCACAGAAGTACATATTACACACACACACACACACACACACACACACACACACACACACCCCTGTATATTTAATTACATGCCATTAAGAGAAGAAGACATGCACTGAGCGGGTAGGGGCCAAAAAGCTTTTGGTTTGTTCCTTTCATGTACACAATGTAACAATCTCTTAGCAGACTGTCTGCAAAACATTTTTTTTTCATTCTGTACATTAATCATGCAGACATCCTTCTTCTAAATACATTCTTTGTTATTTTAAGGTATGATTTACAAGTACAAACGGTACTATATTGTTGACGCAAACAAAGAGTTTAAAACAGACCAGCTGCAGTGGCTCATGCCTGTAATTCCAGCACTTTGGGAGGCCAAGGTGGGAGGATCACTTGAGGCCAGGAGTTAAAGATCAGCTTGGGCAACATAGCAAGACCTCATCTCTGAAACAAAACGAAACAAAACAACAAAACTAAACAAACAAACAAAAAAAACCCCAAAAACTTCACAATAAATAGATTACATGTAACCATAATTGACATAGTTTGGTGATTGCAAATTACTAACCTGTTTCTTAAATGGGCTATAAATTTTGAGTAATATTAGACTATATTTTCAGCAAATATATGTATATGAATATATATACAACTATATATGCATATACATGTACATGCAATTTACCAAATAACACTTTTTTTTGTTTTGTGGTTTTGTGGAGAAAAAATAACAAGTCAGTTATGTGTTTTTTCCCACCGTTTTTTCTTCCCCCAATAGTTTCAGAGCATTATGGGAAGTCTCATCCTGAAAAGAGCTGGATGTTTGATTGTTTAACTTTCTTCTGCAATAATTAGATTTCTTAAAAACCATAAACACAAAAAATTTTCATGTCACAGGTGGTTTATTTTAAATAAATAAAAGACCGATGAAGCTGATAAATACCTAAGTCTGAAACTATGATTTAGAAATGCAGGTTGTTAAATGACATAGAGACCTATGGCTGTTGCATCTGTTTCTGATTTCCCTGTAACTGTATAGAGCCTCACCTCCTCCTACGTGTCAGGAAAATAATTTCTAGTTTAGCTATTAAGAACAATCTGGTGTTGTCAGCCTACATTGTTTTAAATACTCAGGGACAACAGGAAATAAGAAAATAAAGCATTTCACTTTTAACACATATGCACGCATCTTAGGTAATTGAGCTTTATACACCTTGATGTTGGTAAACTTTCTGTGTTGAGCTAAATCTCATAATTGATGCCTAGCCTGTGTTTCTTTATTTTTAAAAGCTTAGCTAAGGTGTGTAAGATGGTAAATGGAACAGGAAATATACTCAAACTATCCTACTAAAGTGGAACAAGGGAAACAAATACATTGGTGCCTGCTCACACTTAGCAGATGTGTTGCATAGTGTAATTTACCTTTTTAGTCTGATAAAGTGTGTATCATTATTTCTGTGCAAAGAGAACACTGGTACCTAGAAATATTATATATATTTCCTAAGGTTAGAAAACTAACAAGCAGTAAAAGAGAGTTTCAAATCCAATTTTATTTAAAAGTCATATTTTCTACTATATCTCTTTGCCTTTGAAGTTATTGAGTGATTGACTCACCAATGCACTGAATGAATTAAATAAAAGTGAATGAATTAATAAACTACTATTGAGTAAGAACATAATGGCTGGAAATGTTTGACACTTGGTGACATTTTCAGCCATAATATTGATACAGGGCAGGTGAGCCCCAAAACTGGGGCTTAACCTGGGAGGGTTCTTGGCTTTTCCTGGGAAGGAATTCCAGGGCAAGTTGGTAGCATTAAACAGTAACTTTTATTGAAGCGGCAGTGCACAGAAGCAGCAGAGGTCCTGCTGCTTGCAGAGCAGGGCTACCCCGTAGGCAGAGTGCCCAGATTAGCAGCTCAGAGGCTTTTTTGAAGTCATATTTATATGCACTTTTAATTATATGCAAATTGGGGGGCAGTTTGTTCAGCAATTTCTAGGAAAACAGAGGTGACTTCTGGTTGTCAGGTAATTGCCACGGAAAAGGGCAGTAACTTCATGGCAGTACCACGGAATGGTAAACTGACGTGGCACCCTGCTGGGCGTGTTTTGTGGAAAGCTACTTCTGCCCTAGGCTCTGCTTAGCTAGTCTTCAATTTGGTCCAGTGTCTAAGCCCCACCTCTGGAATCCAGTCCCACCTCCTATCTCAATATGATAAGTTTAAACATGATTGTATTCTTATCATTTTATTTCCGCTATATGTTGGACATATCTTATGCTTTTATATTACAGCCTGCAAGATCAAGACAAAATGAAGTGTCTGTCTCTGACACAGCTGAGAACTCTGTGGTCACTAAGGCCAGTTACTTAAGAGGAGGGAGAGGTCATCGCCGCAAGTTCAAATGGTAAGAACATGTGGATAAACCAAAATAATTGCTTCCTGGTCAGTTGATGTTTCAAGGAAAGATTAAAGGAAGAAAGTTCTTGCCCAGATTTATTTCTTAACAGTCACAGCAAGGGTTTGCAAGAAATAATTGACTGTTTCATGGAAATCACATTCACATATCTTTAACACAGAGAAAAACAGAACTATATTGTTGCTCGTTTGTCAGGAATACATAATTTGACAGTTTCCCTACCATAGAATTACGAGAACTAGAGTATTCATAAATAATAACATGAAGCAATCTATTACTAAGTCTGATATGAGGTGGAGCTTGGTCTCTTAAAACACTGAAAAGATAAATATAAATCAGTACTGACAAAGCAATCTAAGAAAATTCCATTTAAGTATGTTTTTGTTGTTTGCAAATGAAAAATATCTAACACTGCAACTTATCAAAACTCATGTACAGTTCAACATATTTTTATTAATATGTAAGACAAAAATTGCAATCGGGAAGATTGGGGTGCTGACTTTTGTATGAATAATTATTTTTCTGTTGTTTTAAGGAGGTAAATATTATTATATGCCATTTTAGTGTTAACTCTATATATGTGTTCAGTTCTTATTATATGTAAGTCTCTGTTAAACTTTACTGTGAACTTCAAGATACGTATAAAACAATTCATGTCTCTTATATCAGCATACTATAGAATATGTGTGTGCATGCATTTAGATGCATAAATAAGAGATGATAATGGATATTACATTATTGTGATTTGCAACTCAGGAAAAATGTAAAAACCATAATGTGAGATGCATCACAAATTGATTTCAAAACTACCCTTAATACCGAACCACAATTGCATGGTTGCTGAAACTAAATATTTTAAAGTGTTAGCTGCTAATCGAGAATTTTGCCTTAATCACATTTTCTAGGTTAGTACATTCAGAACAAGATAGATAGTAACTACAACTCTTTAGCCAGTTTACACTGCCTCCACTCCCAAGTCATTGTACATGCTGATACAAATGATATGAATTATGGTTTTGTTGTGAGAACGACGCATTAAAAGCAACTCCAGAATCTTTTCCACGGCTGTAGCACAAACATGTACTTCTCATTCACAAGTGTGTGGTTTAGCTAGACATGCTGAGCCTGAGTTCCAGTTTGCTTTGTGTGTCTATCATCTTGAGACACAGGCTGGAAGCGATGCCAACATGGGGTCTGCTCTTCTGATTTGAAATGGCAGATGTGTAGTCGGGCAGGGAGTAACTCCTTTTGCTTTTAAGAGCCTCAGCTCAGAACCTGTATGCACTCCCTGCTGCCCCCAGCACACTGACCCCAAAAATCTCGTGGCAGAGACCTTTCTCAATGGGATGAGGAAATGTTCTCCACCGACAGGGAGACAAGTCCCAGGAATGGAGATATGAACAAAGTGTAAGCAAATCATGCTTGTCACACTACACACCAGTTCACATCCGTGACTCAGTAGAGACCAGTCTGTAAAGATGGCATTAATAACTCCTGAATAACCTTTCGGCATATTGAAACACAGCGGAAACTTTCAGGCCTTTAAAACCATAGGCATCTGTTAGAAATATTAAAATAATTCAGAAGTTAAACCTGTGCCCGCCACCCTTTCTATTCCTGCTTGACCTTTTTAAGTATATTCACCCTCATCACCTGGAGACATGGCCTCAAAGGTGAAAAAAGAAGCAACCCTGACAGAGATAAGGATTTCACATGTTTACTGTCCTCTAAGCAGATACCCTGTCATTTATAATTGGAAAACACATCGCCAGGGGTGTTATCTCCATTATTTCTGGAAGAAACACTTCAGGTGCAGTTTAAAGAAATTATAGGGAAAAAAATGTCAGAAGGAAATTCCACTCTTCTCTAGCAGAAAACAGCTAGGACAGGAGACGGTTCTCTCTCCTCATTCCTAGGAAAGATCTGGAGACTAAATAATTATGCTTCCCTCTAAATAAGTTTTCTAGCTCATTGTAGGACATTCACCTATTAAACATACCTTTGAACATAAGGGAAAGTTTAGAATGGAAGCTAGGAAATAATTTAGATATAATTGACTTTAATTCACTATTTTATTCTATAGGACACTTAATTAAATTTGAATTCCAGATTTTAAAAAATTGTGTAAGTGTATCCCACGCAATATATGGGATATACTTATACTAACAAAAGTGTATATGGTTTAATCTGAAATTCCAATTTAACTGGTCACCTCTCTTTTATCTGGAAGTCCTACCAGGCCACTTCCTCAGGTTTGACAATTTTAGTCCTGGGTATTTCTAGATTGTCCTATTATTTAAATTAATTCCTAAGAACACATATGTAAAATTGTTAAACACATACTTAAGGTAATTTAAGCAATGAATAATTTCAGAAGTCTACAGAGATTTTGACTCCAAGTCAAGTCTCAAAAACATCTCCTAAGACTGGGCAAACTATCAAAAAAGTCACTAAACTATGCCTGACTTCAACTTTCAAATTTAATTAATCAAATGGCTTTATTATAGGCATCATTTTGAATCAAAACTGGAGGTTAATAATCCTGTTTGCATTTCATAACGACACACATTTTGTTTTGCAAGAACCTCAATCTCAATATTTCCACAGCATTAATTTTCACATGGAGTTAAAAACATCTGGAGTATTTCTGGTTTTAGATCTTTGAGAAATTGCCATACTATCTTCCACAATGGTTGAACTAATTTACACCCCACCAACAGTGTAAAAGCGTTCCTATTTCTCCAATCCTCTCTAGCATGTGTTATTTCTTGACTTTTTAATGATCTCCATTCTGACTGACATGAGATCATACCTCATTGTGGTTTTGACTTACATTTCTCTAATGACTAGTGATGATGAGCTTTTTTTCATAAGCTTGTTGGACACATAAATGTCTTCTTTTGAGAAGTGTGTTTTCATATCCTTCAGTGACCCAGCAATCCCATTACTGGGTATATACCCGAAGGATTATAAATCATTCCACTATGAAGATGCATGCACACGTATGTTTATTGTAGCACTATTTACAATAGCAAAGACTTGGAACCAACCCAAATGCCCATCAATGATAGACTGGACATGGATGAAGCTGGAAACCATCATTCTCAGCAAACTAACACAGAAACAGAAAACCAAACACCACATGTTCTCATTCAAAAGTAGGAGTTGAACAATGAGAACACATGGACACAGGGAGGGGAACATCACACACAGGGGCCTGTCAGCGGGTGAGGAGCAAGGGGAAGGATAGCCTAAGGAGAGATACCTAATGCATGAGGAGCTTAAAACCTGGATGACAGGTTGATGGGTGCAGCAAACCACCATGGTACATGTATACCTATGTAACAAACCTGCATGTTCTGCATATGTATCCCAGAACTTAAAGTATATATACATACATATTTAAAAAACACCTGGAGTAAAATCAAAGCAATAACCATCTTTATACATATATATATACACACACACATGCACACACCCCTACATATAAAATTTTGTTATGAGAATTGGAAAAGTGCAAAACAGTTAAATTAATTTTCTGTCAAGCTAAGGGTTAACTAGAAAATTGATTTTGTCTCAAATCGCGGGTGAATGCATTTATGAAATAAATCAGTACTGGTGGAACTAATATATGTTTATTTAACATTATTTCTAACATATTTATCATTTACTTTCTTTTGAATTCCTCAACCACATGCAGAATCTCAGAAATTCAGTGGTTCAGCTGTGCTGCTCTCTGCTCCTGGAGACCGCCGGACACTATCTTTAGAAGTAAAGTATTTCCTACAGGCACCGGCTCATCAAGCAGGGAGCACTTAGGAAGCTGTTTGTGCAGCTCAAGTGTCTTGCTTCATCACGACTTTGTATTGTAATTAGACTCACAAAAGATAATTTTAAAAAATATCGAGTTGCTGATTTGAATGGAGCATTAAAAATATAGCTATGGAAAAAACGGCATAACAGTAGATAAATACATGAGAAAAATAGAAAAAAGTATTATCTTTGCAGGTCCAGCACCTAGTGAGAGCCTACAGCACTAAATATTTTAAATAAATGAAAATAAACAAATGGCATAAGCAAAGGGAACTATTTTGGAAGGAAGCTAATTAATATTTAATGTCAACTTATTACATGTCGGTTGTTTTTGATTTTATCTATTTTTATTTAAAACACAACGGCCATCTTTTTTTCTTTTTAATTTAAAACTAGGAAGCTAAAACGTAAGGAAAGAAAGCACCCGGAAAGACACACACACACACACACACACACACACACACACACACACATACACACACTTCATTTTAAAAATCACAAACGAGAAAGTGGTGGAGTAGATTTTTCATCCAAATCTGTCTGATATGAGAGACTATGTTTTTACTACTATACTCCACTATTTCATCATTCTATAGAAAAGAGATTTTAAAATTTAATTTTTAAACTTTCAAAACTTCTGTTTTATGATATCCTTCATAATCCATAATCCATAAACTATGAGCACATCAACTGTTTGTTTTTGAGTCCAAGTCTTGCTCTGTCACCCAGACTGGAGTGCAGTGGCACAATTTCAGCTCCCTGCAACCTCCATCTCCCCAGATTCAAGCAATTCTCCTTCCTCAGCCTCCCAAGTAGCTGGGATTACAGGCACGGGCCACCACACCTGGCTAATTTTTGTATACTTAGTAGAGACAAGGTTTCACCAAGTTGGCCAGGCTGGTCTTGAACTCCTGTCCTCAAGTGATCCACCCGCCTCCACCTCCCAAAGTGCTGGAATTACAGGTGTGAGCCACCATGCCCAGCCTCAAGTTATTAATAAAACAAAATGTTATGTATTTATCACATGTTTGGAGTTCTTACCCTAGGACTACATACTTGTGTCGGTTCACACATCCCTACTGCACCAACTCCATGTTACTTTAGTTTATTTTGAGACGTCTAATTACTAATACATATATAAATGGAGGGACTGATTCATTCCAACTGCTAGGAGGTAAGCAAACAAGAGTCCTGCACAGAAAATAAATGAGAGCCTGAATTATAAAATTATTCACTTCTAAGTACAAAATTCTAAAACCGTTGATTTCTAAGCAGTAAGAGATATAAAATATCTTGTGGGCCACAAAAAATATGTCTATTGTGGCAGGCAGGGAGGGACAGAGCTGAGAAGTGGTGGCTCTTAAGCAATTAGCTGAAATCTTACTTTTATCTGAACACTTGTAATATGATTGAGATAAAAATTTCATCTATGAAAGTAACTTTCACTCTGTACGGCACAAGTCCATGGCTGAACCAGCTCAGAGAAAATGATAAAATGCCTGAAAAATGTATAAGACCAGAATATTAGGGGGTGGGGTCTGCTTTTAGGCAAAATCTGAAGTTCTGAATTTAGGGGAAGTTTCAGTTTCAGATTGGTAAAGACGATCCGCATCAAATATTTTAGTGACATTTTGGATAAACAAACTGATTGGATTATCAAATTACAAAGCATGCCTCTGTAAAATCAGAACCTACTGATGTCTTGTTCATTCTTTTGTGTGTTACATGGGTTAAGCCACTTCTTCGTCTTAACTTCCTAGTTGAAAAGTAGGAGATTAGCTCAGGTGATCTTAAAACTTTTTTGCAATATTTAACATTTTTATATTTAATATGAGGGCAGAAAATGGTCAGAAAAGCAAAGTGATAATGTACAATGGCTGTGTAAGTGTCGGAATTCAAAGAGCTAAAGCAGGTAATTTGGAATGCCAATTTATCTTAATGGAAACTTAGAAATTTTAGTGGCAAAAACAAAACAAAACAGGACAGAGAAAGTGATTACAACAATTCCAGACACACAGACTAGCAGAGAGAATGGATGAATTTAGTATGACATCCTGTGCTAATTACGATTTTAATGGTATTAGCATAAGAAATGCATCTGACGGTGAAGGAATATCGTTGGAAGAGACAATCGTATATGGTCATACTAAAATCAAGATGAGAAACCGCTTAATTGGAAAAGAGCTAGAAACAGTTTAAGATGCAAGAAACTATAAAAAATAAATAAATAAATCCTGCAGCAATTAGAGAAAGCTTGCATGCCCACACCCACCTAGACTGGTGTATTTATCGTTCGATCCACTTAAATATTTGAGCAATTTGGGCTAAGAGTCTGTGGAGCTAGTTAAAGCATATGGTCACGGGGCATATTGAGATTTACACATAATTACTAGCCTTCAAAGGAGCCAACTCTAACTGGAGAGATAAGATAGGTGCAGAATTAATGTAATAAAAATAAATACTACTAGAAATGTCATGGGGCCTTTTTGCATTGATTTATCGAACATCATGCTAAGTGCTTATGCTGCCCTTTGGAGGGAGAGAACGTGGCTTGTGTGCAGAGAGTGGCAGCAGCCTTGTTAAGTGGACAGTATCATCACTCTGCACAATGCCCTCATTGACTCAGGGTGTGTCTCACTCAGTGACCAGCACCTGTGTCTTTGCTGGAACCCGAACTCACACTGCTGGAACCCACTTTGCTGTACGCAAAGGAGAATGGGAGGTGCCTGGGAATTTGTGCTCTCCAGAATAACCTCTACCCAATGATTGACAGATGCCAAGATATAAATATTCCATTTTCCTTTTGAATGATTCAAATTGTCACCAGATTTCCTTGCCAGGATTCAGTCCAGGCTATCTTCTGTTGACTTCCTGTGAGAGCATACCCATGTCTGGCCAGCACTCTTTTTCTGGCTTACTTCTTCACTTCCCTACTGTTTTCATTCCTCCCTGGGAATTCTTCACAATCACTCACTTTCACAGGAATCTTGTTTCAGGGTTTGCTTCTGGGTACTCCAAGCAATGACACCTTTCCAAAGTCCAAGTCCTTCTTTATATGAGGGGAGGATAGAAATATGCTGAACTGTGAAACCAAACTTCACAGCTTCTTGTTAGATGGAAGTGGCCCTGGAATATGGTTCTAACGAATGGTGCATCAGAGGAAACCTATTGGATATTTGAGAAGAAGGTTTACTTCCCAGCACAGTGATTCTCTCTAGAGCATCATTCTTTCTCCTACCTGGAGTATACGCAGGGAGCTGGAGGCAGGACAGCCCAGAGGTGACCATGAAGACCAAGGGAAGCCCTGAAAATGCCAGAGCAGAGGAGAGAAGGTGAGCATTTGATGGTCAGTGTCACCGGAGACATTGGAGGGCCACAGCCTCAGAGCTGGACTACCTGCTTCCACGGGTGTTATAAAGTTATGCAAACAAAGCACTGTGTTTAAGCTGTTGACAGCTCTGTTCCCATGCAACTGAGTTCAATCTCTCATTGATACAACGGAAAGAGAAGACAAATAATCTGCCCCAACAAACCCCCACGACACAAGTTTACCTGTGTAACAAACTTGCACTTGTACCCCTGAACTTAAAATACAAATTTGAAAAATGATTTTCACTGTTTTCAATGGAGTGTGAAGGGCCAGCTCCCTTCACCGGGGCTGGGTTGGGACAAGTCACATGTCAGAGTCCCCTGTAGGGTCAGGTGGAAGCTGCCCCTGGGAATTTGCCTAAGGTTTCAGCCTGGCTTGGCTTCCTCTCCTTCTTGAACAATTTCCATCAAATTAACAACGGAAACCTTTTCAAGTCCTCTGAAAGCCCTCTCCATCAAGCAGAACTAGAATGTCCGGAACTTCATCCCAGCCCCACCCCTTACTAGCTGGCTGAACTTCGCAACCATGTTATGTGTTATGAACTATAAAACAGGCATAAAGCCTTCAAAGGATGGTTGTACAGATTCAATGTACTTAGAACTGTGCTTGATACATGGCATCATTACTCTTTTCTTTTTTCTGCCTTTTTTTCTGAGACAAGATCTCATTCTGTTGCCCAGGCTGGAGTGCAGTGGTGGGATCATAGCTCATTGCAGCCTCGACCTCCAGGGCTCAGGTGATCCGCCCACCTCAGCCTCCAGAGTAGCTGGGACTACAGATGTACGCCACCATGCCTGACTAAATTTTGCATTTTTTGGTAGAGGTGGGGTTTTGTCATGTTTTCCAGGCTGGTCTCGAACCCCTGGGCTGCCTGCCTCGGCCTTGCAAAGTGCTGGAGTTACAGGCGTCAGCTACCATGCCCAGCCTTTTCTATAGTTTATATTTATTTCAATTCAGAATCTGGTTCAAACAAAAAGAGAAGGCTAGGTTTTGAGATGTAATGAAAGATACATTTCAAGGGAAATGTTTGAACCTATAGAATGTCAGAAAATTCAAAATGTCGATATTTATAGACTGATAGTTTGATTCTTCCAAATGCCTTCATAAAATTGTAAATATCCCAATGAAAAACAGTGTGTTCGAAAATCTCCACTGACAACCCAATTACAGTGCACTCCTGGCAGTTGGAAGAATAACACTGCCAGGAGCACTAGGAGTTCAGGAGCACTTAAACCGAAATTGGTACATCTGCAAAGACATACTGAGCTGGGCATCTTAGTGGTAAACACCTCATATCTGCACACTGATATCTGGATGATATTTGGAATTGTCACCTAAGCAATCCCTTGCCATTTGTCATATTTTTGCTTATTTTTGTCCAAATGGAAAATTGCTTTGCTACCACTTATTTCACTCATAGTTCTGCTTATTTCATCGTCATAGTAATGTGGAATATTTCTGCTGTAAATTTTCAGGTACCAGCCCTGTTTATGAATATTTCCCTAAACGCATCTCTTCTGTGTGTACTTCATTGACACTGTTTTCAAATTAGTCCAGGGTTTGTAGAGTTAGTAGGCTGCATGGTCAGTCTTCAGGTCTACATTCCCGTCCTGGAGGGTTTACGTTAAATATTTGGGCTGAATTATAAAAACAGAAGGCACTCTTTCCTGATATTTTCCAGTGGCTATTCCCAAGGCGTGGTGTTTGGAGATGGAGGCAGTTGCATCTCCAGGGAGGAGACTTTTGGACTTAGATCTTTGGGGCTGTGCACAATGATTACAAGGGCTCGTGTACGATACATCTGGGAAGGGCTATGCCCATTTTACTTCCATATACCCAGAGGTGAGGCTCTTCAAAGATACCTTAATCCTGAAAGAGGGGCACAGTGGTAAAAACCAAACGGCCAGGTGTGAGACTTTGTTCACCATGTAGGGGGCGCTCTCATTATCCAAACTTACTGATACTGATGCACAAGAATGATTTACTGGGAGAGGAAACGTGGTTAAAGTGAAAATGCCTATGAACTTCCTGTTTAGCTCAGTGCCCGGTGTAGAGGGACAGCTTGATAAAAGCTAAGTAATAATAATTATTTCCAAAATACTAATATGTTTTAAATATTAAATAGGGTTTAATTTCTTTTTTAAAAAAGGGCAAAGGCTGGGCGTAGTGGCTCACGTCTATAATCCCAGCACTTTGGGGGGCTGAGGCAGGCAGATGACCTGAGGTCAGGAGTTCAAGACCAGCCTGGCCAACATGGGGAAACCCATCTCTACTAAAAATACAAAAATCAGTCGGGCATGGTGGCAGGTGCTGTAGTCCCAGCTACTCGGGAGGCTGAAGCAGGAGAATGGCGTGAACCTGGGAGGCAGGGGCTGCAGTGAGCCAAGACTGGGCCACTGCACTCCAGCCTGGGTGACAGAGTAAGGCTCCATCTCCAAAATAAATAAATAAATAAATAAATAAATAAATAAATAAATAAAGCAAAACATGAATCTAAAAGATTCATGAAGGGGTATCCATTTTTTAAAATGACAGAGTTGTTACTGAAAATTCGTAAACTAGGAATTCAAATCGTAAAGACCAAGGGTCTTAAGGCCGTTCCGTTACCCGTATACACAGGCCAAGATGAAGAGGCCCGGGGGGACTTTCCCTTCAGGAACACTTGTTTTTTTTTTGTTTGTTTGTTTTGTTTGTTTGTTTGTTTTACCAGTAGACCATCCAAAATGAAGCCTCTCCAGTTCTATGAGCCATGCCTTGGTCGATGGAAAAGTACATCTGTAATAAAAACAGTCTTTCTGGCCGGGCGCGGTGGCTCACGCCTGTAATCCCAGCACTTTGGGAGGCCGAGGCGGGCGGATCACAAGGTCAGGAGATCGAGACCACGGTAAAACCCCGTCTCTACTAAAAATACAAAAAATTAGCCGGGCGCGGTTGTGGGCGCCTGTAGTTCCAGCTACTCGGGAGGCTGAGGCAGGAGAATGGCGGGAACCCGGGAGGCGGAGCTTGCAGTGAGCCGAGATCCGGCCACTGCGCTCCAGCCTGGGAGACAGAGCGAGACTCCCTCTCAAAAAAAAAAAAAAACAAAACAAACAAACAAAAAAAACAGTCTTTCTCAGCAACATTTCCCTATTTTCTGCAGAACAGGTGGTAGTTTGTCAGTTTCGACTGACGTGTAAGTGCTGGGGAAAGGAAGATAAACCACATGGGGGCCAGTGGAGACACCACCACTTCACACAGAACCGCTGATGTCTAGGCTACTGCTGGATCCAAACCCCACCCTACCATTCACTAGAGGTGGGATCTTGGGAAGTTACTTGACTCCTTCCCTCCCCATTTTTGCTTTCATAAAATGGAGAGTATGATGATGTTTCTTCTCTCACAGCATGGCAGTGAGTATTAAATAAAGCCATTTAGGTAAAGTACCTAATTATGATTGCTCCATGATCAGCATTCAAATAATGTTAGTCATACACACTTAGAAGCCCAAATCCTCAACTTCTCATTTATTTCTGGAAAAGGTAGTCCATTTACCTACTTAAGATCTTGTGGAAATAGAAGGTGTGCAGACGAAGAGAAGGGGATGGGGTTGTCATAGGAGGAACAAGGCTGATACTGATAAGAAGTAGACACATTGGACAAAGATGACGCATTGTGGTCAATTGTGTTCCGTCTGCTCAGGACTTCTAACAAGTCAGAAATAAAATGATAGTCAATTAGTGTGTGTGTGAGGGTGTGTGTGCGTGTGTGTGTATCTGTGTGTATGTGAGTGTGTGAGAGTGGGAGAGTGTGTGTGTGTGTGTGCATGTAAAATAAAATGTTTAGATGGCAACAGAATGTCCTGACATTCACTGGTAACATCTTATCTACTGCATGAACTCCCAGCCATACCCAGTGTAGTGCTATCTGTGCTTAGCATTGCTACCTTCTTAGCAAATTAGAAAAGCTTAAAATTGCAAATACACACTTCATATTTTTCTAAAAGGCTATTCTACTTCAGGATACAGTTGATTTAATATTTTTGCACATTTCTTTTTCAGGTATGTATGTAATCCTTTTCACTTGTAACTTATTCTTAAACACAAGTTAAAATGGATTCCAAGGACACTCTATATTGCCAATAACAGTCTTGTTGAACTGTTTTATGGGACAATAATCTGGCATCCTAGTGGTGAAAACCAGCCATCAACCTCACAGTTAATTCACTAGGGAGGTGTATTATTACTTCATAAAACATCACAACAGTATTATTATGACTAAACGCTAGGTAAAGCTTTTTTTGATATTTCAGTTGTGCTTTATCAAAAAAGAATTACATATATATATATGCATGAATAAAGGATATCTGACACCATGCCAAGCACATATAATTATTTTTCCTCTAAAGGTTTAAAATGCTGAAACCCCAAATAGAGCTGGAGTTTATGCCTCCAGTAAAGGTAATTAAGTTGTAAATGCTGATCTTGCTAATGCTAATGAGTGGTTTACTAGAAATAAATTGTGCTTAACTGCATTTAGAATGCAATCCACATAATCAGAACTGACTGGTAAATTAGCACCAGTCAAAATTATCAGAATACAGCATGGATGGCAAGTGAAAAATAAAAAAAAACCCACTAAAGTCCTTGTTGAACTCATGCAAGCATCTATGAAAAGATCAAATCTGAAAATCTCAAGAGCTACGCGTCTAAGAAATCATTTACTTCGTGCCCCTTCTTTCATATAAACCATGCAATTTTATGAGCTCTCTTGGCAATCCAGTCTGGTGGTTCAGAATCCTGATAAGAGAATGTTCATTTTAATGTCTAATCTAAATCCCCTCTGTGGCAATTTCAACCAATCTCTGCTTTGCAGTCTCTCTGCAGAAATAAACTTGCACTCTTCCCTCCTTCTGTCACTATATGGCCACCTAAGGATCTCTTACCACCCTCACTGAATTCCATAGATGAGAAATGTGGAGGACGGAATTGTAGTGTATATTATTTTATGTACGTAAAGGGTTGATTGCAGAAGTGCTATCACAAGGTTTTGTTTTCTCCTACTCTTTGCTTTAATTCATTTCTAAAATAATTTACTTCTCACATAGTATATGTTCACAGAAGTGGTTTTGCTTTACTCTTTTGCTTATTAAGAACTTTTTTTTTTTAACTTTGCAGATTCTCTCCGTCTAGCGGAAGATCTGCAGATGTGTCAATTTATGTATATAAACCATCTTCTACGGATTTAAGGACACGTGCTCCAGTGTGTGTGAGCAAACAGGGCAAAATGTAAAAAGGGAGATTGCCAATTATTCTTAGGAAATATTGAGTGACATTTCCAGATTTACATTGAGCATTTCTGAAATTAATTAATTACAGTGACTTAATATGTTTTTCCGTATTGATTCTTATCCAGGAACCCGTAACTCTTCAGAAATTAATCATTTCTTTCAATTTCTTAAAATCAAGATACTTCTGAAGTTAGACTTACCAACAATCAATCTTTCCTTCTCACTTATTCACATGCAGTAAAAATGTATTGTGTGCCTGTTAGGTACCCAGTGCTGCTCTGTCTAAACGGTCCTCTCTGGACTGGTAATGCTGCTTGCTACTCTTACTCATTCTTAGGATTGAATGAATCCTGAAATGTAGATGTGTTTTGCACGCGCATGCGTGTGTGTGTGTATTTAACAGCTTTATTGATGTATATGTGCCATAAAATTCACCTGCTTTAAGTGTACAATTCAATAACTGTTACTAAATTTACAGACTTATGTGACCCTCATCACCATCTAATTTTAGAACATTTTCATCACCTTAAAGATATGTGTGTTATACAGTCTGTTTTGTATGGTCTGCTTTGTATAACTTTCTCTTTTTAAATTTTTGTCACTCAGGGGAAAATCTGGAGCTAATATATGAATTCAGCATGTGTGATAATGAAGATATTTTCTTGTACAAAATAAGCTAACTTTGATATGTATAAAAGTGTAATCTAAAGCACATGCTTTAAGAGCAAAAACAAAATGGTCATCATTTTTAATATAATACCCTTCGAGTGAAAAACATTTGATGTGCTGTACATTCTGAACAAGGACAGTTCAACGACATGGAAGGATTCCGTGAGATTTTGCTTTTGACCTTTAAAGGTTTCTCTTTCATGGCTTGAAAATGGAATTCAATGTCCTGGGCTCTCTGGCTTCCAGCTTGACTTTCTTACTTACCCCAAAGATAACTCTACATATATGTAGACTTTTTATGTTAAAGTTTCTAATGCTAAACTCCATAAGCAGCCAACAAAAGGCAACACAACTAGCGCAGCTGAGAATGTTGCAAAGTTTTAACTATTTTATTATCTATCTGACATTCACGGTGCATGCTCTTTAGGGCTGGGCTCTTATTTTATTTAGATGGTGCTGTACTTGCCCTTGAAGCTGCAAAAGCAATAGTACTATAGCTAAAATTAAATTTTCTCTCTGAATAAAATTAAATATACTCAATATAAAGAATGAGATTGGGCATCTCTAAGACTTACCCCAGGTATTTCTTTATACGTACTTAAATTCAAACTAAAGAAGCTAGATTTTGATGTTTTAGCAGAAAAGCTCATGTATACGTGCAATATACTCTGCATTTTGAAATGATGCATTAGTAAAGGATATAGCAAGGAACTCACAAAAGGAAAGTGAGAAGCAAGCCTGCTGAGCGTGTCCCTAGCACTATTTGGGACAAACGTGTTAGCCATTTTGTGTGGCACGTACACAAATCCCTGTATTAAAGAGTGTTGTGTTCATATATTACAGTCTAGTGATATTGCCTAATAGGATCATCCTGCTAACACTCTTTGATATGATTTTGTGATCACTAACCAATCCTGATTATAATTTGCATTTCAGTAAGCCCGTATAAAAAGAGATTTCAACAGTGAATAGAAGTCAATGCTTGATATTATTATTGTTGATATCAATTAAGTAACAACTTTAGCCTATTAGCTTTAAATTTTGCTTATTTGGTTATGCCAGTTCAAATTCTAATAGCTCAGCAGGCTTCTCCTGGGTCACTCATCTTTGCACCAGCCTTCCTCTTGTTGTTCTTCCTCATGATGAAATTTCTGAAGGGGAAAGATGCTTCAGCCTTCGCTGCAAATTTAGGGGCATGCTTCTGGCGGGTACTGAGGATGAACTGGAGGGTGTGGACACCAGTACAGTTCATCAGCATCAACTACATCCTTCTGCCATTCCAAGTGCCCTTTGGCAGCTCTGTTCTGGGGTGCCTAGCTGGCCTCCTAGGGGAAGTGAAGACAGCTGGGGGAACATCAGGTGCACTGTGGATGTGGGTCTAGGGGGGTCTCACCCGCCCAGTGCGAGAGCAGAACCAGCCCAGTCAGTACTTCACTGACTCTAAATCATGTGATTCAAGAGGTCTGATAATGATGGATGGAGAAGTAGAAATCTCTCAGTGTCAGAACCTTGTGTTAGGCAGTAGCTTACTTCAGATGATGCTGCCCTAGAAGCTTAGAATGTAGTAGAGACTATTTCAATTATCACCTTGGACTGAATTGGGATCACAATAAATAATAGATAATGAAATATATGTGTGTGTGTGTATATATATATATATATATGAAACAGTTTATTATTTGTAGGCAACAGAAACTCAAGGTTCAGACCCCCATCATACAACCACACAGTCACTCAGTCAACAAACTCTAAGTGTACTATAAAGGATGCCCTTCTTTTGCTACATTTAATGCCAAAGTTTTCAGTCTCAGTAAATATATTTCAGCTATTTGGAGGAAAGAATGAACTGTGTATGCCACCCAAGCAATTCAAACATATTTCTATTTCCTAAGTGTCTTATTCTAGAAAGAATTTGATATTTTTGTTTACTGAACATTTTATGTTTTTGCTTACTCTGCTAAATTTTAAATTTTTGTTTACTGCAAAAATAATATAGATTTTTATTTCTAAATTTAAAAACTTGGTTTAGGTAACATTTAAAATGTTTTTACATTCAACAGAAAGAAATGCAAAACAATCATTTTATTCAGTGAATTGGATGAAAAAGAGGAAAACTACTGAAATGATCTGATACGAAATTAGTATTGTTTAACTGTTTGCGAAGCTCTTCTGTCAACGAAGTCAACATACTAGCAGCAGTGACTTTAATACTGTTTTTTTTTTAAAAAAAGACAAAAAAAACCTTTACTTTTTCTTACAAACTAATTAATTAGACTAATAATCAAGGCTTTCTGTCAATTGATTCTGTGTAGCTTATATGATATTATTTTACAACTTAAACACTTTAATTTACCTAGGTCAGTCTACAAACTACGCTGGAAAAGGTGAACACTTATTGCGCACACATCTATGTATTCATTCACATATTAGCAGTATACGGGGACTGTTTACTCTGTTAGATGTTATTTTAGGCTCTGAGGTTATACTAATACTGTTTTTTATATGCAAAAGAAAACATAGCTTCCAAAACGAACTTTAATTTAGAAGAACAATTTTGATCTAAATGAAACGTCATGCTTTCTGGAGTGCTGGGTCAATACTCCTGATGCAGTTGCTTGGGTTGTATAGTCATCTTTGGGCCAAGTCTTCTTAAAGTAATTACCTACCTCTGAGGCTGGAAACATAAAATTAAGTCTCATTAAAGCAAGTCTAATTCAACCATAAATACCATATTTCATTTAGAATTGAGAAATCCTGAGGACATTCTAAGCCTGGCCGGGCACTAAGACATGATTGTGACCTGAGCCACATGCTGACCCGAGGCAAAGCATTTATGAGGTTGCTGTGTCATAATAAGCACATGTAAGTGTTTGATAATTATTCTTTAAGTTTGACTGTATTACCACCAGAAAATAAGCCTTATTTGGCTGGCAATTCTTACAATTAGACTGGCTTTTCATTGCCATTTTAAGTCATGTGTGAAATGTACTTTTTTATGTCTTTCTTAGTTTCTCTGAAATCTATAAGCATCTTATTAACCTGGTCAGCCAAGCAGCAGTATGGGCATAGTTGTCATTGCATGCACATGAGTGAAATTACTTGCCATTCCTGTCATATGGCTGGAAAACTACATGTTTTAGTCAATAGTTTAATGGTCATTTTAGGAAGGACTATAATAACTGGATTGCCTAGATGCCTTCCAATGATGCTATCTGGGAAAATCATGTAAATGCAAGCATCAGCTGCTTATGAGGAAGTCTTGGGGTCAATAATTCAGCACTCTTCAGAAATGCAGGACCACTACAAATGCTCAATAAATGGCTAAGGATGGGTAATGTGGGAAAAGAGAGAGAGAGTAGATTGTCCTGAATTGAAGAATAACTGGACTTGAGTGAAACAAGTAGAACTATGAATTTGAAAAAGTGTTAATAGTAGCTGTGGGTGTCAGGCATGTTTTCCATTGGATAAAGCACATGAGAGATCTATAATGAAAATACACAGCAAATAATTCTAAAAGACCTCTTTTAAAATACGTAGAGTAAAAGTTGAGATGAAATGAAATAATTGCATGGCCCTTTGTTTAACATCATGCTTCCTTCTTATTGGTATATATATTATAGATCTTATTGGTATATATATAATAGATTATAGATTGGTATATATATTATAGATTTATAAAGAAAAGAGAAATTTTCTCTTCTCTTTTCTTTATAAAATGTCACTTTTATTTTAAATCCTTGTTAATGGACTCTTTTAATGTTGTGTCTCTAATGATAGAAATTTACAGACTTTTTTACCTTCATAGCTAGTTCTGTCACAAAACAACAGATAGTTGTCACTTATAAATGTTTCTTCAACTAAAATAAAAATGCAATCAAGAGTGAGCAAGATATGTAAACTAGAGTTTGTTTGAATCCCATTGTTTATAATAATGATTTTTTCAATGCATTTGTGTTTTTCTTGTTTCCTTTATTTTTCCTTCCATCCCTCTTTTCTCTCTTCTTTTCTTTATCCTTAACTTACTCAATATGTGTGATCTATCCTGTAAGGCAGGTTGCAGGAAGTGGGTAAGTTACACTTGGGGGGAAGGAACTGAGTAGAGGGCATGGTGGTGACCCTCATACAGCACAAGCAGGTCCAGACCTTTGCTCCTCGGGCGTTCGTTGAAATGACAAAGCAAACCCCCCCACCAGGCATCCAGGTGAGTCAATGGCATGGGAGAGGCAATTCACATTTTATTGTCCACTGCTTCATTCTGGGAAATACTATTTAGATCAACTATTGGCATTCTGCAAAACATCTTTAAAGTCACTCAGTTTTCTGCATGTATAAATAAAGCAATTGTACTCATTCATACAAGATTTTAGCATAAAAGATCTAGTACATTTCAGTGCATAAATCTGCTACTTGGAATACATTTGACATTTAAAAATAAAGCAGGTTTCAGACAGGTTTTATTGGGGGGATATCAAGAAGGTGACTCAAAAGTTTATATGGACAGGTAAATGACCCAGAAGAGCCAACAATATTGCCAGACAAAAACAAAGTTGGAGGCTAACACTACCCAACTTCATGACTTACCATGAAGCTACAATCACCAAGACTATGTGGTATTCTTGTCTTTACTGAATAGACAAATATATCTGAAGAATAGATAAATAGACCAATGGAACAAAATACAGAGCCCAGAAATAGACTCATATAAATATATTCAAGTGATATTTGACAAAGAAGCAAAGGCAGTACAATGCAGAAAAGACAGCCTTATCAATAAATGGTGCTAGAACAACTGCACAGCCACATTTTAAGAAATGAATGTAGGCCTAGACATTGTACCCTTCATAAAAATTATCTCCAATGGATCATATACCTAAATGTAAAATGGGAAACTATAAAACTCCTAGAATAGAACCTAGGAGAAAATCCTAGATGACCTTGGGCTTGGCAATGGCCTTTTAGATTCAACACCAGACACAACCGATGAAAGGAACAATCACAAATTGGACCATACTAAAATTTAAAATTTCTGTACTTTGAAAGGCAATGTCAAGAAATGAGAAAGTAAGCCACAGACCAGGAGTAAATATTTCTGAGACATATTTGGTAGAGGACTGTTATCCAAAATATACAAAGAACTTTAACAATTCAGCATTAAGAACACAAACAATCCAATTTAAAAATCAGCCAAAAAACTTAGTAGACACTTTCTCACAGAAAATATGCAGATGACGAGTAAGCATATGAGAAGATGCTCCACATTTCATGTCATCAATGAAATACAAATTGAAAGAGGAATGACATGCCAGCACACACACCTAGGAGAATGACCAAAATCCAGAATAACAACAGCACTAAATGCTAGTCAGGGTGTGGGGCAGCAGAAATCTCATGCATTGCTGGTAAAATGTGAAATGCTTCATCCACTTTGGAAGTTTGACAG
Source organism: Macaca nemestrina (assembly GCF_043159975.1). Classification (NCBI taxonomy): domain Eukaryota; kingdom Metazoa; phylum Chordata; class Mammalia; order Primates; family Cercopithecidae; genus Macaca; species Macaca nemestrina. Next base: position 148,757,830 of record NC_092132.1, on the reverse strand, counting down.
TCTTCCAAACTGGGAAACATAGTCTCACCATGCAACCCAGCAATTGTGCTCATTGATATTTAACCAAAGGAGTTGAAAACTTATGCCCACATAAAAACCTGGTCACAGATATTTGTTGCAGCTTTGTTCATAATTGCCAAAGCCTAGGGGTAACAAACATGCCTTCAGGGAGTGAATGGACGTACTGTGGTGCAACACACATGCCTTCAGGGAGTGAATGGACGTACTGTGGTGCAACAAACATGCCTTCAGGGAGTGAATGGACATACTGTGGTACATCTAGACAACAGATCATTATCCAGCACCGAAAAGAAATGAGCTATTGAGCCATGAAAAGACATGGAAGAAACTTAAATACATATTCCTAAGTGAAAGAAGACAACCTGAGAAAGCTATACACTGTATGATTCCAACAACATGACAATCTAGAAATGGTAAAACGACAGGGACAGTAAAAATATCAGTGGTTGCCAGGAGTGAGGGAGGAGGGAGGCATAAACAGGCACAGAACAGCGGATTTGTAAGGCAGCAAAGCTGCTCCATGCACATAGTTTCTGTGCCATAGCGCACTAATATAAATTAATGGTAGATGCACGTCATTACACATTTTTCCATTCTCATAGAACATACAACACCAAGTGTAAATCCAAATGTAAACTAGGGACCCTAGGAGGTAACGATACATCAATTTAGGTTCATCTATTACAACAAATGCACCACTTTGGGAGGAGATGGTGATAATGAGGTAGGCTGTGTCTGAAAGGCGGCAGGGGATATATAGGTGCTCTCTATATCTTGTTTTCAATTTCGCTATGAACATAAATGAACAAACAAAGTATATCTTTTTTTTAAAAGAAGAAATGCACGCCTGTAATCCCAGCACTTTGGGGGGCTGAAGGAGCTGGATCACCTGAGGTCAGGGGTTCGAGACCAGCCTGACCAACATGAGGAAACCCCATCTCTACTAAAAATACAAAAATTAGCTGGGTGTGATGGTGGGTACTGTAGTCCCAGCTACTGGGGAGGCTGCGGGGAGAGAATTGCTTGAACCCAAGAGGCAGAGGTCGCAGTGAGCTGAGATCACGCCATTGCACTCCAGCCTGGGTGACAGAGTGAGACTCTGTCTCAACGAAGAAAAAAGAAGAAGAAGAAATAATTTTTCCTTTTTTTCTTGTCTTTATCAAATATAAAATAACAATGAGCATCTTAAATACAGGTGGATACTGTAAATCCCGATGTCAGTGTACCAAAGTAATCTTTGCAACTTCATACATACCTCCTGGAACATAAGAGAATAAAATTTGAATACCTTCAAGACCTCTATAAAAATGGTCGATTCAGCTGATTCACAGTAAAATTACCATGAGCTGCTTCTACAGAGAAATATATTATTAACCTAGTTTCTGATGTTCTGCAAGGAGCAACAGATTTTGAAAAGATAAGTATGTCGAAATCTATGAGGTGTATTTCTAGCAGTACCACATTTGTTCAGATAAAATAGTTTGACATGAAAATTTGAACAAGAGAAATAAAGAGTTCTTAAAATGTGAGGACCCTTCATGGAAATGATGGAGGAAAAGTGAAGTCAAATGACCGTAATGAGCTCCTCAGAAAACATCTTCCACATTCATCCTTCTCACTCTGTGACCTCCTCCTGCCCCCGTGTCTTTGTGATTTCTTCTAACGCTTTAATCATTTGCTTCATCTCCTTAATATTCAAAGGCTCACCCAGTTGTTCTTTCTCCTTTCCTTTGCAAGAGTAAAATTAATTTAGAATATTTATACAAATGAATATTTAAAATGGTGCCAGACATCTTCCTTTTACCCCTCAAATTATTCTCTGTTGCTCATCTGCTTCCTGCTTCAGGAAACTGACCTTTGGGGAATCCATCGGCAGGTCCTTCAGCCCCTGGGACTTCAAGTTGTGCTCCATGGATTGGCAGCGCCTTGAAGAGATAAGAGCGGGTAAGTGAACTTAAGGCAGGTTGCTTGTATTGCTGATTCCCTCCCTGTTCTGCTGCCTGTGCCCTTGACTGAAAGTAACCGCACCTCTCAAGGCAGCCTCCACTATCTGTGTCCTTCCTTCCAGGTTCCAGTGATGACTCTATTCTTTCTCTCCTCGCCCTTCAGCCTAGGGATAGCAACAGCTTAGCTACTACTGGGTTAGCTGTCATCACCACGTCTTCTGGTTTCTATGCCCTTCCTATTCTGAATAATCTATTCACAAACAAGCCCTCTGAATCATTCCAGTTTCAAAGCATCCTCTGCTTTCTAGTAGGAAACTGACTCTTAGACGGCATCCCCCTCTGCTAAAGATACAGAGCAAATCTTTAGAACATGACAGCCTCCTTTTTGCCTTTCAGAGCAAATCGCTATTCTCAATGTATGGTTTGTTCATCCCCTACACTTTGATATGAAAATCATAATTCTATAACTTATTTTTCCAGGTTTTTAACTTTTTATAAATGAAATAATACTATGTATGTTTTATAGAAGTTGCCTTTTTTTCACTCCATTTCTCATTCTAGTCATTTACCCATATTATTGCCTATAGAATATTTGTAATTACTTTTTTAATTGAATTATGTATTTTATACTTCATGTATCATTTATATTGTTGGTGAACAACTGCATTTTTTCTACCATTTTGCTTTTAAGCATTTGCAACTGTGGGTATGTTTGCACATATTTTCTGGAACACATGATTTTTTAGGCTCTATTGCTAGCTTGATGAGTCATAGCATGTACATGTGTTCAGGTTTAACAGATGATATGGTTTGGCTCTGTGTCCCCACCCAAATCTCATGTTGAATTGTAATTCCCAGTGGAGGAGGGGCCTGCTTGGAGGTGATTGGATCATAGGGACAGACATCCTCCTTGCTGGTCTCACAAGATATGGTTGTTTGATAAATGTGTGGCTCTTTCCCCTGCTCTCTCTCTGTCTCTTTCTCTTTCTCTTGTTCCACCATGGTAAGATGTGCTCACTTCCTCTTCACCTTTGGCCATGATTATAAGTTTCCTGAGGTCTCCCAGCATTGCTTCCTGTACAGCCGGTGGAGCTGAGTCAAGTAAACCTGTTTCGTTCATAAATTACCCAGTCTCAGGTAGTTCTTTATAATAGTGTGAGAATGGACTAATACAATAGACAATCCTAGTTCTTTTTCTGGGTGCTTTTCCAAAGTGACTATCTTTTTTTAACCACAAGAAATATATAATAGTTCCAAGAACACTACTTCCTTGCCAACACCTAAAATTGTCCGTCTTTAGAATTTTTAGAAATTCAGTCCTGGTAAAAGTGTTTTTATTGAAGATTTAATTTGCAGTTCCTTAAAAACGAGTCAGGTTGCAAATCTCTTCATGAGATTTTCCTTCAAGTCTTCCATTCTTTTTTTTTTTCAAATGTATTAGATATTTTCTTACTGTTTTCTTTCTTTTTTTTTTTTTTTTTTTTGAGACGGAGTCTTGCTCTGTAGCCCAGGCTGGAGTGCAGTGGCCGGATCTCAGCTCACTGCAAGCTCCGCCTCCCGGGTTCACGCCATTCTCCTGCCTCAGCCTCCCGAGTAGCTGGGACTACAGGCGCTGCCACCTCGCCCGGCTATTTTTTGTATTTCTTAGTAGAGACGGGGTTTCACCGTGTTAGCCAGGATGGTCTCGATCTCCTGACCTCGTGATCCGCCCATCTCGGCCTCCCAAAGTGCTGGGATTACAGGCTTGAGCCACCGCGCCCGGCCTGTTTTCTAAGACTTAAAAATTCCAGATTATAAATCTTTTTGTAAAGTATATGTTTGATAAATAACTCTCCCCAGTATGGGACTTCACTTTTTACTTTTTTACTGAAGATTTTGATGAAGATAAGTTCTTAATTTTAACGTCGTTGGAACTTATTTCGTGAAGTTTTATGTCTGACTTAAAAATGTATTTTTCTAACATGAGATCATAAACATATTGTTTTATATTCTCCAGTTTCATAATTCTGACTGTCATCTTGATGCTTTGATTGACCTCATGATAACTTTCTTCAACTCATTCTCTCTAATAGTGCCTAATTGACTGTTTAACCCAGTCACTATAATTTAATCTAAGCTACTGTAATTTTTTTCTTTTTTCTTTTTTTATTTTTAGACAGAGTCTTACTTCTTCATCTAGGCTTGGAATGCAATGGTGTGATCTCGGCTCACTGTAACCTCTGCCTCCTGAGTTCAAGCAATTCTCCTGCCTCAGCCTCTCAAGTAGCTGAGATTACAGGTGCCCACCACCACACCAGGCTAATTTTTGTGTTTTTAGTAAAAATGGGGTTTCACCATGTTGATCAGGCTGGTTTTGAACTCCTGACCTCAAGTGATCTGCCTGCCTCAGCCTCCTGTGGTGCTGGGATTACAGGCATGAGTCACCACGTCTGACCCTGTATTTTTATCTCTAGAAATTTTATTTATTACTTTAAAATGGTATTATTAATTTAAAGAACTTTATTCCTATCTTTTCAAAATATTTATTTCAAATGCATGCCTAGAAGGCAAACATTTGCACATTATCGGCCTGCCCTGCTATTCATAGCTTGACTGATTCTTGCCATCATGCCTTATTTTATTGGTTTTGGGATTATTATTATTATGACATAGAATAATACAATCATAAAAATAATACTTACAATTTTACTATTTTTAAGTTTGATCTTTGGGAATTATTTGAGGACAGTGTTAAAAAAAAAAAAAGTCCTAGGATAAACTACTGTGCCATTATCAAGCAAAGTTCTCTCTAAAATAAATCAGGGATTGAGCCCTCTCAGGAAATCCAGGTAATGCAAAGTTGGACATGGGAGGGCAGCTGTAGTTACAAATTCTGAGGGGAGATATTTTTCCTGTTTATCCAACACCAATAATGACACAGCAGATATCCTATGGACTTACAGTGCTGTGTGTGTCTGTGCATGCATGCGTATGTATGCATATGTGTGTGCATAGTTTGTGTGTGTGCACGTGTGTGCATATGCATTTGTGTGTACATGTGTGCCTGTACTCTGTGTGTGTGCATGTGTACATGCCTGTACATGTGTGTGTGCGTGCATCTGTGTGTGTTTAGTTCTTTGATTAGGTCATCCTATATTCGAGTGCAGCCTCTTAGTGTCCTGTCTTTGGAGATCTGGTGTCAGACTCCCACCTTGATGAGCTACCTGGCTGAGCCATGAACACCTGAGCTGTAGCTCTCTGGTCTTTGGCAGACACTATAGTGTGATGTAGCTTCAATCTTTTCTTAATGCTCTAAATTTTTTCTTTAATTTTTTTTTGCTTTGTTTCCCCCACCCCTGGGGATTTTCTATTTTCTTTAAGTTAAATAAGACATTTAATAGATTTTTACTTTTTATTTTAAACTTTTGTTTTAAAGTGAGAACTTGTTCAGATACTGAATTGGTCATACTGCTGGAAACATATAACATATAAACATATTTAAAAATAAAGCAGGATTCAGAGAGTTTTTATTGGGGGATATGAAGAAGGTGACTCAAAAGTTTATATGGAAAAAGTTTATATGAAAACTTTAATTTCAAACTACAAGCCAAATCATATAAAGTAACAGATAGTCAGACACAAAGCAAATACATATAATTAATACTTATGGAAAATAAATGAGACATCTACAGCCAAATCTGAATTTATTTAGAGTATTAATTAGAAACTGATTTTTTCATGAGTGAATGTAACAACAATGTTTCCCACCAACTTTCACTTTGTCCTTAGATCAAGATAGGGTTTTTATTCATTGGTTGAGTGGCCACCTTAATCCTGGAGTTTAACTGTCAATGAGGAATATGAGGATTGTGAAATAAATTATTTAGAAAACCACTATAACACAGGTTTTGCTAAGAATTTGTCATTATGAACGCACAGTTTTTGGATGACTGGCATTTTAGAAGCTTAAATATTTTATTGCATTGATACAAAATGTAAAGGTCTAATCATGACTGCAGTTAAACCAAAAAGAAACATGTATGATAAAGACAGTATCTTAAATCAAAAAGCAATTAAAACAATTATTTTTCAGATTGGACAACTGCCTGATATTCCTGCATATAATAAAACATGTGGACTTTTAGAACTGGAAGGAACCTGGAAATTCTATGATCTATCTCTCTCGTAATTAGTGAGTATGGTGTTTAGGGTAGTTGATCATGAGGAAAGATTGACCTCTCTGTGTTTGGTGATACTAGATTCATAAAGTATCTGAGATGCATGCATAAACTCTAAGCTCATGCATGAAGGACAAGTAGGTTTGGAAGACATCCACACTTTCTTCAGTAAACAACTGGGGTCTCAGATACTTTCTGAGAATCTTGTGTGCATGTCCCTTTGCTATGCTGGGCTTTTGTGATGATAACTTCAGAGTTACCAGAGGCTGGGAAGGGTATTGGGGAGGTAAGGGGTGGGGGGCACTGGGGATGATTAATGGGTACAAAAGGTAGTTAGAAAGAATGAGTAAGACAGTATTTGATAGCACAACAGAGTCAATAATAATTTAACTGTACACTTTAAAATAACTAAACAAGTATGTTAGTGACCTCCTTTAGTTGTGATGTTTGTGACACAATGCATAAATGCTTGACGTGATGGATACCCCATTTCCCCTGATGTGAATATTACACATGGCAAGCCTGTATCAAAATATCTCATGTAACCCTTAAATATATGCACCTATTAGGGAGCAATAAAAATTAAAAATGGAAAATTTAAAAAGAAAAAAAGAAAAGAAAAGATTTAGTTGGGGTATACGACTTCATTTTCTACCTAGTTATGTCCTGATTTGTAAACACACATGTTAAAATATGGACTGAGAGGAAGGGGGTTTGTCACAGGGGACATTAAATAAGGTTTCATGGAGAAAGTGGCTTGAAAGTTTAAAGATAGCTAGGGTGGAACATGCGGACGTAGACAGATGGGAAAGAAGGACACTAAAAACAGGAAATAGCACAGACAAGGTTCCTGGGTTAAAACTGTGCAGGGGAATCTGCTGGATTTCTGCTAGTTAGATTCCCCTTCCGCAGATTAAGGTGGCACTTTGATCAGGATTCCGTATTCCCTAACCTCCGACTACTTTCCCCACTATGTTTTTTCTCTCTCTCTCTCTCTCTTTTTTTTTTTTTTTTTTTTGCTTTTTACGTGCACTCGATTCCTCATCTATGCATTACCCTCTGTTCTCATACAACTTCTCCAATTCTAATTTTCTGTATTTAATCAATGTCATTATTATGCCGGTCTTTAGATGAAATTCTATTTTTCAACAGCCTACCAGTGCATTATGGCCGGGATCAAATGCCCCCTCCTTGATAAACTCATCCCTGATTCCTCATTGTGACTTTTCCTTCCAGTAAATCCTCATGAAATATTTGCCATTTTTCTCACGTAGCTTAAAACATTGTTTTCACATTTATGAATTTGTATACTTAGACAACGAAGCAGAAAACTAGACTTCATTTTTAAATTCCCAGTGGTAACTTGCAGACCATCTTCGACATCATCAAAAAGTTTAGAAGGTGAAAAAGAAATAATTGTGGGGGCTTATATGTGTTTTACTCTTTTTCTCATATGCTTTATGGTTTGTTTGATGCTTTTTGTATGGTCGATTTATATATACTTTCATTGCAATTAATGTTATATTTAGGTATTATTATTCTTTCTTTTCACTTAAAAATCATGCCACATACCCCAGACTGTACATAGTAAGTGAACAGAGCTGGGATTAATATCCAGATCCAACTCCAAATTCCTTTTATTTCCTGCACTAGCATGAGCTGCAAATCTCTGACAGAACATGGTCCTTGCATGAGGTCATTTGCAAGGACCAAAAAGCATAAAACCAAAAAAAAAAAAAAAGTGTTCTTAGGATAGGGATCTCAGATTAGGACAAAACATCAAATATTAACAGGCCTTTCTTCAATGTGCGAGACTTATTCCTATAGTATTGTGTTCTTGACCTCCAGATTAGATTTTGAGGCTACAACTTTCTGGAGAAAAACCGAGCCATTAATAATGAATCTCAGAATATTATGTATTTTATAGGTCTCTGGTATTTCCTGATGAAAGAATTGATCGATAATGCCGTGTTTGAAAGTAGAGACAAGACTAACTCACCGGATGACAAACATGCAGCCAAAAAATCTTTTTCTTTGAAAATTATTACTTGTTGTAGTGTCCATCTTAGGAAATTAGTAGGTTAGTTAAAGCACACTAAAGGCATACAGATCCTGCTTCAAAGGTGACTTAACAAAGAGCAACTTCAAAGCACAAAGAAATCCTCAAGACAGTCACATCCTCCCCAACTCAAACTTCACCTGTTGACTTGTTTCATGCTTTAGCTGTCATGTAACCGAAATAGTCGGTTCCAGTTTGCATAGTGTGACAGCTACCAGCAGTCTAAATAAAACATCTTTCCCTTAAACAACATAAGCAATATTGAAGCATTCCCATATAAATAAAATGGATATGCAGTCCTCATAGGATATCACTCTCATATTGACATTGACATGTAACTCTAGTCAAAAAAAAAAAAAAAGAAGAAAAAAAAGAAAAAACCCTAGAAGAAAACCGAGGCAATACCATTCAGGACATAGGCATGGGCAAAGACTTCATGACTAAATTTCAAATAATTCTTAGCTGAATTCCCAAATTAAGGCAAGGATCTTTTGGCTTATTTGCTTGAACATTATACATTATTTTCAAGTGTGACTATTTTTTTCTAAAGTTTTATCATCTTTTATCAACTTACAAGTATTATTTCGAAAATGAAACTCTAATGTAAAGGTGAAATTGACCATTTTAGTTCTCAACCAAAAGTTAAGCCGTGGCAACTCCACAAAAAATGAGATTGACGCAGGAGAGAAAAAATGTTACTAAGTTTTTTAGAATAGTAACTGCATGCTATAGTTCGAGACACCTTTCAATTATATTATATTATTTAGACTTCATGTCAGCTCTATTATGCTATTTTGGTTTTGTTTCTGTATCGTGGGAAAGAAGATTTAACTTAAAAGTATTATAATAAAATGCAAGTCTTCTCCAGTAACCAGAGTTAGTAAATAGCAGAAGACAACTTTGGGGTCTTTTTGAATCTACGCCCTTTTGCGCTGTTTCTGAACTTCATGCTATTTCAAGTACTGTCCTACACATGCTATTATAACATGTAAACACATTATTGTTAAACGTATTTTTAAAAGTGAAAAAAGTTAAGTAGTCTGCCTTTCCTAATGACTCACATTTTAGACAAATTGAAGTATTCATGGCGGTTTACACTCTTCGTAATCCTGCAGTTAGCTGAAAATAATTTCCAGGACCTAAATCCTTTTACCATTGTACAATGCTGGATTCCACATGAATATTCTAAGTAGCAAAGTTCTATTGAATCACACCATTTGCATTTATTTTATTTATTTACCTATTTAAAAGGACCAAAAAAGCCATTGGAGCTATAACCAAGGTGTGGTAAACCCTCGGCTAAACCTGGGGTGTGGAGAGAGAAACTCTTGGTATCAGTACATTCCACAGCACACGGGAGGGTTTTTAATAGAAAATAAAGATTAAGAAGGAAGTAGAAATATCTGCCCCCACAGGCACAACTGGTCCTTTCTCCCCCTGGTGCTGTTATTATCAGCACCTGGGAGAGCTCCTCTCTCCCGCTCCTCTTCTCTCCCTGCTTTCTGATAGCTGCTGTTTGAACACTTCTCATTGCCCTATTCCGCATTCTATCGCTGCCTTGCTGCTGGGTCTACTCTGCCACGTTCCTCACATTCTGCTCCCTCTAACCTAGAGCATTAGGACATGCTGATCTCAACTACCACTTTTTTGTGAGTCAGTTCATGTTCTACCTGGGAAGGTCTTGGCAAGTCCATTTTGAATGACTTACAACTAGACTCAGTATCTACTACCATAATTATTATTTTGTATTTTATTTTATGCAGTGCATAATGTGGATTTACAAAGGTGCTCCTATTATCTAGACTAAAATTCAGTGTCTTAGCAAAATATTTGTCCTAGCTGTGAATTTTATCATATGACTTTATTAAGCTATTAAACTCAAATGATTTTCATATATGCATAATGCACTCCCTATTTGGTAATCTTTATTATACTGATGTCTTGTTCACTTCTGTAGTCCTGTGTAGATTATAAGATCCCTATACTGGAATTAAGTATCAGTAAACAAATGTGAGTGGCATTCAGATTCTGGGGTAAGTCTTTACATTTGTTTCTATTTACTTATTAGCTTTGTAAGATTTGCAAATGCATATTTTTTCTAAGTTTTTATATTATTGTCAGTGAAATTAGTATAATATTATTTCTTATATACAGTTCTTTAAAATAATAAGATAAGGTACAGGAAAATTTCAGCATATTGTAAGACTGAAATAATACTACGGTTTACTAATATTAATGTGGCTCTTCAGTAAATATATGTTAAATTTCCACATGACAGCATGTGTTACAATCATGAAGCACAGAGATAAATATATTACAATACATAAAATTTTGAAATTGTACCTTAATAAAGTTACATGTTTCAAATATATAAAGCTCAAACACATTCAAGCATCCTGGCAATAAATTGTACCATAAAAAAGGTTGAAAAAATGTAGAATCTTGTATTTTGTTTGTATATCCATAAGGTATATTAAGATAACAGGTATAAAAACAAAGCAAGGTGATATTAGGTGAGCGGTCCTTCTGTCATTTTAGAGATCAGTTAATTCATTCCTGTAGAAGTAAAATGTTTCAGGTTATGAAATGCTGTTTAAGGTGATTCAGCAATTTAATAACAGCATGTTCACTATAATCCACGTCTCTTGATTCTCAAATTGAAGATATATTTTAGTACCTACGTTATAATTATCTTAATAGCAGTAGGCTATATAAATATGCTTGGATTTTAGCCAAAGAAGGCTCTTCAAGGACCAAAGGCTTGAGCATTTTTGTAAAGTCCTTTAAGAAGTCTACTAACTACTGAAAACAAACAAGAGGCAGTACACACTACTGACTTATTTACCATGGGAGGCCTTGTGACCTATCGTCTTATTTAAAAGCTGATTTGTTTCCATCAATTAGGTTTCGGTGTGATTCATTTTACCTGTGTATGTTACTTTCTGCCCAAATAAATAAAAGGTATGTTACATGACCCTCCCAGAAAAATAAATATTAAATTCACAAAACACCCCAATTCTGAAAAGGTGTTCCAAAATCCCCAGCAAAGGCTCTGCATCCTCAAGGAGACTGGGCCAAATCCTTTCCTTTTGTAATTTCTAATGTAATTACTGGCATTCATAATTTATACACTCAAACCATTTACAACTACTTTTTCATATAGTTTTATAGCCTCTAACAGAGCTGATTCCAGTGAGGCTGACAGTCTCACTTCTTTGTGGGAGGATTAACTGGACAGCCTGATGAAATATGCCCAGGCACCACAGAATTCAGAGAATTATAGTGGTGCTAATGCCCGTCTGTTGTGAAGGCTGTGGTGGTGTTTTCATGATAAGCTCTGATTAGCAGGGCCACACATTTTAACGATTCTAAATTGCACTGGCTGAACTCTGGCACAGTGGCAGCAAATCTTTCTATATCGGAGTTGAAGTGCTGCAAAGATTGTTCTGAGATTTAGAGCTTGGAAACACAGTTAGTGAATTATTGTTTAAATACTACAGCAACAGTTCTCTGTGCTATCAGAACTGGTGAGAGGCACTCTGTTGTTCCTCTCGCAGGATACTGCCTTCTGGGACAGACTATTTTGAGTAGCACTCAGAGGCTTCAGACAAACGGACTGAGCTCCCAAGGCTGCCCCCAGCCCACAGAAAGTGGAAGAAGAAATGGGACCGAGAGTGGTAGCTCATGCCTGTAATATCCAAACTTTAGGAGGCCAAGGCGAGCAGATCACTTGAGGTCAGGAGTTTGAAACCAGTCTGGCCAACGTGGTGAAACTCTGTCTCTGTGGAAGAATACAAAAATTAGCTGGACATGGTGGTGCATGCCTGTAGTCCCAGCTACTCGGGAGGCTGAGGTGAGAGGATGGCTTTAACCTGGGAGGTGGAGGTTGCAGTGAGCTGAGATTGTGCCACTGCACTCCAGCCTGGGAGACGGAAGGAGACCCTGTCTCAAAGGAAGGAGAAGGAGAAGGAGAAGGAGTAGAAGGAGGAGGAGGAAGAGAAGAGGAAGAAGATTGATTTTTTATTAATGTATCATCAGAATAAATGTGTTAGTAGCAATGTATCATAAAGACAGACATTTCCTAAGGAGATTACAATTGTCATTTATTTGAATCAGGAAATACTTCCTCTGAGGACAAAGCATCTGCCAACATGTTCAATGCCTCCCCCCATGTTTTGTGAAAAAGTGTCTCGTTAAATACTGTCCCAACAAGCAGTGATTAAAGAGCTATGAGGATTACAAGTATCACACTGCATTCGCCTTTAAAGACTGATTATCTCTGTTTCTCATAAGGAACTCCGAGCTGATTAAATTATTTTCATTCACTAGTTAGCCCCCAAAAGGAGGACTGAAGGGCAAGAGGCATTTCTTCCCCAAAACTTTCTAAATTATATATGACTAAATCATTGTAAAACAGTACGCAAGGACACCAGAGGAGGAAACAAGGAAAACCAGTTCGTGGTAGGCTATAAGTAAATTTCAATAATAAGATCAAAACGTAAATAACTAGCCAGTGTGGAAATGTCAAATGCAAGTTAGATAGAGTTATTGATTTAGCTCCATTTCCTATCCGGACTCGATTTTCTATGCACGTGGACAGACATTGAACTTTTATATTTTGGCTTCAGGTGCTCATGATAGTTGGTGAAAGCAATGATCTAGGGCTCTACAAGCGTGCCAAGTGTTCTTGCATCTCAACAGGGTAGGTACCATTTTGTACTCTACCAGGTCCTGTCCAGTGCACACCTGTTCTGTCAGCAAGTGCGAGTGGGAGAAGAGGATGGGAGAGGGGATGAGCTATCCCATAAGTGTGGCTTCCCTAATCCATGTCTAATGGGTACATGCCTGGTAAATATTTTCTTCAAAGCTGTAATGAAGTGAAAATGTCTTATATTTGACGAATTGAGATGGATTACTTTGAGGTTTAAATTCTCTTTAGTTGAAGGCAAATCCTGATGATAATTTTAGAAATGTAAAGGATCTTATACCATGCCTAACCAAATGCTCTCATTTTACAGAAGAAACTGGAGGTTAGAGAAAGTAACCACCTCGCCTGAAGTCACACTAGCAAAATATTAACTAAAAATATGTAATAATAAACCCTAATAGGCATCTAGATCTTTATCAAGTCAACTATGTTTACGGTTCAACTTCTTTTATTTTCCACAACTATGACAAATACTTTTTCTCTATTCATAAATCTCTGGGAGCTCCTCTACTCATTCGCAGTTGATGATCTGATCCACTACTATAGCTGAAATGTCAAAGTCAACTTCTTTGCTTACCTTATCAATATACTCTCTCTATCTACCAACATACTTACCTTTCTATATCTTCATATTTGGCTGCATTCACTCTCTTTGTATTTCTGATACCAAAGGGCAATTTCACTCCCCTTAGTTAGAATACGCTATTTTCTTCCACACTATGAATAAAATCAATAAAATTGCCAGTTCCTCCTATGTTCTGTATATATGCTATGGCTCACTATTAATCCATAATCTTGTGTCTTTCTTGAACACACATGCACACACACTCACTCATTCAATATTTCTTTCATCCAATATCCGCTTCTTGATACAATAGTATATGTGTGCCACCTCTTTTAAGTCAAATTTCTTGAGCATTCCCTATTTTGTTTTCTGTTTACAGATCACCTAATTTTCAAATTATTTCAACCTTTTCTGAGTCTATCATTCTAATATGAGTTCTTGAGAAGCAGTGTAAACTCCATATTTCCAATTCCAATAAATATTTCAAGTCCTCATCTTACTTTTTTTCTCCGTAGCACCAATGGCCTAATAAATATCCAAATCCCTCTCCCAACCTTGGAAGACTCATCTGGATCTCACCCACCTCATGGGCTGTCTCTCATCCTTTGTCACGACTCCCTTTCTGAGGTAAAGTTCTGGAAATGCTGTCTACACTTATTCACCTTTCCTTCACCTACTACCTCTCAACTCCACAGAATCTAAACTTTGCCTCTACCATCCTGTAGAAGCTGCTTTTCCTAAAATCAACAGTGCCACCCATGTGGGAACCCCTCATAAAGTTATTGTTGTGGACAGAATGCGTTTGTCCCCCACCCATCAAATTTATATGCTGAAGCCCTGGCCCTCAGTGTGGCTGTATTTGCAGATGTGGCCCTCTAAGAAATAAGTGAGCTTACAGGGAGTCATGGGATGGGCCCCAATCCTGTCAGATTAATGTCCTTAGAAGACATGACACCGGAGATTTAGGGGGCTCTCTCTCTCTTTCTCTCTCTCTCCTTTTCCCCCTACACTTATCAAGGAAAAGCCATGTGAGGACATAGCAATAAAACAGCCGTTTTCAAGCCAGAAAGGGAGCTCTCAGAGACCCCAACCATGCCGATGCCTTGACCTTGACCTGTCAATCTCAAGAACTATGAGAAAATACATATCTGTTGTTCAAGCCACCCAGCCTATAGTGTTTTGTGATAGCAGCCTTCTCCAACCAATGCACATATAGATGGGCACAAAAACTAGAGTGACCTATTCGACTTTGCCTTTTAAAAAGTACCTCTTGACGGCCAGGTGCGGTGGCTCACGCCCGTAATCCCAGCACTTTGGGAGGCTGAGGCAGACGAATCACGAGATCAGGAGTTTCAGACTAGCCTGGCTGATACAGTGAAATGCCATCTTTACTAAAAATACAAAAAAAAAAAAATTAGCCGGGCATGGTGGCGCGCACCTGTAATCCCAGCTACTCGGGAGGCTGAGGTAGGAGAATCGCTTGAACCCAGGAGGCAGAGGTTGCAGTGAGCCAAGATCATGCCACTGCACTCCAGCCTGGGTGACAGAGTGAGACTCTATCTCAAAAAAAAAAAAAAAAAAAAAAAAAAAAGGACCTGTTGATGTGGTGGAAAGTGAGGTCAGATTATATTAGGGTTTTCTATCAGCTCCATGAGGATGACTGAAATGGTTATGGAAAGTGGTCAGTCAAGAAATGATGATGTCCTCAACTAGAACAGTGAAGGCTGGAATGAACACAGGGCTGTGGCTGTGGGAGACGTAGGGGAGAGAAAGCTAACAGGATGTGACTGCGTGGTGCCAGCCAGAGAGAAGATGGAGTCCAGATTGTAAGATTTCCAGACTGAACAGCTGGGCAGGTGGTAACGGTGTTTACTGACATATTACACAATGGAAGATAAGTCGATTTATAGGGATGGGGTATTAGCCACCTAGAATTTCATCACTGAAATCGTAATGTCCAGTAAGTTGTTGGAGATGTGGGATTGAAGATCATAAGAGAGGGCCGAAATGAAACTATATCTCGGAGGTGGCATCCATTCACTCATTCAACAATATTTACTGAGTACCTACTTACTATAAGCCAGGCACAATTATATGCTCCAGGGATATACATTAGTGTCTGTAAGGAAGACAAAATTAAGTGCCTTTGTCAATTTTACATTTAACTTGGTGAAATAAACAGTGAATAAATCAAATAAATAAATTTTATAGGATGCTAGAAGGTGAAATACACTTTATGGAACAGAAATCGTTGGCGTAAGAGAGACAGGTAGTACTTGATTGAGGTGATGTCGTTTTGAGCACATAGACACAGAAATACAAATTGTAGCCAAGAAAATTTACAAGCTGACATCTTTTTCACATACTGTACAGAAGAGGAGCTGGGGGCAACACTCATGATGATTCTTATGGAGAAAGAGGGGATTATAAGGGTATGATCGCCAAAGAAAAAATTTCAACTATATAAAAGTTGGAAGTATGGCAGATAAACTAAGAATTGAAAAAAAAACAGAATAAAAGTCTTTCTAAACATTTTTAAAGATACAATCCAATTTTCTCAATGTGCAAGCTCTTAATTACTGAGATGGAGGTGTGGGATTCCTCTTTGGTCTCACCCCATGCAGCCTTCTTCCCTGCTCACTCCACCCCAGGTAAAGCATACTTCTTGTCATATTTTAAGCACACTGTTTACTATGTTCACAGCCGCAGAGCCTAGGCATTGATATTCCATTTGCCTGCAATGTAACTCAGCCATCATCTGACCAGCTGACAGGCACACCTCATCCGTTAGTTTAAAACACAGGTCCTCGGAGGAGCCTTCCCTGACAGCTTCCCTGGGCAACTTTAGTTCCCACGATCAGTGCCTTCATGAGAACTTAAATGCACCTCCACAGCTCTCACCATGCTTATATGATTTTTAGTGTCTATCTTTCCCTTTGTATCCTCATTCTTTTTAGGGTCAGAGTAGTAAGCCACTTCATGTGGTTCAATCTACTTAATTATCTACTCATTTTCCTTCTTGAGATTACAGACCCTGGTCCATTCACCCTTAATATTTTTAGTGCATTTTTTTTTCCCTATAAAACAGATACTGGACTTGCTCGGCCCTATTGAATGGTTTCTGGCTGAGCTGTTCAGGCATGATCGGAAAGGAAAAGAAAGTAGAAGACAGGGAAAGAGAGGAGAGGGGAGGGCAGAGAAAGAGAAAAGAGTGGAAGGGAAGCAAGGAGAGACATAAAAATGGGAAGGAAAGGAGAAGCATAGGGACAGAAAGGAAAAATGGAACCAGGAGAACTAAAAACATGATTTAACAGTTAAAATGATTCATGTACGATGTTCCTACATTCCTACGTTTTAAAAATATAGATTAAGAGATAAATGTTATGAACTCTACATTTCATTGCTTTGTAACATTTTCTTAAAGTGCAAGAATCAAGTAAAGCACAATCACAAAATACAATTTGATGAAAGCTGTGAGATTTATATTTCTCTGTATGTATCCATTTTACACCAGGACAAATAAGGGCCCCTCCTGTTATTTGTGGAATTTGTATTTGTGCTAATTTAGACCAACAACAGAGGAGAAAATCAAGTATCTATTTCCTTTGTCAACATAATTTCACTCAAGGTAGGGATTAGTAAGAGCGAGAAAATAAGTAGAATATTGTCACTCTTGGAAAGTTACAAAGGTAGATGGAATCAAATACGCTTCCTTCTCGTTCACACCGCCAAATGTGGGCATGAGCTGTTACCTTTCTCTAAACTCATTTTCCCATCTAAGGCACTCTAAGTTCTTGAGACCAACAGATCTCCTTCGATGTGGCATCATCTCTTATCTTCCAAGAAAAAATTAGAAAATCACTCATCCACAGTCCCACTGAAGTTACACCTAACTACCCTCTGGGGAAAGTGAGGGTCAACATATCAGAATCCGCTCCCCTCATTAGGTGTCTTGAAGGCAACCAGGATGTGATCCTTTTGCCTTCTAAGAAGCTAGTTCAGTGATTGGGCTGTGGTATCCTCAACTTCCCAAACATATATTCACAAATATGCTTATGCATTTAAATGTATGCTGAGAAATCAATGGATTATTTCTTAACATTCAAGGTGAGTGCCTGAACACAAAAACTCAAAGCCAGAGAAACTGACTTCGTGTTTTACAGTGAGGAAGGAGATGATAAGGCTGCGAAGTTAGAAAGAAACTGTTTTCATCTTTACTACAAAATAATGGACAAATAAAAAGTGTATATCTTTAAGATGTAAAACACATTGTTTTGATATACATATACCTTGTGAAATTATTATGACAGTAAAGCTAACATATCCACCACCTCACAGAGTTACCATTTCTTACGCATGGTGAGAACAGTTAAGATCCACTTTCTTAGCAGTTTCGTGTATACAATAAAGTATTACTAACTGTAGTCCCTGCACTGTACCTGAGATCCCCAGAACATGTTTATCTTATAACCAAAGCATTTTGTACTCTCTTTTTTTTTTGTAAAGAATTTTTTTTTAATTTTTATTTTATTTTTCATATTTTTTTATTATACTTTAAGTTCTAGGGTACATGTGCATAATGTGCAGGTTTGTTACATATGTATACTTGTGCCATGTTGGTGTGCTGCACCCATCAACTCGTCAGCATCCATCAACTCGTCATTTACATCAGGTATAACTCCCAATGCAATCCCTCCCCCTTCCCCCCTCCCCATGATAGGCCCCGGTGTGTGATGTTCCCCTTCCCGAGTCCAAGTGATCTCATTGTTCAGTTCCCACCTATGAGTGAGAACATGCGGTGTTTGGTTTTCTGTTCTTGTGATAGTTTGCTAAGAATGATGGTTTCCAGCTGCATCCATGTCCCTACAGGGATCATTTCTATAGTTTGTTACTAGAGAAGTTTCTCATTTTGTACTCTCTGACCAACATTTTCCCATTCTTTCCATTACCCGACGTCCCCAGCCTCTGGCAATGAGCATTCTATTCTCTGTTTCTATGAGCTCAACATTTTTGTTGCTGTCGAGATAAGGTCTCACTCTGTCTCCCAGGCAGGAGTGCAGTGGCACAATCACAGCTCACCGTAGCCCTCACCTCCCTGGGCTCAGGTGATCCTTTCACCTCAGCCTTCCAAGTAGCTGGAACGATAGGCAAGTGCCCCCATGCCCAGATAATTTTGTAATTTTTAATTTTTATTTTGTAGAAAAGGCTTTTCGTCCTGTTGCCCAGGCTAGTGTCAAATTCCTGGAGTCTGATGTTTTTAGATTCCACCTAGGAGATCTTTCTGTGTCCGATTTATTCCACTTAGCATGATGGGCTTCAGGTTCATGCAAGCTGTTCCAAATGGCAGGATTTTCTTCTTTATGAGGCTGAAGAGTATTATAGAGTATGCATCATATTTTCTTTATCCATTCGTCTGATGACAGGCACTTAGGTGGTTTCCATATTTTGGCTCTTACGAAGAATGCTGCAGAAAACCTGAGAGTGCAGCTGTCTCTTTGAGGTGCTAATTTCCCCCCCGTTGGATGCAGACCCAGGCCCGGGACTGCTGGGTCATATGGTAGGTGCTATTCTCAGTTTTTGAGGAACCTCCATAATGGCGGTCTCAGCTTACTTTCCCACCAGCGAGGTTCCCTTTGCTCTACATCCTCACTTGCTATCTTTTGACTTTGGGACAATAGAGCCATTCTAACAGGGGTGAGGTAGTATTTTATTCTGGTTTTGCAGGAATAAAAAGAAACGTGTTATTAACAGCCAGTCCTCACACCCTCCCCTCCTGGTTCTATTGCTGATTCTACCTCTGATACAGTTCTTGGCAAGTTGTCATTCTCTTCGGATTTCAGTGACAATGAGCCCCAGTGTTCTTTTCATGGTTTACCTTCCCCCTCCTCCAGCACTCACATGCTCAAAGAAGCAGGGTCTATTTCTCAAGCAATAATTTCCTACTTCCTACCTCTACCACACTTCCTCATTACCTGTAAGCTTTGCTGACATGACCAAGGCCTGTTGGGTGCTTTGTAGTACCCTGGATGCACGTAGTCAAGGAGCGCAAACAGTGGGCCTTTCTAAGACTTTGCAATCCCCTAAGTGGAGAGTTTCCTCTAAAAACAGGCTACATGAAGGTTCCAAAAATAATACTATTTCATAATGAAGCAATAATACGTATTTTTAATTTTTAATCCTTTACAACATTGAGTTTCAGCTCAGGCATCACCTTTGTTTTAACATTAGCAACTACAAGTGCTGACATCCCACTCCCTAGAGCCCCGATGCAGACTCACCCCCAATTCACATAGCAAAGGAAGGGTGTGCATTTTGGAAGCATTCTTTAAGTTCTTCTTTTTGTAAATAAATTTTGTTATGTATATTCAGGGTATGCAACATAATATTATGAAATAGCTATGGATAGTAAACGGGTTACTATAGTAAACCAAATTAACGTATCCATAACCCCACATGATTACCCACTTTTTTTTGTTTGTTTCTGTGGCATGGGCAGCTAAAATAGGCTTATTTACTATAAATCCCATAGGCAGCACAGTTTTATTACCTATATTCTTCACGTTCTTCTTTAGCTTTACATATGTAGTTTAAATGTATATTTGGGAAACGGATGTGACTCCTAGAACATCACAGGGCTCTTCTTCTATAAGTGGTTGGAATTTTTGGAGACTCAGAATTCTTCCTTCTTATAGGGTGGACTGCCCAGTGAGCAGATCTCGGCCTGGGCCAGAACTTCAGAGAGCAATCTCTTCAGAATGCATGGTGGCTGGAAGCAGGCCTATCTATTAAAAAAAATTATTTCCATAGGTTTTGGAGGAACAGGTGGTATTTGGTTACATGAGTAAGTTATCTAGTGGTGATTTGTGAGATTTTGGTGCACCCATCACCCAAGTGATATATACTGAATTTGTAGTCTTATATCCCTCAGCCCCCCTGCACCCTTTCCCACGAGCACCTGAAGTCTATCGCATCATTCTTATGCCTTTGCATCCGCATAGCTTAGCTCTCACTTATGAGTAAATAGAATAATAATCTCCAGTTCCATTCAGGATGCTGTGAATGGTATATCTGTGAATGGTGTATATACACACACACACACACACACACACACACACACACGCATATATGATAAAATACTACACAGCCATAAAAAGGGGTGGGCCTCTCTACAGTGGCTATATGACTTCTCTGTAGTTGTGGACACATAGAAACCTTTCCCTGTCAACTGCTATTGGAAAGAGCAGGAGAGGAGACTGTAATTTCTTCTACTGTCCTGAAATTTTGGCTCAAAGGCACACCATAATAGTGTAGTAAGAATCCATTTATGTCAAAAAGGCAAGAAAAATAAAGCACCCTGGACCATCTCTCAAATTAACCCTGGGTGTGCTCTGACACAGTGTTTCCTGCCTTTCAAACTGGACACGACTCTCCTGCAACAATACTGAAACTTAGGAGACACTGAGGCAACATGTGGGCTCTCTGCTGTCACTCCAGGGTGGGCAAACCTAGCATTCCGTTTTAATGAGAACACGTTGGTGACACGGAAAATGTCAGGTACAAAAAAGAACCCAGGGGAAGATAACTTGACAAGAAAATAGACACCTGAGTGCCTGGAATGGACTCCTTTTGTTCCTTGATCTGGGTCTTCTTGGGCCCACTCAGTTTTAGGACCTAAGAGGTCTGTGGAAGGCTGCTTTTCTCCCTGTAAATATGCATAATACAAAAGGTGCCTAAGGAACTTCCCAGTCCCCACTCTATGATATTTACATCCACACCTCTCTGATTTCAGTGCTTTATCCTTTCAGCCTAAATACTTGGTTTCACATAAAATGAAAATCTTTTTGACTAAGGGAAATATTTGGGGCAATTGTCAATCACAAATGAATGCAGATGATCATAATTAATACTTATATAGCACTTTTATATTAATTATTTCAATTAACCCTTGCAAAAAAATGAAGAAGGCGATGCTAGTATATTTACTTTATAGAAAACTGTCAGAGACATTGTAACTCTGCAAAGTCACATGGCTACTTGTGGCAGGGACAGGATGAGAATCTGCCCAGATAATCTAACTCCAATCCCATTTTCTCACTCTCTCTCTCTCTCTCTCTTTTTTTTTTTTTTTTTTTGATGGAGTATCACTCTGTCGTCCAGGCTGGAGTGCAGGGACACGATCCCTGCTCACTGCAACCCCTGCCTGCTGGGTTTAAGCAAATCTCCTGTCTCACCCTCCCGAGTAGTTGGAACTATGGGCAGGCACCACCATGCCCAGCTAATTTTTTTTCTTTCTTTCTTTTTAAAAATTTTTTTGGTACTTTTAGTACAGACAGGTTTTCACCATGTTGGCCAGGCTGGTATCGAACTCCTGACCTCATAATCCACCAACCTCGGCCTCCCAAAGTGTTGGGATTACAGGCGTGAGCCACTGCACCTGGCCCCCATTCTCTCTGTGGTATAGGATATGCCTCCCACTTAGGTCTGAGAATGGTTCCAGGAAGGGTCTTGATTAGAAGAAGGAATCATGATGTGCTGTGCCTGGGGAGTCAGTAAAGAAAGGGAAGTAAAAGGAAAAGTTGAAAATTAACTCCAGAGCTAGCGTTGATGCTTTACTTAATAAGAAAAGATGTCACTGCTGTTGTGTTGTGTTGACAACACAACCTCAATAAAAAGACCGAGTGTAATCTACCTAAAAGTATTTTAAAAGTTGTATTGGGAGTAAGGTGTGCGACGTACGTCATTGCAAAATGCCTTTTTACTTTGGAAATCAACCTTTCTGTGCAGCAGATAGTTGATAGCAGGTATGTAAATATGAAGCAGCCATCAGCAGCCCAAATCAACCAAGTGGTCAGATGCCACATGCAGCACCCATGAGACCCCTCCTGCTTGAATGTACACAAACCACGGAACACACTCCAGCTGACAGTGACAGCCGCGTGCTGGGCTTCCAGGAACATGTGAATGTTGACACACTTTTAGAAACTTTGCTTCCATGCATTTTATTCTTGTGAGAGTGCATAAGCTCTGTCTCTTGTGGTTATGGAATGAGATCTTTCCATTTGCATTGCACATACAAAAATTAAAGTCTTTGGAACAATTATTCTATACAACTTTGATTGTTATTTTCACTGCTTGTGACATAGAATGCCCTCATCTAAGAATCAGAAAGTTAAGCTGCTCAAGGGGCTCTTTTAATGCTATTGGAAAATGTATTTCAAATAGGACTAAGCCAAGTACACAGGAAACATGGTGTTTTAGCTTTAGAGGATAATGTGATCCAGTTGAAGGAAAATTATGGCAACAGGCTAGAGTAGGTCAAGTTCATGTTTAAAACATTAAAATCTATGATTCGAAACCTTGCTAACTTTCTAATTAAAATTCTTCAATAAGTGATATTTTTAATGTGAAATTCTAAAGATTCCAAATGGGTCAGTTTAAAATCAACTTATGGTGATTTTCAGAAAATGGTGATCAAAGACAGCAGAAGAATGAAGGCATCAGGGAAATGGACTATCTTGAAGAGCCCACTTGGGGTGAGGCATTGTATTGGTTCATTTTCACAGTGCTATAAGTAAGTGCCTCAGACTGGGTAATTTATAAAGAAATGAGGTTTAATTGACTCACAGTTCCACATGGCTGGGGAGGCCTCAGGAAAATCATAATCATGGCGAAAGGTAAAGGAGAAGCAAGGCACATCTTACATGGTGACAGGAGGAGACAGAGAGTGAGGAAATGTCACACTTGAAAACCATTGGTTCTCATGAGAACTCACCCACCATCATGAGAACTGCATGGGGGAAAAAGGCCTCCATGAGCCTATTACCTCCCACCAGCTCCCTCCTCAAAACGTGGGGTTTACAACTCCAGATGCGATTTGGGCAGGGACACAGAGCCAAACCATAGTAGGCATCATGTCCAAAAGTCAGTCTGATAAAGTGTGGCCATAAATCTCTCCCCAGCTGTGTGGCACTGTAAATGAAGGCGGCAGCTTTTGGGATGGAACCAAGGCTGCAGTTGAAGCAGAAGCAGAGAAGGGTTGAGATTTCATGAAAGGAAATGGTGGATAATAATAAATTATGGCACTTAATCTGACTAAAGAGAGAAATGAGAAAAGAAAGTAAAGATAATGAGGGACAGTGAAAAATTGGTAGGAACAGTGGATTACAGGTTCAGGAAATACAGAACAATGTACAGAGTCAGGTGCATGAAGCTGGAACACGGGACATTTACAGTGAGGCTTCAAAGAAGCTGAAGTTTATAATCTCGAGAGGTCTGTGTTGAGATCATGGGATGGAATGGCTGAGGCCACAAGGGAAGCAAAACACTGGTGGAAAGGAGGTTAAGGCTAGGGTTTTAGAGAGAGCATTTTATGTACATTAAAATTTCACAAGACCACTACAGAAGTATTAATGGAGAACATAGAACTAGGATTGAAAATTTCAACGAATAAGGGCTAATGGGTTGCACAAGATTTGAACAAATATAACAAGGGACAAAAATCAAAATGTCAAGGGAGTTTTCCTGCCCTGCATTACTGCTGGTTTTTGGCAGAGATCTAGCAATCTACCGCTGTTCAACTACCTGATGGCTTTTTTAGACCAAGTTCTTGGGCCAGGTACAGTGGCTCACACCTGTAATCCCAGCACTTTGGAAGGCTAAGATGGGTGGCTCACTTATGGTCAGGAGTTCAAGAGCAGCCTGGCCAATATGGTGAAACCCCATACAAAATACAAAAATTGTCTGGGCGTGGTGGTGGGCACCTGTGATCCCAGCTACTCAGGAGCCTGAGGCAGGAGAATTGCTTGAACCCGGGAGGCAGATGTTGCAGTGAACTGAGATCATGCCACTGCACTCCAGCCTGGGTAACAGAGTGAGACCCCTGAGACTCCATGTCAACAACAACAACAACAAAACAAGAAAGAAACCGAGTTCCTGAGAAAAAGCAGAGTCTGAGGCAAATAGGCATCAATTGCTGATACCATAATTTGGAAATGCAATCCTGGGATGCTCTTAATGAGAGATAAACAAATGCGGTAGGAAAGGTCAGAACGCAATTGAAGGTGCGCTGTTACCTGCTGGCCACACTTCACAGGGATCTAGAGAGACACAGCTTGTCACTCAGCAGGTATTTTCTGCTTGGCCCCCTGATGTCTCCAAACAAACTGCACAGAGAGAGTGCACCTTGGGGTAGACCTTGGGGAAGGAAGGGAAGGAAAGGAAAGTTGTCTGTCAGACTTTCCCCTGTTTTATACTTTCCAAAATTCAGAGTTTTCATGCATTTCCAGATGACATCATCTAGCCCCATGGCACTGCATCGGAAGCCATATTTTGTGTCTTGTCGTGTGCTGCTTCGCCCAAGGCCAAAAATGGCACAGAGTCAAGCCATCAGAACACAAAGCAGCATCTCTGGAAAACAGCCCTGGGCTCCAGGATAAGCAGCTGTATGGCCCTGAAGGCAGAACTATGTGAATATTCATGGGAGTGATCTGTAAATAGTAACATGCCGCATAAATCCCAGGTACTATTTTTATAAATTCCCTCTGATGATACTTATTTCCTTCACCTTAAGACTCCAACTTAGAATCTGCAGGGAACGTTGTTGAAAAAGTGCATGTAGTCATGTATCCTTCTATTACACAATGAGTCCTAATGGAAGGAAGTCAAAAAGGAAAATGATGAAAAAAATTGGAAATAAGCTATTCAGGGTGTGGGGTTGGGAAATGTTGGTAAAATGATTAAAAATTTCAGTTAAACCAGAGGACTAAGTCCTATAGACCTTATGTTCAAAGTGGTGACTATAGTTGATAACGATATATTGTATACTTAAAAATTGCTTCAAAAGATTTTGCATTCTCACCACAAATATGTGAGGTAATGCCTATGCTAATTAGCTTGATTTAGCTATTCCACAACGTATACATATTTCAAAACATCATGTTGTATACCATAGATACATACCATTTTTATTTATCGATTTAAAAAATTAAAAATAAGCTCTTCTGAACTCTGGTTTTAGCTCTGGTATACAAAAACCTTAGAAGTTATCACAACCCTCCTTACAACAAGAAAAAATGAAACTAACTGTTAACCAATGACTATTCTTTGGTGCATCAGTGGAGTGAGGCTGTGGGGAAATCTTGCACCAGAAAGCACTGGGCAGGCAAATCCAGAGAGTCCAGCAGATACCTGCTTAACTGGAACAGCAGCATCTGAAGCCATAAACTGGTACAAAGTGTAAAATGGTAATTTTGATGAATTTCTCAAGGGCATGGGGACTATCATGAGAAAGAAAAACTTGTAGAGGCTGAAGGCTGCAGTCTTAAAATTCACACATTTATGGGTGTTATCTCCAGAAGCCCCACTGTGTTCTCATGGTGAAGATCTGAGAAATAAACCCTCCTGATTCTGGCAGGACATGGGGAAACCATGTGAAATACACCCAGAGCATTATCCATAAACAGTACCCCCTCAGCAGCTGAAAGGACTTCGGTAGAGCCTACACCAGCCGGAGGAAGGTCATTGCTCTCATTCCAGTTCTTCTTTGACTTCATGTCTCAACAGAAGAGTTTTTAAAAAAATATCTATATAACTAGAGAAATGTTCTTAAAGATGATGACCTCAAAACACAGGCCCACTAAGGTGCAATCACAAGACCATAAAATGTTTCCCCATTCCCACACCTTACCTCCACACCAACACGTATCCAGTATGACAACAGTGTATTACAGATAGAAAAAGCTACAAAATACAAACTCTGTTTGAGAAGGAGTCCTTAGGGAATCCTAGAATTAATGAGCACAAGAACCAGGATACCAGAAAAATCTGAAAACTGTGGCAGCTACAACAGTCGCAAAAATTAAATGTGGCCCATCTTTTTTAAACTGAAGACCTATTTACCTCAGTTCCTATAACTCCATGCATTATGTCTGGTTTTCAACAACAACAAAAATTATGAAGCATGCTAAAATATAGAAAAAAAACACGAGATGAAGAGACAAAGAGAGCATCAGAAACAAAATCAGATATGGGAGAGATTTTGAAATTATCAGTTTGTGAATTGAAAAAAATCATGATTAATATTCTAAGGGTACTAATGGAGAAAGTGAACAATATGGAAAACAAAATAAAACATTGCAAGCAGTGTAAGAAGAGAGATGGATATTCAAAAAATAAGCAAAAAGGAAATGCAGGAAATTCATAACACTATAATAGAAATGAAGAATGTCTGTTTTTAATGAGTTCATCTGAAGAGCAGGCACAGCTAAAGTGAGAATCGCCAACCTCAAAGATAGGTCAACAGAAACTCTACACACTTAAACATAAAGAGTGAGAATATTTAACAGAAAAAAACTATTAAAAATAGAGCACTCAAGAAAAGTGGGACAATTTCAAAGGGGTAATATACCTTACGATTAACTGGAGTAACAGAAGAAGAAAAACAGAAAAAAGCACAAAAATATCTGATGTTACATTGCAAATAACCTCCCTAAATTAATGACAAACACCAAATGACAAATACAGGAAGCAGGCATATTATATTCAAAATACAGGAAACTAAAGACAAAGAAAAAAATATTGAAAACAAACAAAACACATAATCTCTAAAAGAAGAGCACTACAGAGAACTTACCAGAACACACAAGAGGAAGAGAGTGCAGTAAAATATTTGAAATATTGAAGATAAAAAACAGAATTTATATTCAGTAAAATTATTCAAAAACACAAGAAAAAATAAAGACTTTCTCATTTCAACAAAGACTTAGGCAATTCATAATGATAGATCTTACCTGCAGGAAATGTTAAAAATTCTTTAGGGAGAAGGAAGATAATATAGGCAAGAAATTCAAATCCACATATATAAAGGAAGTGAATAAAGAAGGAATCAGAAAAGGTATAGTGTTTTATTTTCCTTATTTATAATTGTTCTGAAAGATAATTTAAAAATAATAATATTAAGAACATATTGAGTAAAATAGCATATAGATAAGTGAAACGAATGAAAGCAGTGGAATAAGAAACTAGAGGAAGGAATTGGAAATACTCTGATAGAAGACATATGCTCCATATATGAAGCAATATAGTGTTACTTGAAGGGGAATTTTAATTAGTTATAAATAAATACTGAAAAACCAATAAAAATACATTTTTTAAAGTTAATTGATATGCTAAGAGAAGAGATAAATGGAATCATGTCAGATTTTGAAATAAACTCAGACAAGGCAGAAAATAAAAGAACAAGAACAAAAAAATACAATGGATTGAAAACAGTTACAAACATGGTAGCTATTCATCCAAATATACAGAAAACCACTTTAAATATGAATGATTTAAACACAGCAAGTGAAAAACAAAGATGGCTCAGAGTGATTTAATAAAAGCAAAAACAAAACTAAGTCCCCAAAAATGTTGTCATAAAGAACTCACTTAAGTATAAAGACTCAATAAGCGAATAGTAAAAATTAGGTGAATAATAAAATTATATTGCTTACTAACTTTAATGAAAGTATCCTGGATTATTAATTTTACAAAAATAGATATCTGGGATTATGGGGCATATTACATATGATAAAGGGGATCAATTATCCAGAAATACACAACAATCCTAAACATATATGCACGTAACAACAGAGCATATAATAAGTGATGCAAAAACCTTACAGAACTAAAGTGACAAGTAGAAACTTTTATAATAGGACACTTCAAAGCCTTCCTTTTGGAATTAATAGATCAAACAGAAAAAATTCTCAGTGAGAATATAGATGACCTGAAGAGCACAATCTTTTAACTTGATCAGGTTTCCTAATATTAATAGAACATTCTCCAAGTTAGACAAGATTATGGGTTACAAAACACATTTTAACAAAATACAAGAATAGAAATCAAAGTATGTTCTCAGATCACAATAGAAATAACTTAGAAAACAATAGCAGAAAGATAAATGGAAAATTGTAAAATATTTGGTGATTCAAAAACACGTTTCTAAATAATACACGTATCAAAGAAGTTCTAATAGCAATTAAAATATTTGTTCTAAATTAACATAAAAACACGATTAATCAAAATATATCAGGTGCATTAAAAACAGCATGTAGAAGAAAATTTATAGCACTAAATGTACATATTAGAAAATTTAAAAATCTAAAATCAATTACCTAAGCTTCCTTTTTTTGAAACTTGGAAAAGAAAAATAATTTATGCTTAATGGAAACAGAGGAAAATAATAAAAATTAAAGCAGAAATTAATTGAACTGAAGACAGAAAAAAACCAGAATAACAACAAAGTTTTATTTGAAAGAAATTAGTAAAGTTGATAAACTTTTAGCCAAAGTAATCAACAAAAAGAGAAGCCCCAAATTAGCAACATCAAAAGTGAAAGCAGGATTCTTGTATGCTATCTACTGATCCTATATGCATTGTGAAGGCAATAAAGAGTACTATAAACAAGTTCACAACTCACAATTTGATCATTTAAATGAGGTAGATCATTCATTGAAAGACATATAACACCATCACTTAAGGAAAAATGAATTAGCTGAGTCAACCTTCACATTGTGAAGGTAATAAAGAGTACTATAAACAAGTTCACAACTCACAATTTGATCATTTAAATGAGGTAGATCATTCATTGAAAGACATATAACACCATCACTTAAGGAAAAATGAATTAGCTGAGTCAACCTATAAATATCAAATAAATCTAATTGGTATTTTCAATCTTCTAACAAAGAAAACATGAGGCCCAGAGAGTCTCATTTGTGAATCTTGCTAAACATTTAAGTAAAAAAGGATACTAATCCTCCACAATGTCTTTCAAAATTCAGAAGCAAAAAGATAACTTTTTTTTTTTTTTTTTGAGATGGAGTCTCATTCTGTTGCCCATGCTGGAACGCAGTGGTGTGATGTTGTCTTACTGCAACCTCTGCCTCCCAGTTTCAAGCAATTCCCCTCTCCTGCCTCAGCTGGGACTACATACACGCACCATCATGCCAAGCTAATTTTTGTATTTTTAGTAGAGACGGGGTTTCACCATGTTGGCCAGGCTGGCCTCGAACTCCTGACCTCAACTGATACACCCGTCTTGGACTCCCAAAGTGCTGGGATTACAGGTGTAAGCCACTGTGCCCAGCCTTGAAAGATCACATTTTAATTCATTTTCTGAAACTCAATTTATATTAACATAAAACTAAATTCTGAAATAGGTGAATAGACCAGTATCTCTCATAAATATAGATGTAAAGTTTCAAAAAAAATAGCAAATTAAATCAAAAAATTTATTAAAAGAATTATACAGCGTGGTCAGATAACCAGTGCCGGTTCATTGTCTTAGATTTTTCAGGCTGCCATAACAAAATGCTATGAACTGGGTGGCTCGTAAACAGCAAGGCTTTATTTTTCACAGTTCTGGAGGCTGGGAAGTTCAAAGTCATGACATCACAGATTCAATGCTTGGTGAAGGCTTGTTTCCTGGTTTATAGGCAACCACCTTGCTGCTGCATATTCTCA
Source organism: Macaca nemestrina (assembly GCF_043159975.1). Taxonomy (NCBI): domain Eukaryota; kingdom Metazoa; phylum Chordata; class Mammalia; order Primates; family Cercopithecidae; genus Macaca; species Macaca nemestrina. The sequence goes on along the minus strand of NC_092132.1, from coordinate 148,727,871 downwards.
CATGGTGGAAGGAATGAGCCAGCATCTCTGGAGTCTCTTTTATAAAGGCACTAATCTCCACTGTCATGGCCAACTCAGCACCCAAAAGCCCCAACTCCTAATACTATCACCTTGGAAGTTAGGATTTCAACATATAAATTTGAGGTGGCAGTGCACCAATATTCAGATAATAGATTTATCAATAAAAAAAGGAGTCACTTTGCTAAAACACATCAAAACCTGCACCACCACTGACAAAATATGTTACCGTATCAATTACTTAGAAAAAGAATTTCACAGAATCCAACAGTCATTCCTGAAAAAACTCTCAGCAAAGTACTATTACAGGAGATCTCCTCCAGCTTGTTAAAGAACATCCTCCAAATACCTACAGCTAACATCATACTTAATGGTGAAAATCTGGTCATTTTTCTATTGTCAGGAACATGGCAAGGATGTCCTTTTTCACCAGTCTGATTCAACATCATCCTGGGTATATTACCTAGTGCAATACAAAATAAAAGGAAATAAAGTTCTATAGGTTGGGAAGAACAAAATAAAAGAGTTTGTATTTGTATAGTATATTTATCTATGTAGAAAATCCCAAACAACTGAAAATAATGACTCCTGGAACTAAAAAGAAGGAATAGGAAGACCGTAGATGCAATGTTAGTATACAAAAGTCAACTGCTTTCCCATATACCAGCAATGAACTATTGGGATTTGAAATTTTAAAACTAACTAAACATTACCATTTACAATCAACCCATATATAATATAATACTTAGGTATAAATATTTTACGGACTAAATGTTTGTGTCTCTGCAAAATTCATATGTTGAAGCACTAACTTCCAATGTGATGATATTAGGAAGTAGAGTCTTTAGAGGTACAATAACAGAATTAGTGCCCATATAAAAAGTCACAACAGCATGTTTTCTCTTTCTGCTCTATGAGGACACGGTGAGAAAATGGCTGTCTGCAAAACAAAACCAGCCCTCACCAGACACCAGATCTGCTGGCACCTTGAACTTGGACTTTTCAGAACCAAAAATAAATAAACAACATCCAAAAAACTGGATGTTATTCAGGACATCCAATTTGTGGTATCTTGCTAAAGCAGCCTGAAAACACTAAGGCAACATACAACCAAATATGTACAGGATTTCTTTGCAAGAAATTACAAATCTCTGATGAAAGAAATCAAAGAAAATCTAAATAAATGGAAAGATATTCCAGGTTCATGTATTGGGACAGCAAATATTATTAAGATATCAGTTATTCCTAACCTGATCTATACATGTAATGCAATCTCACTCACAATCCCAGCAAGCTATTTTATACACATGGACAAATTTATCCTAAACTTAATATGGAGAGGCATTACTTAAAGGCAATGGCTTAAACATTATTGACATAAGACAGTCGAAAGATCTTCACTACCTCAATTCAAGACCTACTGTAAAGTTACATTATTCAAGGCAGCATTATACAAGACCACATGGTATTGGTGAAAGAACGCAAGGAACAATACTCCACTAGCAACAAGAACACCTAGTGATGGAATACTGATTTATAATGCTGCTCTCCCATGAAAGGAATCAGAGTTCCTTGGAGAAATGGTTGATTCCAGGACTGGCGCTGGGCATATATAAGTGGATCCTGCAGTATCTTATAGTGCAGGAAGTAAGAAGGGTTAAAAAATATGTAAAATAATAGGAATGTGTCAAAGGAACCAAGGGTCAAATGATAGTGCTCCTAATGTCCAAATATGAAATACTTTGAGCGAAACATTAAATAATGTAGTATTAGACTATACCCTGAGTTATGAAATAAGTATCCATGAGTCCATACGGATATAATGTATTAAAAAATAAATGAAAGATGGTAGACAAGTCTCCTGTGGAGAAGAATTATAGAAAATATATACAAAAAAAAATTACTCTGCCCTCAAGAGTAGAACATAACTTCCCCCCCTTCAATGTAGGCTGCACAGAGTGGCTACTTATAAAGTGCACAGTATGGAAAGTGCAAAAAGGTGAGATTGACTCCATAGTGGAAAAATATGACAAACATCATGTATTACTCTGTTCTCACACTGGTAATAAAGACGTCCCTGAGACTGGGTAATTTATAAAGGAAACGGGTTTAATTGACTCACAGTTCAACACGGCTGGGGAGGCCTCAGGAAACTTACAATCATGGCAGAAAAGGAAGCAAACACATCCTTCTTCACATGGTGGCGGCAAGAAGAAGTGCCAAGCAAAAGAACGAAAAGCCCCTTATAAAACCGTAAGATCTCATGAGAACTCACTCACTATCACGAGAACAGCATGGAGGTAACCACTCCCTTGATTCAATTACCTCCCACCTGGTCCTTCCCACCACACGTGGGGATTATGGAAACTACAATTAAAGATGAGATTTGGATGAGGACGCAGCCAAACCATATCACATCACCTCAGCCAGGTGATGCAAGTCAGCATCAACCATGAGAAACCATGTTAATCGCATGCACTCTTGACAGGATATAGCAAAAATGGTGCTTTACCTTTTTTAGTCTCCCCCCCCAAACTTACAACCCTTGTCTAATCATGAGTAAAACATCGGATAAATCCAACCACAGGACAGTTTATAAAATATCTAATGAGTATGTCTTAAAGTCGTCAAGGTCATCAAAAGTGAGGAAAGTCCAAGAAATTATCAGGGACAAGAGCCTACGTAGCCATGACAATTAAATGCAATACAGCTTCCTGGCTGGAAGTGTGGAGTAAAAATTGTTAAAAATTAAAAGAAATCCTAGTGAAGCATGGGATTTTGTTAATAATAATGCCTCAATATTGAGGCACGATTTGTAAAAATATGCCATACCAGCATAAGAAGTTGATGATAGGAAGCATCAGAAACAGGGATGGCAAGCCTATGTTCTATCTTCTCAAATTCCATAAACATAAAACTACTGTAAAATAAAAACAAATAAATGTTAAATCCGGTTATCATCTTTATTACTGTTTAAATTCAATGAATCTAATATGTGTTTATATATCAGGAAGATTCGGGGAGTGATAGAAAATGCCCTATATTCAGTGGGTTTCAATTCGATCCCATCGCCTGTGTCATTACACGCAGATCCCTGCCTCTTCATTGCCCACCTCATGTAATCGAAGTGATGGAGTGCTCAGACTCTGTTTTGCTTTCCTTACACTGTAACTCTGGCATTTATAACCACCTTCTCTCAAATTACTAGAATACCACGACTTTCATACGAATAAGTACTAAATTTTCTCAGATGAATGCTATACTTATTGTGTATTTTTCATCAAGCCTGATGAATTAAAATTATCAATACAATAAAACATTGTTTATATAGCAGAGTCAAGATGACTAAAGGGATAGTATTTTTTAAATCCTAAAATCCTAAAATATCAGAGTAGGAAGGAGCTAATTTAGAGATGAGCAGACTGAGGCTTGGAAAGAGAAAAGATTATAAATTCCTCATATCAGTTAGAGACCTCTTTAGGTATCCAATGTACCCTCCACATTTTAAATAGAAAATTAGCCAGGTCATTTTTCTTTAAATGCATTTCATCATTTGCCTATTTAACTCTATTCATGAAGTCACAAAAACAGAGACTAAGGAACCATTCTACTCTGACAGGTGTGTGTGTGTGTGTGTGTGTGTGTGGCAGGGTGGGGGGTATGTGTATACTTCTGAACAGTTTTGTATGAGAACAATTGCTTAATTTGCTTATCTTACCTCTGAGGATAACATGCATGTGCACGAAGCAATTATTCACTCTAAGTTTAGAATAAAGCCTCTTTCTTGGTTACTTAGAGCTTAAACATGAAGATGACCTCTGCTTTGACCCCAGAAGGTACTTATTTCTAAAGGTTGTGATTTGGTTCATGCCCCAGTGGGAACATGCTTACTGGGTTTGAATACAGAACAGCTATTGGGCTGCATGTGGCATATTCATGAAATGTGTTTTTCAACATGAACTGGAACAAGAGCCCCCAGTGGAATAAAGACAACAAAAGACCCATGCTTTCTCTTTAAAGAAAGTTACCTGTCCCCCTCCAATCTAGAGAACACCCATAATTACATGCAAATGATTCAATTTTCAACTGTTGTGATAATCTGTTACTATAATTAAGTGCCATGCAACAATATTTTAAACAACTCACACAGACCACCATGAATCATGTGTACTCTGCAGTAGACCATCATCGCAACAGAACTTCCAGATCACGGATAACATTATTCTAAGCTTTGAGAGCAGGGGTGATAAAACATACCCAAAATAAATAATTTATAGAACCATGAGAAAGAAATCAGTGCTTGTTTTTTGTTTTGGATTTTTTAAAAAAACCATTATAGGAAATCTCAAGCTTTTATTTTCAAATGTCTAAGACTCTGGAGATACTGTATTCAATATGGTTGCCAGAGTCTGGCATTGATCCAGTAAAACTTGCACTTAAAATTCCTACAATTAAATTGGCTAATAAGAATTATGTTAAAACAAAGCTGCTTATGCCTTTCTGTTGAGAAAGGATTTTCTCATTCCTAGTTAACAGGGGTTAAAGAAAAAAAAAAAAGAAGGGAAAATTAATCCAATTACCTTGTTTTTAATTCTGTCATTCCAAGGAAAAAGAGTATGTTTCTTCACAATCAACATTCAGCACATTTCCCTAATTAATGCAATTTGATAAAATGAAACAAATTCATGATGTCATTAACTGAGTTCTGCCTAATGAAGTTGGGTTATAGGAAACATTAACTGCAGAGTAAAATCCATTTCTGTGGCCAGGGAAACACGCATTTATCATTTCAGTACATTTACTTTGGAAGTACCAATCATGAAGGCTTATCACTACAATCACCATGTCTTGATAAATCAACATAAATTAACATTTTGATCAATGCCATCATTAAACCCAGGCTGTGAAAGAAGGAATCTACTCTTTGCTGAAGTGGCACAAATTAACTCTGCCCCCTGACAGAGTAAGAGGCTGTCTGGTGGACGACTGTTGTTTTTTCATTTGAAGCTGTATTTCTCTTACCAAGTTTGACAATAACCATCAATATCATCAAATCACGAAAAATAAATTTACTTTCACAGACACACTGTGAATAGTGGTTTTAACAGAAGACAAAAGAGCTGAAGTTTGCTAAAAGTTATGTAAAAGCTACAAATACCCTTGTTTATTCACATATAAAAATATATACATATTTAGATATGTAAGATTACATAGCCACTGGGATTACAAAAGTAGAACTTAAATATTAAAAAAATTTTTTTTTTCCAAAGGTAAAAACAAATATTACCGCAAATTCACTTTATCTCTTGTCAGGTAGTTACCAATCAAAAAAACTCAAATATTTATTTCCTTTCTTTTAATTCTCCTTCTATTGTTCTTGCATGCAGGATCTTTCTAGCTAGTTGTTGATTATCGTTACCTATATTATTATTAGCAAAATTAAAACTTCATTCATTTTTCCTGACCTATTAACTAATGTCTTTTTCTTTGATACAATCATATTCAAATACTACATCACATTTAGCAGTCATTGTCTCCTTGGCCTCCTGGTAGGTCTTGACAGTTTATTAATTTAACCGACCTTGGCAGTTTTAAAGAGAACTGGTCAGTTATTTTGTAGAATGTTGAGACTTGGATTTTTTCATCTGACTGGAATTTATCTAATGTTTTTCCCATTATTAGGTCAGAGTTATGGGTAGAAAGACCCAGAGATAAAGTATCATTTTCATCACATCGTATCAAAACATTGATTCACTAGAACTCTCAGTTAAAATTCCCACCATTAAACTGGCTAATGAGAATCATGTTAATACAAAATAGCTCATACTTTCATGTCGGAGAAGGGTCAAGCTGATCTATCACTATAAATGTGATTTATTACTGTTGGCCTTAACTTTGACAGCTGGCTGAGACAATGTTGTCAGGTTTCTGTACTGAAAAGTCACATGTCTCTTCTCTCCCCTCCCTTCTGCTCTCTGCAGAAGGACGTCACTTTTAAACACACCTCTAACTTAAGGAGCAGAGAGTTATGGTCCACTCTTTAGAGAAAAGTTATCCTGATACAGTATTTTTAATTCCTTTGCACAGGAGACTTGTCTGTCCTCCCTCATGTCTTTACATATTCAATCATTTGCTTATGTCAGTATGTAGTCAATAATATATTTGAGGTGTAGCTTATTATTACTTTATTTGTTTTATTCTCCAAATTGTCGCAGTTTCAACTCTAGCCAACTCTTTCAGTTAGTTCCAATGTCCTTTTGACATTCACACATCGTCTGTGAGTGTGTCTGTGGGTGTGTGTTTTAGCACTTACTTTCTGGAACTACAAGATGCTTCAGGCTCACCTTAAGCTCTTCCCTTCCTCAATACTCCAATGAGGCTGTGCGCAGTGGCTTGTGCCTCTAACCCCAGAACTTTGGGAGGCCAACATGGTGGCTCAGCTGACCCCAGAGGTTCAAGACCAGCCTGGACAACATAGCAAAACTCAGTCTCTACAAAAACTACAAAAATTAGCCATGTGTGATGGCGTGTGCCTGTGGTCCCAGTCACTCAGGAGGCTGAGGAAGAGGTTTGCTTAAGCTGTGAGGTTGAGGCTGCAGTGAGCCATGATAACACCACTGCACTCCAGCCTGGGAAACAGGGCAAGACCCTGTATCAAACAAACAAACAAAACCTTTCAATTGGCCATCTCTCTAATTAGAATGTCAACTGAGGTTCTCATTCTATCACTCAGCAAAACATGCCTTTGGAACTATGCATTTAGAAGGGTCAAGGGAAAATTGACTTAATAATAACACTACTTCTCCATCGAGTGGCAGCTGAAATACTGTTCCCTTCTTACTAAGGTAGTCTTTTGCAATGGTGGCAACCATGATATCAACCTTTATTTAAATGTGTATTTAAACTGTATTAACTTCCATTTTCCTTTGATTCCCGTTGTGAGAGAATAATTGATTCCTAATATCCATTCTCTACTTCTCCTTTTAGTTACGCACATGACCACCTTTAATATATTTTCCAGGCTTTGCATATGAGCAAGAACACATGACTGATTTCTCACCAAGGAGATAAGAGCAGAAATGTTCTGTTTATTGTTTTCAGGCAAGACACTGGTTTCCACTCCCCATCCCTACTCCTTGCTGGCTGGAATGTAGAGGAGGTAGAGAAATATCTTGGATCACAGAGCATCTTCCCACTGGCAGACCAACAAAGCAGAAGGATCCTGCGTTGCCCATTCCACAAAGCCGCACGTTTGCTGTATGTGCTTGAGCTCAGAGTAGGGCAACAGAAAAGTAACTCTCTTCTATAGGATTCATCAGCTGAGCACATTATCTTAAATAATTTTCTCCAAGTTCCTTGCACTTCAATGCTACATTAAAAGTAAATATCCAAAATGTACACAATATTTTGTGGGCCATCATTTTCATCCTTGAGCCCACTGGCTACTGCTTCTGACTTGTCCTGGATGCGCTTAGCCTTCTGGGTGGCTCCTAGTAGTTTCTCTTTCTTATATAATTACTGATTTCAAGCCAGGCTGAGACCACATAATTGAGTTGACACTAAAGCTGTTCTCAGAGGTGTGTGCACATTACAATCTTCAGGGGATTTGGTAAAATGTTGCTCATGCCTGGATTCCACACTCAGAGATGCTCATTTAATTGGTCCTAGGGTGTAGCCTGGACATTAATATTTTTAAAAGCTCCCCCCCAAAATTCTAATAGGCAGCCAGTGTTGAAAACCATCGTCCTCGATGCGAGAACAAGCCATGTGTGTGCAAAGTTAATCCCCATAATTAACCTATTTAGCCTTGCACGCACACTGATATTTGAAGCAGTTGATCTAACACTGGCTCTCACAGACTGACACAAACCCCTTATTAGTGCTCCGTATATCAACAGAACTCAGCTGCTTTGTGGCTTACAGGGTGTACATACTGCTCCACACACCAACAACTTAAGGCCTGGAACAACTCTCCTTTCCCTCTTTTGAAATGTTGGTCTCATCCATGCTTGCTTTGGACAAGCTATGGTTGTAAAAGTCAACTCCAACATCCTGCAGCTTGAAGCAGGCCTGTTGTTCCTGCAGGGCGCTTGCACACTGGCTAGCCAGAATTGAACTCTTGTCTCAGTTCTGTGTGCACACTGAGGCTGCTGACATCAGCTGCCTTTGGCTGAAGCATTTGTGCACTGCTCATTGATCCCCTTACCGATTCAATAAATGTGTCTAAAAGAAGAATAATGAAGGAGAATATGCATCTTCAGGTATCAAAATTGTTATGCAGATGTGGTAATTAAAGGGTATCGTTTAAGAATACGTACACATGGCAGGGCGCGGTGGCTCACACCTGTAATCCCAGCATTTTGGGAGGCCTAGGCGGGTGGATTGCCTGAGCTCAGGAGTTCACAACCAGCCTGGGCAACATGGTGAAACCCTGTCCCTACTAAAGTACAAAAAATTAGCTGGGCATGGCAGCATGCGCCTGTAGTCCTGGCTACTGGGGAGGCTGAGGCAGGAGAATTGCTTGAACTCAAGAGGTAGAGGTTGCAGTGAGCTGAGATCACGCCACTGCACTCCAGCCTGGGCAACAGAACGAGACTCCATCTCAAAAATAAAAATAAAAATAGGTACACGCACCACTGAGATAGACTAGAGTTACTAGAGTTACTAATAGTTACTGTTATAAATAGTAGCTTCTGGGAACACAGGTGATATTACCAATGAGTCAGAATAGATTGAATTACTTAATGATGGGTCAGTTGGCCTGTTATACGGAAAACAATATAATTAGATGGTTACATAGCACAACTCAGGAAATACATTCCTGATGTACACATCTGAGGGATAAATGAAACTTTTTTTTAATTAAGACAATATAGAATAATATATGCATAAACTCAGAATATGGAAGAATCTTTTGAACAAAATAGAAAAAGCACAAAGACTGATGAAAAACATGGAGATAGTGCACGTATTAAACTTAAAATATTTTGACAAAATAAACACAAAAACAAATCAGGAGGTATCTGAATTATATAAGCCAACAAAATTAGCAGAATAAGCAAATAAGGAATTAGCAACAAATAAATTGGATCTAACTATGGCAATCCTATGCTTTGTTTTATGTTAAACAAAAATCAAAAGATTGCAAAAGATTGCTCGAAGCTGTTGTCATTTGTTCTACATCTCAAAAAAATACAGAATAACAATAAATATATTTTTTAAGTATGTATATGGAAAACAATAGAGGCAAAGCAGGAAAGGATATACACCTATCTTAGAGGGAACAGTGTAATCGAATTAAGGACTTCAATAATACATCTGAAGTTTAGTTTGCTTAAACGTTATTTGAAACAAAGAAAGAAAAATGTATTCAATTCTGTGGGAATAAATGGTTTTATTATTTTATAATTTTCTCTGAATATTTGAAATTATGAATAATTTGAAAATGATTTTCGGAAAAGAGGTAAAGATATATCAAGAACTAAGATGAATATGCCAGAGTTCTCAGATTATGGATTATTTTATTTAATTTTTTCCATTTAACTCTGATACTTTCCAAACATTTTATAATAAAAATGGCAACTGTTGTAATAGGAAAAATATTTTTGAAAGTGGAAGTCTTTTTATTTTTCCAATTTTTCTAATAAATTGAAAAATATAAAATCAACCTATCTCTCTCCTTTGTCTCCATCTATCTCTATGCATTTATCTATCCTTTGTCTATTTAATTTATGTATCTACCTATCATCTATCTATCAACTATATCCATCATATCTAAAACCAAATGCACTGGAGAGCTTACAATTTAAAGCAAAAAATTTTTTCCTAGACATTTGTATTTGTTGTCATCAGAGGAAACTGACTTTTCATTTTTCTATTTTCAGTATTACCATAGGTCATTCTGACTTTCAATATTCTGTAGAGAAAATTGTCTTTTGTATTTGACATAAATATTAATTAATCATGTATTAAGAAAGCCACTTGCTTCCAAACAAATCAGTAGTATGTTAAGCCTTTCCTGCAGTGCTATAAAATTCAGCTTGAATACTGCTGCAACAAACATACATCTGCATGTGTCTGCATACTAGAATGATTTATAATCCTTTGGGTATATACCCAATAATGGGACTGCTGGGTCAAATGGTATTTCTAGTTCTAGATTCTCGAGGAATCACCACAGTGTCTTCCACAAGACTTGGAACCACCCAAATGCCCATCAATGATAGACTGGATAAAGAAAATGTGGCACATATACACCATGGAACACTATGCAGCCATAAAAAAGAATGAGTTCATGTCCTTTGCAGGAATGTGGATGAAGCTGGAAACCATCATTCTCAGCAAACTAACACAGGAACAGAAAACCAAACATTGCATGTTCTCACTCATAAGTGGGAGCTGAACAATGAGAACATAATGGGCACAGGGAGAACATCACACACTGAGGTCTGTCGGGTGTTGGGGGGCAACGGGAGGGATAGCATTAGGAGAAATACCTAATGTAGGTGACAGGTTGATGGGTGCAGCCAACCACCATGGAATATGTATACCTATGTAGCAAACCTGCACGTTCTGCACATGTATCCCAGAACTTAAGTATAATAAAAAAAGTAAATATTCAAATTAAAGCACAAAAAAAGGAAAAAAATTCAACTTGAATTTTATACTTGAGACTGAGTAATTTATAAGAAAAGAGGTTTAATTGCTTCACGGTTCTGTAGGCTGTACAAGCAGCATGGCACCAGCGTCTGTCTCTGGGGAAGCAGATTTTTAACTCATGTTGGAAGGAGAAGGGAAAGTTTGCACATCACATGGTGAAAACGGGATCAAGGGCACAGGGGGAAGTCCCACATTTTAAACAAACAGATCTCAGGAGAACTCACTCATTATCCTGGGGATGGGACAAAGCGGACGGCGCTAAGGCATTCATGAGGGATCAGCTGCCACGATCCAATCACCTCCCACCAACCCCCACCTCTAACGTTGGGAATTACATTTCAGCAAGAGATTCAGGGAGGCAAATATCCAAACTATCAGCCAGTAAGGCTGAAAGGATGGCACTGAACTGTTCTGTGTTGGGAAGTAAAATTTTTTAAAAAAAAGACTCTCTAAATTCGAGGTACTGAGGTTTTTCATAATTTAGATACAAATATGAAGAATTATCTATATTTTCCTAGTAATACTAATTCTTTTTTTCCCACTTTTCATTCAGAAATTATGAGAACAGAAACCAATCCATACAGTGGATTGTACAGAAATATACAAATTAGAATATTCACAGATAAATGAAGGAAAACACTCTGGAAATTACATGCAGCACATTGGTTAAGGCTCTGGTTTTGTAAATTAGTAATCTAACAGACTCAGGATCTTAGACCCTTATTAGGTATATTATTTGCAAATATTTCCTACATTTTATGGATTGTCTTTTCAATTTCCTAATATAATCTTTTGGAACACAAAACTTTTTAAACTTGATGAAGTCCAGTTTATATTCTTTCTTCGAATGCTTATGTTCTGGGTATCATATGAAATAAATCATTGACAAACCTAAGGTCATAAAAAGGTATGCTTGTGATTTATTTTAAGAGTTTTATAATTTGAGAACTTACTTCTGTTCATTTTATACATTTTGATAAGACGTCTGAATCCATAAATTACTTAGGACACTATGGGCATTTTTATGATGTTGATTCTTTCTACACATGAGCACGAAATGTTTTTACATTTCTTTGTGTCCTCTCTGATTTTCTGGAGCAGTGGTTTGTAGTTCCCCTTGAAGAGGTTCTTCCCTTCCCTTGTTAGCTGTATTTCCAGGTACTTTATTTGCTTTGTAGCAATTATGAATGGGAGTTCATTTATGATTTGGCTCTCAGCTTGCCTATTGTTGTTGTATACAAATGCTAGCTATTTTTGCACATCGATTTTGTATCCTGAGACTTTGCTGAAGTTGCTTATCAGCTTAAGAAGCTTTTGGACTGAGACGATGGTTTTCTAGGTAAAGGATCATGTCATCTGCAAATAAAGACAATTATTTCAATTCCTTTACTTGTTACAGGTCGGTTCACAGTTCCTACTTCTTAATTAGTCATGATCAGTATTGTGTGTCTTTCAAGGAATTCATCTATTTCACCTAGGCAATACTTTTGTACACTTATTCATACTATTCCATTATAATTCTTTTTCATTTTTATAAGATCGGTATAGTAATATACACTCCTTAATTTTTAATGTTAATAATTTGATCAGTTTTTTGGTCATCCTAGCTAAAGGTTTATAAATTTTGTTGAAATTTGTCAAATTTTTGTTTGTGTAATCATTTTTGTGTAAATGTTTGTGTAATCAACTTTTGTTTATTTTCTCTGTATTTACTTGCAGTGTAATCTTTATTACTTCGTTTCTTCTGCTTGCTTTGCGATAATTTGGTCTTCTTTCCAGTCTCTTAAGATTCAATGTTTCTTTATTAATTTAAGATATTTATTTGTTTTTATTTTAGGAATTTACAGCTACAAGTTTTACATCAAAATTGTTTTAGCTGAGTTCCGTAAGTTTCCGTATGTGTTTTATTATTATTATTATTATACTTAAATTCTAGGGTACATGTGCAGAAAGTGGAGGTTAGATATACACGTGCCATGGTGGTTTGCTGCATGATTTATCCCAAGTATTTACTAATTTTCCTTGTGATTTTTTCTCTATTTAGTAATTTCATTCTATTATTGTCAAAGAAAATGACTTCCTTTGTTAAAACTGAAACTTTAAAAAATTTATTGAAATTTGGTTTCAGGCCAAATACATAGTCTGTTCTGGATAATGTTCCATATTCACTTGAGATGAATATGTACCCTGATATTAGTGGATGGCGCATTCTGTTTATGTCTGTTTGATCTTGTTGGCTTATAGTGTTTATCACGTTCTCTGTTTCCTCATCAATCTTCTATCTAGTTGTTAGATCCATTACTGAAAGTTAGTATTTTTGTCTCTAATTATTACTGTCAAATTTTCTACTTTTTTTCATTTCAATCAGTTTTTGTTTTATACATACTGTGCATAAAAGGCATACATTTTAATAAATGTTATCTCTTCTTGACTTACTAAACCTTTTATAATTATAAAATATCCCTTTTATCTAGTAATTATTTTTGGTCTTAAAATCTCTTTTACTTGATGTTAAGATAGCCATTATTGGTTACAGTTTTTATAATACCCTTTTTAAACTATCATTTTACTTTCATTCCATTTTGTGTTTAAATCTAATGCACATCTTTTGCATACAATATAACATCAGATCATTTTTAAAAATTCATTCTGTCAACTTCTACCTTTTCACAGAGTGGTCAATCTATTTACTTTGGATGTATGTAGTTATTAATAAAGTAAGATTTATGTCTGCCACTTTATTTGATTTTATATACTGTTTGTCCTTTTTATTATTTTATTCCTCAATTATTGCACTCTCTTATGTTAAATAAATATATTCTACTGTGCTGCTTAAATTATGCTGTCATTTATTTTGTTTTATTTTTGTTATTTTGTTAGTAGTGCCCTGGAAATTAAAATAGCCACCTGAATTTATAACAATCTAGTTTAAATTAAATCCAAGATGATTTAAGATTATATAAAAATTTGCTTTTGTATATTTCTATTTTTCCTCTCATTTGTGCTACTATTTTTATACTCATTACGTATTTACTCATTATATGTCACATGTGGAAGAAAAAGTTACAAAAATAAATACAGGTGTACTGTATTTTGTGTTTACTTTTGTAGTTACTTTTAGCAAAGCTCTTCATTGTATTGTGTGGACTTGAATTTTTTTTTCTAGTGTCCATGAGTTTAAAGTATTTTCTTAATATTTCTTTCAGGACAGTTATGCTGTGTATAAATTTCCCTGGTTTGTGTTTAAATGGGGATCTCTTAATTTCTTTCATTTTGAAGTATAATTTTACTGTGTATAGAATTCTTGGTTGACTGTTTTTTTTTTCCAGCATTTTGCATATATCATCCTATTGTCTTCTAATCTTTATAGCTTCTGATGAAAAATCAGCTACTAGTCTTATTAAGGATACCTTGATGAGTTGCTTCAATATTCTCTCTTTGACTTGCATTTTGACAGTTTGGCTATGATGTGTTTCATTGACTATGATGTGTTTCTTTGTAGATGTCTTTGAATTTTTCATACTGGAGTTTATTGCGTTTCTTGGATGTGTATGTTCATGTCTTTCAACAAATATGTGATGCTTTTATTATTATTTCTTCCATACTTTTTCTGTCCCCTTTTCTTTCTCATCTCTGTAGGAGACTGTCATCATGTGTATGCTGGAATGCTTACAGTTTCCCAGGGGTCTCTTAGGCTTTGCCCTTTCCCTTTTAAAATTATTTTTCTGCTATTTTATTAACAAAATAAATCATTTTAATTAATCCATTTTCAAATTCACTGATTCTTCCTGCACTGTCTTATATCTTCTGCTGAACTACTCTAGTACATTTTTATTTCAGCCATTGTAATTTTCAACTCCAGAATTGCTATCTTTTGGTAATTTATATTTCTTTATTGATATTCTTTATTTGGTTAGACATTACTCTCATACTTTCCTTGAATTATTTTTGCTGTTGCTTAGCTATTTTCTTGGACTAATTCCTTAATATCTGTATTATTTGTCATTTGTGGTCATTGTACTCTCTGCTCAGTTAGCTTGAGTTCTATTTCTTAGAAGGCAACAACCAGTAATCCCCTAGTGCTTGCTCATTCGTTTTGAGTGGATTTTGGGACACAGCTCAACACTCAGTCAGGCAGTGTTTACAATTCTGCTTTAACCCCCACCCCCTACGTGAACAAGGTCTCAAGGTCTAGCAAAGGTAAGAGTCTCACTTTGGGTATTTCTTGGACATACATAGGGACATTCCCAAACGTGTAAGCTTCTCAGTTTGTGTTGTAAATATGTCAGAGATATTTAATTATTTATTTGTTTATTTTATTATTATTATTATTGTTTGAGATGGAGTCTCACTCTGCCACCAAGGCTGGAGTACAGTGACGTGATCTTGGCTTACTGCAACCTCTGCCTCCCTGGTTCAAGGGATTTTCCTGCCTCAGCCTCCCAAGTAGCTGGAATTACAGGTACTCACCTGACTAAATTTTGTATTTTTAGTAGAGACAGGGTTTCCCCTTGTTGGCCAGGCTGGTCTTGAACTCCTGACCTTAAGTGATCTGCCTGCCTTGGCTTCCCAAAGTGCTGGGATTACAGGTGTGCCCGACCATGTCAGCATTTTTAAAGCTTTCTATGGACATCTCAACCCACAGCTTTTTAGTTTTTGTTTTTGTTCAGTTTTTTGTTTGCCTCACCTGTTCTTGTCATCTCTGGCATCTGGGATATTAAACCATCACCACTGGTTGTTTTTGGCAAAGGTTCTTGAGGCAAAAGCTACACTAGGTAGGATCAGATTCAGGTCAAATCATTAAAATCCCTGCAAATGAGGATCTTTTAGGGTGTTACCAGTAAGACAAATAATTACAATTTTCTGGAAGCAAGTTTTAGATGGTTTCTACACCTCTTCCCCAACCCCAGTAAAAAGCTGTAGATTTCTGGTTTTCATTATGATGTTGAGGCTGCTGACTTTAAACCTGTCACAAATCTGGAGAGATAAAAGAAAATAGGGCATGTTAAAACACACTCACCGTGCTTACTAATACGCAGATGTTTTTCTTAAATTAATATGCTCCAGATTCTTTCAGAACTTTGGTTGATTTCTGTAGTTCTAGAAATGTCAATTTCCCACAACTTTTGCCAGTATATTCTTTGCTTTGAGACAGGAGACAGATGTCACCGTATTTGTTTTATTTTGAGGATTGTATAAAATATATTTTTAAATACCTACACATACATTTTGTTTCACTAAGACCTGCTAAGGATGATATATTGTTAGAAATTTAAAACATGGCAATAGAAACATCAGTGTTAAAACCCTATTAAATGTGATTTTACTTTCAGTTGCCTGCTTCTTCTCAAATTCAGCATCATCATTCTAGCCCAGTCTCTGGATTATTTAAATTATCTTGACTCTTGCCTTCCATTATTCACACCATCTGAAACACTTTGGTGTGACTAATCTTCCTAAGACTGATAATTCCATTTTCTTACTTTCAGAAATCTCCACTGGCTGCTGAAGTAAATCTTCTTGAGTTATGATCAAAGGCAGTGCATAATGTGGGCTTCACCTTTCTCCCAGGGAATAGTCCCTGGCACTGCCCTCCTGGGACCACGTGACTGTGCTGCTCAAAGTGGAGTCTCAAAACTGGTTCTGGTCCAGGGACTGTATATCGCGGAGTCAAGAGTGAGGACAGGCATTTGGAATGACTATTTAGACAATTTCATGGCGCTTGAAATTATTGCATCACTTATATTCTTTAACAATGGACTCGTTTCATTAACCAAGTTATAAACTGATTCGGAAGTCAACAAATTCCACTGGTGAGTCACATGTGGCAAGAGCCAAATACCAGTCATGTTCAATTGTATCACTTTAAAATATGAGGTAGTTTAAGGTGAACTTGTTAATTATAATCAAAATGTATAAAAATCTAACAATATGTAACAATTTGTTTTATAGCTTGTTTTTATAATCTTTTATTTTAATTTCACATACTTTGGTCTAATTTATAGTCAAATATTATCCTTCAGTCACAGTAAATAAAATCATTTTTCTTTGCAATCCTAATTTACAAATAGTGAAACAAGCTTCACTAGAATTTTTGTCAAGTAAGAACACATATTTTTTCTAAATGAAGTAATGACTATAAATTGCATGATACTAAAGAAGTGCTTCTGGAGAAATATAAGTATTAGTTTTATTCAGATTTATAATCACAAATGTTTATTAAGTTCAGTTTTGTGGTCATAATTGATAAGTGCTAAAATTATTTTATTATTTTGAATATATATTGGTTAGTGAAGCAATGAAACAATAAACTAAGCATAAGCTGCATTTAAACACATAAAAATAAGTTCAAAGTCAAAAACATTCACAGAACAAAATGTTTAATTAAAACCCTGACATAAGCAAAGATTCAATATTTTACATTGGTGCTTTTAGGGTTCTTGTAAAGTGGCACTTTAGGTTACTAAGAATGAAAAATCGTGTCCAGTTGCCTAACCATTAGTGAAGGTCTGCATCAAAGAGCTTTGCTTGTAAATGATGAATAAACTGCCTAAACCTTAGTATTTTAAGAACTGCTTTTCCTTAACATCACATAGCTCAAATTATTTAGGCACTCAATACTAATGGGAGAATATGTCAAAAATATATGAGATGTTGTGTTTTTTTTTTTTCATTTCAGCACAATAAATACCAAAACATGAAATGTCACTTCTGTTCTTAATGGGATTTGAATATAATGAGGAAGGAAGAGTAGAACTCTTTGGTTGCAAGTGTATTCTTGAAAATCACATCCAACTCTGAACTGTATAAAACCATAAGGAATTATGTTGTCGTAAGAAGTGGTTTGGAGTCTTTTCTAGAGGTGTGTTCTCATGATAAAGGAGCTTGTGCTAGAATATAAATCAACATATTGTTTTTAAGCAATGAGACTGCCTTACTAAAGGGAAAAAATCCTCAGCTGAACAACAACAAAAAGGACACTTTTTAACTGAATAAGAAAACATATTAATTTTAAAGTTTATTCCACAATTCACATATTCTTCTAAAAGTTTCCCCACCATAATCCAACTGTCTTATATAGAATAGCTACTGTTTATAATAAGCTTTTTGGTTATTATATAACAAGAAAAAATAACTTCAAAGATTACTGAGGAGGAAACTTTTATTCAGAACACTTGAATGATGAAATGACCTGCAGTATTTCTGCAAGAAAAGAAGTCAGCTATTCTCAACTTAAAAAAAAATCTTCTGTTTTTCTGATCAGCTTCTTAAAGATGTAAATTAGACAGCCAATCTTATTTATCTAACATTAATATCTCTTTTTAAGTCTTAGTATTAATATTTCTATGTAAGATGGGAATAGAATACGTTTTTCAATGGTGCATAAGGCCAAAGGGCAAAATAAAACTTAGAATTTAAAAATTTTGCAGATTTTTAGGACAAGTTCCATTATTCATAACCATTATGAAAAAAGTGAGTGATATTCTTGGTTTCCCACCTGTTGCCAGACACTATTTATAACTTATTTATATCACAAGGTCTCAAACCCATAAAACCCATCTTTCTGTTTTTAGTTCCCTTCAGCACCAAATATGCTACCTTAAATATGGTAAATATTATTGTTTAAGAAGTGCGTAAGCTGTCTTGGCCTAAAGCCAAGATTCAGGCTGAACTCTTACTCTTCGTCTCTAGTTCAATATTCCAACCTGTGTTAGTGCATTTATTTTTTATCTGCATTAATTTTTATGGGAAACTTCTGAAAAAAATGTGATAAGAACAGATAGACTTGGATGCAGGCAGACAACATGATATATTGAGGAGGTGTAAGTGGACTGGGACTTAGTGGAAACAAAAAATAAAAGAAAAATAAACCGATAATTCCAAAAAGCTTTTTAGCTTCTCTTACATGAAAATAAATACTGTGGAAAAGTAGTTTCATTCAGTAGTCATGACATATTTTGTTCTCAAGACTCGTTTCTTTGTTTGGTATTAGACCATCTAGTTTGTTTATTGGTTTGGAATATGTTAATTCTGTTTTATTCTTGATGTTTTTCTGTAAAAATTTTACCATATTTACTTGATTTCAAGATTGTTGTCAACTAGTAAGACAGTCTTCTAAAAAGATATAACTGTGATCCTCCACCTTACTGATGTCTAGTATTTTAGTATACATTTCTTTTTATTATACTCACCACGGTAGACTTTGTTAAAGGCAGTATGAGATTGAGATTGAGATTACACGTGATTGTCACTTTGTTCATTGCTACTTTGTCTTGAATTTAACTCTCTTTCTTTTATACAAAAGTGCCTCATTTATTAGTCTTTTAACATTATTATTATTATTTTTTGATGATCACAAATGAATTTTATAATATAATCTAGTACCAAAAGTCTTATAACTAACAGAATAACAGAAAAGTCATGGGCTTTATTCTCATTGAACTTTGAGAAAATGTCACTTGGAATCCTATTAGTGAGGATGTCCTCTGGAGCTCTGGACTGGTTCTCAGAACACCTGGGTTCTCTTCTAAGCCACACCCTGACCTGCTGTAATATTCTGAAGGAGCCAACAAGAATCTTTTAATATGAAAATGCTTAATTAGGAGATCTCTTTTCCTGCTGTAAAGAGAAAGATTTATAGGAAAGCAAGGCTGAAAGCTTTAAGATAGGAAGTAATTTCAAGACTCTAGGTGACATTGATGGTGACCTGGACTAGAGAAAGATTTATAGGAAAGCAAGGCTGAAAGCTTAAGATAGGAAGTAATTTCAAGACTCTAGGTGATACTGATGGCGACCTGGACTAGGAGAAATGGGATGATATGAGATAGATTCTAAAGATGTAACAGATTTGACATAGTGTCAAATTAGATGTCATGAATGGCAGGGGAAGGTGTCAAAAGTGACCCCAAGGTTCTAGCTTGATTGGGTGGATGTTGGTACTATTTATTGAGATGGAAAAGAAGTTCTGGGAAGGAGATGAGTTTGAAGGAGGAAAAATTCAAGAGTTCAGTTTTGGATGTGTACATAAGAACTGCAAGTGGGGATGTCATGCAGATAATTGAAGTTCAAGGATAGGTCTTACTGGAGATAAAAAATTGGGAAGTCATTAAGACCAAGATGGTAGGAAATCTATGGTGATGGCTGAGATCACCCAAGAAAAGAATGTACAGAAAGAGAACAACTAAGGGCTCTGTTTTGAGCCTTGAGAAATCCCAACACTTAGAGATCAGGTACTGGGGGAATAATGAGGAAAGGATACTAAACAACAGCAGCCACTAAGGTGGGGGAAAGAGGAAGGAATGGTCAACTTTGTTGAATGACGGCGAAAGAACAAGTTCAATGAAGATAGATAAATACCCACCAAATCTGTCCAACTGGGGGATGATGGTCCTTTAAAAAAAGAGCTATTTTAGTGTAATTGAGGGTAATGGTACAGAATCCAGACTGTAGTGAGCTGAAGAGTAAGTGGAAGGTGAGAACAAAGTGACATCATGTGCAGATAATTCTGTCTTGAAATGTTTTCTTCCATTGGCTTTTGTGAAACTAGTTTCCTGGTTCTTCAACCTGTCTGCTGCTGAAGTTCTTCAGAACTTAGGCCATCTTACTCTGCCTTTTCTCTCTTTTCTATCTACAAACATCAGTCACCACATGTAGGCCAAC
This sequence comes from Macaca nemestrina, assembly GCF_043159975.1. Lineage (NCBI taxonomy): Eukaryota > Metazoa > Chordata > Mammalia > Primates > Cercopithecidae > Macaca > Macaca nemestrina. Next base: position 148,707,534 of record NC_092132.1, on the reverse strand, counting down.
AACTCCAAGATTTACACTGTATCTTTGTCTCAGATCTCTCCTCTGAGCTCCAGACTTATAAATTCAATTGCCTACTCAACATATCATAATTAAACTCAATATTTCCCTTCCACACCTGTTTTTCTTCTAGCATTCCATATTCTCTGTGAATTTTTTTTTATTATACTTTAAGTTCTAGGGTACATGTGCATAACGTGCAGGTTTGTTACATATGTATACTTGTGCCATGATGGTGTGCTGCACCCATCAACTTGTCAGTACCCATCAACTCGTCATTTACATCAGGTATAACTCCCAATGCAATCCCTCTCCCCTCCCCCCTCCCCATGATAGGCCCCGGTGTGATGTTCCCCTCCGCACGTTCTCACTCATAGGTGGGAACTGAACAATGAGATCACTTGGACTCGGGAAGGGGAACGTCTTTTAACATTATTAAGAATCTTTTGCAACTGTTTTGTGGTTGTTTTAAGGGTTTTTCCCCCCTATTTTTGCTTACTCATGAGCAATAATTCAGTTAGACATATAGTTCTAAACCAAAGTCTTCCCTAGAGTCCTTTATTTGAAGAGTTATTGTTATTTCTAATAAGAAATATGATGCCTGACTAATTTTCTCTTCTTGTGGGTAATCTGTTGGAGCAAGCCTTGGTCTTTGCAAGCAGAGCATATTCAAGGGATTTTATAAAGGGACTGTACATGCTGATGTGGGTGAGGCTAAGGAAACAGACAAGAAATGTTGATGTCTTCCAGGGTCCATACACACATAAAGGGGGATCCAGCATTCCTTTAAGCCTGTACCTAAAAGCTGAGGAAGTAATGTTTCCAGAACCCGGGTGAGAATCGGAGCAACAGAAGAAGATGTCACTATACAGGGATGAAGCCCTGGGCAGGACCACACTGAAGCAGGGGATGCAGGAAACAAATATTCTCTGCCGCTCTCCCCTCTAGCTTTGCAATCCTCTGCCAGTTTCTTGCACAGGCTGAAACCAGCTAGGCACTGGGGAGCAGGCAACCCCATGGGACCTGAGCTGTAAAAGTCAGCGTCCCAGATTATGAAGTGTGCAACGGCAGCAGAGACAGACAGAGAGTTAATCCAGGGAAAGGAGAACCCAGAGCTTGTGTTTTTCCCTCTTAACCTGTTAACTTTTAAGACTTTTCTCTTTGACTTTGAGGTTTCAGCTTATCTGATAGTCTTAGACACAGACTTGCTTTCATTGGTCTCATTCATAAGCTGGTATCTTCTTTCCATCTGACAATCTTCATCTTGACTTCAGTCTGGCAAACGGCCAGTCCTTGAGTGCTCATCCTACAATTCCTATTTTTCTGCTGTAGGTGGGCGGGCTGTCTACTTTTCTTCATTCTTAATCCCCATCCACCCTCTCAGATCATTAGTAGAGAGGTTGTGTTTAATGGAATTTCATTGTGAAAAATATTCTATAAATATGTTTCGAGTTTGCTACTGCTAAAGCATTAAGGATTTTACCTGTTCTAGACCCATTTTGATACTCAAAAAACAACAACAGTGATCACACCATGCAAATCCTCTATGTCCTCCCCTTTGTGTCCTAATAGAATTCTAAGATTTCTGATTTCTGACCATGAACTCTATTTCTAACTGTGGCTCTTGTTTGCTTGCAATCTTCCTTGTCCCTTTCTTAGGATAGTGAGAGCATTTGTTTTTTTCTGTTCCTAGATGCATGAACAATGCAGCTTTCAGAGGTTTTAAGCTCTTAAAGGTTTTTATACCATTGAGGTGTTCCAACTCTGCTTCACAGAAACCCAAGCTCTCATTTCCTGTACCTACTTAGGAATTAATACCATTTCTCCTAAATCCTACTTGTGAGTCCAAAGCCTCCTACAGCAAGTCTTTATTCTTTTAGCTTTGAACACACACTTAAAAATACACTTGATTTTGTTTTTTCTGGTTTGGAACTCAGCTATCTTATATTTTGTCAAGCATTTCTATGTGTTTGGAAGAGAGGGCAACCCATCCTCTCTGAACGGTACCGAACAGTTTAGTTACTGACAGTACTGAACAGTTTAGTTCAGTACTGTCACCTACATGATGTATGAGAGACAGCACTCTCCCAAGCCTGTGAACAGGAAACCTGAAACTATTCTAAATAATTCTGTTTAATACGCTTTTTTTCTCTTCTAAGATGACCAGCAGAATATGACAGTTTGTGTTTTTAATGGGCAGAAGGGGAATTGAATAGTTCATCTCTTGAGGCCCTTCAGAAATGTTAGAAAATTGTTTTCTTCTTCGCACCTGACTGAGTTGCCATTAGCAGTGTGACTGATGTTTCTGCTTTGTCTTGGGAGACTGTGTATTTGTGAACAGTTCACTTTCATGTTGAGAATTACTTCCAGCAGAATTTGTTTCTTTTCATATGTGTAAGCCACAGTGCTCAGTTATCTGTAAGTATCTGCCAAGCAGCAATAGGTTTCTTCTTCTATCAAACAATATGGTTGCTTTTGTATAAGATCCATTCATTACTGTCCAAGGAATTTAAAAACTTATTCTTTCCATTTCTTTAGCAATAGACTTGCTATTCTTATTTATTATTTCACTTTATCTTATAACACACAACAGTCTCTGGTATTTTTCAAGTGTAGGGCTGAGCTCCTTGTAATTATAATTTACAGATCAACTCTCCCAGTTAGGTATTATCTCAATATACAGTGGAAAGAATTAACACTCACACAGGCTGAGTAACTTGCCCAGGTTCCTGGTAACAAAGATGGAATTTGAATTAAGTTTTATATCATTGTATATCCTAAAAACTACATACCACTCTCATGGCTTTCAACTTTCCAGATACACAAATTGTAACAGAGATGTTGCTTAACACATTCTTGGCCAAATCTCATCTAATTCCTTTGACTTTCAAGTCAGTATATTTTCTACTGTAGAACACTTTTCTAAAATTAGAAGGTGTGTTCTTCCCACTTTCATTTTGTCCAGAATCCCTGCCCAGGACATATTCAAGCCTGGAATGCAAGCTATTAGGGTTCTTGGCAGCATTTTCATGTCTGCATTTGTGAGGAGCCACAACACTGAAAGATAAATATGTAGAAATTCTACCAAAATAATTAACATATCTCATTGATCCTACTTATACCTTTATCCAACCAGTTCAAAGTCTTTTTGTGTGTATCACATGCCAGGAAATGTGGCAGGAGTTGGGAAATTGGGGAAAACTAAGACTCAGTGCCTGGTCTTTGTAAGTTCAGAATCAAGAATTAAAATAGGCATACAATACATAGATTAAAACAAGATCTTATGAACACAGTAGAATCATGTATACAATGGAGATACAGTAAAGACATAGACCAGAGAAAATAACGTCACTTGATGAGGAGGTAGTCAGATTTTATCTTTAGCAGAAGGAATTTTAATTAATACCATTCCAATATGGTAGAGATTTCCCTACTTAAACCTGAGGACCTATGGAGCTATGTTGTTCCCTGAATATTACTAAAATGCTTTAGTCATTCAGTTAGTCAAAAATATTATTGAATGCCTTTGCTTTTCCAGGAACTGTGGGGTGCTAAATTTGGTAAACAAAGCCATGACCCTTACCAACAGGTAGTTTAGTTTAACGGGAAAGATATTTGTTACTCAAATGAACTGAAATGTACATAAACAAACAACTATGGAATCAATACTTCAGGAACTAGATTTAAGGCACCTGGATGAATCATTCTGCATTCAAGAAGCAGTGATACGCCAACAAAGATGCCCCTGCTAATTCGGGATTTTATGCTTAATTTCTGAAATGACAATAATTTTCCAAGTGGTGTTGATAAGTTTTCCTAAGAATAGCCATTCTGAGCCTGCATTTGTCATAGGTTGCTGATTCATCAGTTCTGATTACAAAGGGAACAAGGCTAATCATGGATGGAGACTGAGAGAAAAGAGAAGATGACGTTAACCTGCTCTGTGATTAACAGAATCAAAATCAAAATGAAGCAAAGCAAATGAAAACAACGGAAGCCTAGCTCCAGACTACAGTAATATTAATGTAGTTATTTTGCTCCTTAACGACTTGTTTTCTTAACTTAATAAAACTGCTGGGACTAAATACTAAATTCTCCTTGTTGTGAATGTTACTCAGAATTGTGTGTGTGTGTTTGTGTTTGTGTGCCTGTGTGTTTTTTTGTGAGTGTATTGGAGGCACAGATGTTAAGCAGAGAAAGGTTATTGGAGAACATTATTTGACCATGTAATTATCTTCCAAATGCTTGATGTTGGTCAGTAAGAGGAGGAGAGACTGTGGCCAGGAAAGTAGTCAATGTTTCTGAAGAAACGGGACTGCCAGACAAATTACAGTTAGTAGAAGCTGTGGTTTGTGAAATAGTAACAATGATGCCAGATAAATTGGATGAGGAAGAAGCAATAGGGAGGGGACAGAATGGTGGTTGAAAGAAGAAAAATGGTAGTGTGGGGGAAAGCTAATGTGAGTAGCACCAGGTGTAGGAGAGGAGTTAATGTTTTATACCTATTTGTCTAGAAATAAGATGAGGGTCTGATTTTATTTTCTCTGCTTCACCTCTCATTTCTATAAAACTAATTTTCAAGTGTAAATCAGGAACAACTTTTATCTGCTCACATTGTTTTAAGACTGGACACAAAGCAAGTGTTTTAAATACATTGAGTCTGTGGAGCAAAAATGAATTTCGAGTCAGATTTGAATATGCGGAAATATCACTCATGTATTTCTCAATAATTGAAGTGAATTTAAACATTGGGTTATCATCTCAGCTTGGTTGTAGAAAACAATTTTTCCAATTCAAGGTAAATTTAGTCATTTTTAGATTAGTTTACTTTCTAGATAAATATTTAGTTTGCTTGGGAATTGCTCTTTGCATTTCCCCTCCTATTTCTGGTGTCAGGAAAAGAGTATCTTGTTATTTTATTATTTACCTTCATAATTTTTTTTTTCAGCCAGAGAAAACTACGTTATTTACAAGAAAGTTGACTAATGCTGCATCGTATTAAAACAAGATGAATGATCTGTGTTTACATGTTATCATGGTTACAGGAACTACAACCAACAAAAACAACACAAATCTCAACACTCATTTGAATAAGATTTATGAAGAACCAGGGACTACCTGCGGAAAACATTTTCCACCTATTGTGTGTGTGTAAACCTACACCAACCAGAGTGATGAACATTAAGACCGCAACTATTTCTTTCATGTCACCTACAGTAAAGATCATTCTATAATTTTATTCCACAGAAAAGGCTGAAATTGATGGGAATGTAATGAATTCTGAGATGTAAATGAAAATTGAGGTAATTTTGTTACTTCAATCACTTTATTGCCATATCTCTATACCCAAAGATTAAGGGCAAAATCTTCACCAGTGATTATAAGAAGTGCAGCATTTTTAAAATAAGCAAAGCCCGGAATAACAGAATCCTGCATAAAATTATAAAGAAAGCATATTCATGCAATGCACAAAGCTTCCATTTGTGGAGTTGAGCTGATGAGTTTGCATCACCATCACTCAAATCTATGAGCACAGGAGGAGCTGGACTTTGAACTTCGTTCTAATTAGAAAGGAAGGTAAGCTCACAACTTGGGAGTCAAATCACCATCAGTAGGTCCCTCTACTGACTGATTTGGACAAAAAAGTAAGAAACTGCTCCGATGACATCATTTAAAAGTGAGCTTCTTATTTGATGTTGAGAAGTGTGCTATAGTGACTGGGAAGGCATCAAGAGGCTGACAGGACTGAGAAATCATTAATTTTAGCAAATAATGTCAAATTTCCTAAAGCCAACTACTAGCATTTTCTTAATATCTTTATTGTAAGTTTTAAGATACAATGTTTAAAACATACACACAATTAGAGGAAATAGTAAAATAAGGCCTTGGTTACTTTTTCTGCAATATCTTAAAGCAAATTTTAGACATCATAGCACATCTCTCGTAGACGCTTCTACTTTCAGCATTTCTAATACAGACTTTTTTGGGGGGCAACAGTTTTATTGAGATAGAATTCACATATGATATAACTTACCCTTTGATGTATATAAATCAATGATTTTCAGTGTATTCTCAGAGCTGTGCAACCAAAATCACACTCAATTTTGGAATACTTTACTCAGTCCTTCCTACCACAATAACCCTTAGCTATCACCCCCAATCCCCACTCCCCACCCTCGGTCCTAGGCAACCATTTATCTAGTTTCCATCTTTATAGTATTGCCTATCCTGTGCATTTCATGTAAATGGAATTATGCAATATGTGATCTTTTATCTGGCTACTTTGACTTAACATTTCACTAAGTTTTCAAGGTTTATCCACATTGAGCATGATTCAGTACTTAATTTCTTTTTATGGAGGCAAAAAATATTCAATTATATATTGTACCATATTTTGTTTATCCACTCATCAGTTGATAGACATTTGGGTTGTTTTCACCTTTTAGCTAGTAGGAATAATTTGCTATGAACATTTGTGTACAAGTTTATGTGTGGACATATATTTTTATTTCCCTTTGCAGTTGAATCACTGGATCATACGGTAAGTCTGTGTTGAAAGGTTTTTTTGGAACATCAAGACTGTTCTGCAACATGACTGGACCATTTTACACGCTCACCTGCAGTGTATGAGGGTTCTGACCTCTCCACATCTTCATCAGCCATTTGTCCTCATCTAACTTTTTTATTCTAGCTAGCCTTGTGGATGTGAGATGGTATCTTATTGCAGTTTTGACTCTATTCTGCAACGGCTCATGATGTTGGGCATCTTTTCATGTGCTTAGTGGCCATTTGCAGATCTTCTTTAAATAAACTTCTTTTCATATTTTTTGGTATGTTTAGTTGGGTTAATTTATTTTTTCTTTTTACTCTTAATTTGTGAACGTTCCTTATATAACATTTAAGAGTTCTACATAGAAGTCCTTATTAGATATATGATATGTAGACACTTCCTCCCCTTCTGTTTGTTATCTTTTCATTTTCTTCATAGTGTCTTTTGAAGCATAAGTTTGTTTTACAAAGGTCAATTTATCTATTTTTTGCCTTGTTGTTTTTGCTTTTAACATCATATCTACGATCCATTGCCAAATCGAAGGTAATGTTATTTCCTCCTAAGAGTTTTAGAGTTTTAGACCTTCTATTTAGATCTTTGATCCTGTTTGAGTTAATTTTTAGTATATGGGTCTTACCTGTATTTACAGTATTGCACTCTCTTGATTACTTTTGCTTTGTAATAAGTTTCATAATTGGAAGGTGTGAGTCTTATATCTTTGCTCTTTTTTTTAAGGAATGTTTTGGTTATCTTGTTCCCTTGAGTTTACATATGAATTTTAGCTTTAGAATTAGCTTGTCAGTTTTTACAAAGAAGCGAGCTGGAATTTTAATGGGAATTTCCTTGAACCTGTAGATCAGTTTGAGGAGTTTTAAGTCTTATGATTCATAAATATGCGGTGTCTTTTTTATTTATGTCTTAATTTCTATCAACGATATTTTGTATGTTTCAAAGTATAAGTTTTGCACTATCTTAGTAAATTATATCTAAAGATTTTTTGATACTATTGCAAATGAAATTTTTATTTTATTTTATTTTCAGAGGGTTCATTGTAAATATATAGGAGTGCAAGTAATGTTCGCATATTGATCTATTCTTCAATCTTGCTGAACTTGCTATTCATATTTTAAGAATAAAATTAAAATAAGACACAATTTGTACATAAAATATTGTTTATAATATGTACCCATGGGAATGGTTGAATGGGGAGGGTAAAGAACAAGATCAGTAAAATTGAAAACATCAAAAAAATGCAGAATATTCAGCAAGGTCGTGAATATTGATATTACCAAGAAATGTGATAGGATTAGCATTGCAGATAGTGTTAGAATGTGATAGGGTTAGCATTACAGAAGAAGAATGAGTTTTGTGCTCAAATCGTCAATGAACAACAGGGTTAAACTGAACTGTTTCCCAGTGTCCATTGGGTTGTATTTTGTAGCTAGAATGAAAATCTGTTGAACTGTAGATAACTGCATCAAAGAGTAATAGGAACGGCTGTGTTAGTGGCAGAAACTCTGAGTGAGGAGCAGATTTTTAGGGAGGAGAAGGGGAAATGGTTTGGGAGCAGGAATGAAGATAAGATAAAATAATAATAGCACTAATATCTGTGTGCTACCAAGAGGGTAAAAGTGAAAGCTTCAGGAAAATGACAAATGTAGGAAGGACCAGGTTTTAATGAAAACAAGAAAGCGAAGGTGATTCTTCAAAGAAATTGAATCTATAGTTTTGCTGATAGCTTTCAGGGATATAGAGGAAGGGTTTGAAAATTGAGGAAAATATTGTAAAATTGATCAAAAAAGGAGAAGCAGAATGTGGGGAAACTACATCAGGTGATGGCTAATGCCTTGAGAGAACAATGAAAATATTTTGTAATCTTTTAACCGCTTATCTTACTTCTGCTACTTATGCAGAGTATGAGTTTTCCCATTTATACATTTCCCCTGAATTATTTATCCATCATCATCATGATTGTTTTACTAGGTCAGTAACAGTTTATATTTACCATTAGTTTATAATTACTGTCTTTATTTAGCATCCCTGCTTAAAATTAACCCCTTCCTGCTAAATTTACATTCTAAAAGAGATTTCAAACACATGGGAGATGGTCCATTTTTTTCTAGTTTCTGAAAAAATTTTAGAACTGTGTTTTACTTTCACCTTAAAATTTAGAGTTACTATGTATTTGTGTAAAAGCTTCAGAGGTAAAATAAAGAAGGAAATTTGGGGCAATGTCAATAGTAATATAGGGCATAATATAGTGAAAATATTTATTAGATACATTTCGTAGTTCAAAGAAGGTATTCTCACATAATAAAATGAGAGAAAGAAGTATTTTGATCCATATTGAGCTATGGACATGCATAGAGACTACATTGTAATCAAGAGCTAAAACACACAGGTAGTCTCAAATGAATTTTCCTGCAGGATGTGGAGACTTTCAGTGTAGAACATTTGCTGACTGCACATTGGAAACAACCCCTGTATTTTTTATTCCATATATCTTTCCTTTTCCAGGGTTGTTTGAATCACAATCTGTTAGTTGGTAGAAATCATTTCATTTGTTGTTTGGCAATTTTCCAAGTTGTCCTAGCTCTTTCTTCTCACAATTTCAGTGTTCTCCTTACTCCTGTTCTACACATTTTTGTTTGGGGTACTGAGATCTTTTCCTTTGGCCCTCTAGAAAACTGGAATAGCTTAGCCTATTGGAGGGTATACTCATTACAAGAATTCAGTTTTAAACTAGAGAACAGATTGAATGATTTTTATTCCTACTAGAAGAGTTAGCCATTCCTTTAAAAATTTAATTCAAAGATTGCCTGAGATATCGATCAACGATATAAACAAGTTAAACGTGGACTGGGCACAGCTGTAAAAGATGGTGGTTGCTATTGCATAAATCTGAACCTTAGCGCACACTGACACTCAAAGTCATTAGCAAAAGGGTGCTATTGAAATATGTGGAAATAAAGAAATTACCCCAAGAAGAGAGTAAAGCTAGAAAAAAGAAAAGGAGTAAAGGTTGCCGCCTAGAGGCTCTTGCCCATTTAGAAAGTAGGCATTTGAACATTACCTACAGAAAGGTTTTGAGGAGGGACAGTTAATATACCAGGAGCAAAAATGGGCTGCTGAGGTCTCGAATAAGCCAAGACAAAACAGTATTTCACAAAGGAGGCAGCGGGCAAGGGAGGCTTGGCCCATTGGAATCAGCATGTGGGAGTTTCTTCTGAGCTTGTCAAGGGCAGTTTCAGTGGTGTGCTGGGAAAAGAAAGCAGATTGAAAAGCCCTGTGGGATGAACGAAAGGTGAAGTGATTAAGGTAAGAAATTGAGTAATTAAGGTAAGGAATTCCAGTTTGAGACTTTGGACGTCTCCACATCCTGCAGGAAAATCCATTTGAGATTATTTATGTATTGTAGCCCTATATGACAGTTGAGTCTCTATGCATGTCCATAGCTCAGTAAGGATCAAAATACATTTTTCTTTCATTGGATTGTATGAATCACCCACTTATGGTCTCCATGAAATGGAGGAGACAAGTGGGTGATTGGCTGGGCAGCTGTCCAGAGCTAAAGGCACTGTCCTGGGTGCTTTGCTGTGGAGGATGCCTACGTGGAGGCTCATGTGCACGCAGTGACCCGGAAGGCAGAGTTAGTAAAGCAGCAGAATAAAGAGGATGTACACAAAGCAATGGCATGTTTAAAAATACAAAGCCGGTCAGGTGTGGTGGCTCATGCCTGCAATTCCAGCACTTTGGAAGGCTTAGGTGGGAGGATTGCTTGAGCTCAGGAGTTCCAGACAAGATTGGGCAACAGAGCAAGACCCTGTCTCTACAAATATATATATATATATATATATATATATATATATATATATATATATATATATATATATATAAAGGTAGCCAGGTGTGGTGGTGTGTGCTTGTAATCCCAGCTACTTGGCAGGCTGAAGAGGAAGGATCACTTGAGCCTGGAAGTAGAGGCTGCAGTGATCATGCCACTGCACTCAAGCCTAGGTGACAGAGCAAGACTATGTCCAAAAAGGAAAAAAAAAAGAAAAAAAAGGCAAAGTCAGTGGCCCATTACCTTCATTTACTTAAACTCGGAATAACTGGATTTTGTCTAAAATGGTCATAGACGTACACAATGTCTACATCATAGACATAGAAAAAGTTCTTACACCTCTAGTATCTCAGGCCTCCTCAGTTCCCCATATTTCAGATAACAAACTTTGGTATCTGTTCCACCTCATGTTGGTAGAACAGCCGGTAGCTCAGAAGAGTAAAGACTCTTCTAAACAAGCACACAGTGACAGAAACGGCCCCCAACGAATAAGAAGTTGGAGGAAACCGAAACGGGCTTGCTTAGTGATAACTGAAAACCAGACATCATGGGGCCACATCTTTCATCCCCATTTGGATGGACAATTTAAAACTGGCTTCATGATATCACTCAGGAGTAAGGTTCTCTCCAGGAAGATGCAGAATTCTCTATCCTGTGTTATGAGGCCTCATGGGTGCGCGGGATGGTCAGACGATCGAGAACAAGGTGCGCCCAGAGTCCATGCAGAACACATTCTGCGTGGGTTGTTGCTGCCTGCTGGCAGGTGAAGGACCCCCTGGGTTGGCCACAGAAGATGATCTCTCCTCTAGTCGCTGGGGTCCACGGGTGCTCACGCTACAGATTCTACCTACATTCCCTGCATTTGGGTCCAATCCCCTCATCGCTCTTATCACTTCTGTGCACCTTCCTTTGCTCTGCATGATTTTTTCTTCTTTCCTTCTTCAATTTATGCAATTTATATAGTCTATGAGGGCACAAAATTTTTTTTCTCTGTAAATGTTCATTTGGATCTTTCTGTTTCTTATCTTATCTTCAACATTTGCTTCTGAGAGTAACTGACTATTCATTCAAGATGTGTTGGATGCATTTATTCACACTGAGAGTAAAAGGCTATTTTAAATCATTGAGTCCAGGATTACTAAAATGTTTCCCAGTGGTCACTTCTAACCCGACGTCTTCTTGCCCGGAAGAGCAGAGGGCACATCTGCGTAACAGCTGTCTCTCAAGTCTGTCTTGCAGAAAGAACTAATGCATGGAGATAAAAGACCCAAGCAAACTCGAATAGTCAAATGAAACAATTAAGGGGTGTTGTGGTTAGTTGATACAGGTAGTAATAAATTGACACAATGTTGTGAGCATAAGAAGTAGTGATACTTAAAAGTCAAGATGCAAAAACAGTATCTGGCTACAAAGCAAAGAGGCAATGCGCTCATAGACTAGTAGGTCCAAGGAATCATTTTGCATCCAGCTTTCCATGCATTCATTCATGCTCTACACATCTCCAATGTAACACACAAATGTTTGTTGCAACTGTATCCACTCATAGGAGACAGGCACAGAGCTTGCTGCCTTTAGCAGTTTTTAGTATTAGAAAGAAAATAATGTCACGTTTCTATTTAGCCTCCTACTAGATATGTGACCCTGAGAAAGTAGTTTAATTTCAGTTTCTTTATTTCTTTTATGAGACTGAACTTTCTCAATTCCCAATGTTCTGGGTAAATTTAATAAGGAACATCTTTATGCCCTCCTCAAAATAGCTAAGGAAAACCCTACCAACAGTTACACATGGCTATGTTTTGTTCGGTTTCATTTTGTTTTTTCTTGAAGAAAAATCTTATCTCCAACGGAATCCTTCTGTGGAAAGTGAATTAGAAGAAAATGTGTGCCAGTTATTTATGTAACAAAAATAATTGTATCAATTAGATAATTTCATATTGGAGGGCTCCTTTGATATTTACAGTAGCTTAGTGCTGCCACTACAGATACTTCACTTACACTCATGGGGAGCTGAGCTTAGGTGAAGTGCTTACCTAAATGTTTTATATTTGTAACATAATATATTCTCACAATATCCCTGTCATATACATACTAATGTTGTCACTATTTCACAGATGTGGAAACTTAGTCCCAGACAGAATAAACAATTTCACATGAGTTTGAAATGACTATACATTAATAAATAAATACATACATAAATACATAAATAATAACATCCTATCAAAGAGAAAGAAGAGTAAAGGCTTTATCAAAGGGCTGCAACTAAGACACAGGGCATCTCATTCTAAGCTCAAGTTACCTAGGTAATTACATGTAAATACCTAGACAGCATTTTTATCCTATATGTCTCAACTTTCTACTGTAAAGCATGATACAATAAATATTTTGAAGCTGTTGCAAAGATCAAGTGAGATTTTGAAAAAGAAACAATAAAGGTCTTCCTTATATCTAAAATTTTTCTCTTTCTGCAAGTTATTACTATCCTCAGTCTTTTATATTATCCATACACATTGAAGCAACCAAATTTCATTTATAGTCTGCACTAATGTACACATTTCAAAGTAAAGCTATTCATTTCTTCTGGTATTGTTGTATTGCTATATTATTTATTGTATAAAACCAACTCCTTGTCACTGGGAATACAAAATGTTTAAAATTTAGAGACTATATAGGAGAGAAATATTCATTCATATATTAAATTACTTGAAATGAGAGGAGTATTATAAGTCAATTATTAAAATGTTCATTGTATGGAGCCAGTGAGGGCAGTAGCTACGGAATCTACCATTTGATAAAGATAAACCAGGCACCAGTAACGAAATCTAGAGAAGATAAAGAAAACATGAAAGCCAACTAAATAGTGAAGAAAATGACAAATGGGAGAAATGTAACGCTGTAATTACTAGTTTGATTTTTACTCGGTTGTGACTAGATTTTCTGGTAAATAAATCTAACAATAACTTAAATAAGCTTATGAAAACTATTTGTTGAAATTGGTATTTTAGACTTTAACAAATAGTTAACAGAAATAGCAATCTGTGGCATGATTAATCAAACATGTACACACTCTTTATGATAAGAGAATGGAGCACTTGTGAGCATAATTTATAAGGCACCCAACTTTCCTAGATGTTCTGTGAATATGTATTACTATCGACACTTTTAAGATTATGTTTTTGTGGTTTTTATTTTTAGGACAGGGTCTTACTCTATCACCCAAACTGGAGTGCAGTGGTGAGACTACCACTCATGCAGCCTCCAACTCCTGGGCTCAAGTGATCCTCCCACCTCAGCTCCCTAAGCAGAGGCACACACCACCAAGCCCAGCTAATTTTTATATTTTTTGTAGAGATGGGGGTTTTGCCATGTTGCTCAGGCTGTTCTGGAACTCCTGGGATCAAACAATTCACCAACCTTGGCCTCCCAAAGAGTTGGGATTACACGTGTGAGCCACAGCACCTGGCAAGTTTATGTTTAAGGATACCTTTTACTCAATGAATTCTGCTCAAAAGATTCATCTTTTATCATTCCTAAGATGAAAGAGCTGTAAGTGGATTCAAGAAATCAGAATTATAATCTTTTAAAAAGAGTTTTTTATTTTTCTTTTCCTGTTAGGATTTATAGAATCTTTGAATTCCAAAGATTATTAAATAGAAATCAAACAGATAAGAATAGGAGACACTCAAAATTATTAATATTTATAAACAGTGTGTATTTCATAGCTATTATTACATAACCATAAGAATGTAGTCATAATAGGTTCAATACATATATTTATTGAGTAGGAGACCTTGGATAAATACATACAGAATCCGAATTATATGATGTGAAATCTGTGAGATTTTGTTCATATTAATGAATCTCTCTATTCCTCATCACCTCTGCACGTCACTTCATAGACATGGTGTATGTGTTCTCCAAACCCAGAGTGTCTAGCAAAGAATATTCTCCTTGCTCCAAGGGCAGGTACTGCAGGAACATAAGAAGTATGGAAAGTTTCCAGCTTCCCATTGAGAAACAAGTGGAATGTGAAAGAATCCTAATTACTTTATATAAAATATCATGATTTTACAATATTCTATAATTGCTACTTTATTGTTAGTAATGAATCAACGATATGCTGTTTCCAAGGCTTTATTAGCACACAAATTCTGCTGGCATAGCAATATTGGTAGCAGAGTAAAAATTCCAGCTTGCAGTGGAGACATGCGTGTGGACCAAGTTCATGGAGACGTTCTTCATGGACGAGGAGAAGTCTGTGCAGGATCTTGATGATTGATAAGCGACGGGGGTCCCTTGAGGAAAGAATGAAAGCTGTGGGTCCACCAAGGGTAAAGTCAGAAAGGAGGGTCACAGGCATTGCTGTGACCACATCGGGCTGCCCTCGACACTTGGTGCACACAAAGTTTTGTTTTCAAAAATCAGTTCTAGGGAGAACAGAACTGCTGTAGAAAGACTTGGATTGCTCACACTCCTTAATTGTTTCATTTGACTATTCGAGTTTGCTTGGGTCTTTTATCTCCATGCATTAGTCCTTTCTGCAAGACAGACTTGAGAGACAGTTGTTACGCAGATGTGCCCTCTGCTATTCCAGGCAAGAAGACGTCGGGTTAGAAGTGACCACTGGGAAACTTTTTAGTAATCCTGGACTCAATGATTTAAAATAACCTTTTACTCTCAGTGTGAAGAAATGCATCCAACACATCTTGAACGAACAGTATTACTCTTCAGTTTCAATTTGTGTTTTGATAAAAATGTCAGTTTGGATTATCCAAGCTCCTACTTCAGAATTTGAGCACACACAGTGGTTAGCCCAGGGCCTTAGGTATAACTGGGTTTCAGGAAATGTCTGGTGTTTGTCAAAATGAATAATTAAGAGGTGAAAATACCTCAAGTTCACCATTCTCAATAAGTTCTCATAATCCACTACCCTCTATCCGCTGCCCCAGGACATTTTTCTCCCTTTTATTCCTAGCATTTATCAACAGATTAATAGAGTGTGCCCCACATCATCAACATATTTATTCTCTGAATCTCTCATGTTTTCTGCTAAATTTTACACTTTTGGCATTTCCCAAGTGAACATTCCGTTTCTTGATTCCATTTCCTCCAGTGCCTCTGCAGGCAGTGGATTGGATTCTACTCACGGCTTTCATATTGAGGGCTGTGAATGAGTCATTTTAACTACCTGTATTAATCATCATTGTTCTTCCCTCGTTGCCATTTTCCCAAGTCCCCACACCGCCCTGTGGTCTAATGAGGTGGTTTTGAGGATCAACTTTCACGATACATGAAAGTGCATTGTGCAAATTATAAGCCACATTAAGATAATAAGACACAATTAATGTTGCAACTCTAAATGTAAAATGATTTACCAATACACATGATTATTGCTGACACAAGTGGAATGGGCCTTCAACCAATTACAAAACAATCTTCCTGGGGGTAGGTTATCAGCTGAAGATGGCTTCACGGTGGAGGAAGCACATGGAAATGAGTGTGGATTTGGTTGTGAACGAGAGAAGGGTACTTCACACCCAGAGAATGACATGAATGAGTGTGGCAGACACGTCATTGAACAGCTAATATGCAAAGATGGCCCAGAGTTGGAAGGATGACGCTTTGTTTACAGAAAGATTTGTGTGGGAGATAAGCAGTTTGGAACTCCCGTGTAGGCAACCAGGAGCCATGGGGATGTTTGAAGTATAAATGAGATGATCAAACCTGTGTTCAAACAAAATAATTGTCAGAAATATGTAGAAGGCCTTTGAATGGGGAAAAAAGGGACACAGGAAAATCTGCAGGAAGAAATTACTGAAGCATGAAATTTCCAGCCATAGAGGAAGAAAAAGCAGCAGAGAGCATAGCACTGTGACCACATCCGGCTGCCTCGACACTTGATCCACACACATCTTTGTTTTGTTTTAAAAATCGGTTGTCATTATTTCAATATTAAGATATTTTACTTAAAACTTGTATTTCCAGATACCTTCATTAACAACAACAGCAACAAAAATTTAAAGGTGGTGCTAGAGGATGCAGGGGTGTGTGAATGAATAAAGTCTCATTTCCTCATGAGAATAACCAGGTGTGTACGTGATTTCCCGAGTCCCCACCCAGCCCTGTGGTTTCTGAGCCCTGCAGCAAAGTGTCAATCAGCCTTCCCTAGCTCTCTTCTGTTGTTCCCAGCCAACTAAAGCATATCTATTTCACCATAAGCATTTATATTACAATATATTGCTTAAAAGTCCTTTGACTGTTGCCATAGAATTGGAAACACTGAGTTACCTATGGGTTACGAGAAAGAGAGAAGAATTGATGATTCTAGTATCTTGATGAATGTCAAGAAAATGGTGCCATTAACTCACAATACATAACAATGCTGAGAGGCAGATTTAGGAGAAAAACCCTAAACTGGGCTTAGATCATGTATTATGATGGTAGGGGATGTATAAACACATCCTTCTTCACATGGCAACAGGGAGAAGAAGAATGAGCAAAGGAGAGGGGAAGAGCCCCTTATAAAACCATCCGCTGTCATGAGAACTCATCATGAGAACAGCATGACGGTAACTTTCCCTATGATTCAATTACCTCCCACCAGGTCCCTCCCTCAACACGTGGGGATTATAGGAACTACAATTCAAGATAAGATTTGAGTGGGGACACAGCCAAACCATATCAGTGTATGAATTCAAATAGACACGTATCTTTTGAAAAACTGAAGCTCCTTGCTTGAAACTCAGAAAAGCCCTGAGATAATGATTATTAAGCTTTGGGAATGACGAGTTGATCCTGAGAGTCCGTAAAGCAGAGAGAAGAGGTCTGAGGATGGAGCATTAAGTGATCCATGGGAGAGACAGCTGTGCACAGAGCATATTTACATGAGACTCCTTAGGAAAATCCATTACTCGATCATCAAATATAATGCATATGAAATGTCTTTGTTAGGATTAGTATTCTCTTATTCTATTTGTGTGTAAATGATATTAACTACAAATTTAGCACTTGTGTTCATGGAGGGGAAAATAATTTTATTTAATTATTTTTCTTGTCTCTCAGACTTTAAGGAGGAATCAATTTGTTTGAATAGAGATTCAATGATTTGGCCTCAACAGACAAGTACAGAATATTGTTAGTCTTGAAAATATTTCCCAGTACACACTGTATTCGTATTTTCCCAAGTGCCTTTGTAGGTGCTACCTCACTGTAGATGAGGTAAGAGCAGAAACAAAATAGCTGTAGAAAAACAGATAAGGGGGGGAATTCTAGGGGCAGTGCTTCCCTAAGTGGGATAGAAGAGAAATAATTAACTTAGGGATAAACAGGTTTTAAGAAGGCTCTGACACCATCTTTCAAAAGCTCTTTTCTGAATTATACAAAAATGTAAACATGCATTTATTTTAAAATATCATAAATCATTTGAAAAAGGTAGAAGAGATTTTGGGGGTTAGGGAGCCCTATAATCCTTACCATTGTTCGGCAACTATTGCTGTCTATTTTGAGTAGTGTTCTTTCCTGTCTTTGGCCAAATCTAGCGCTTTTCACCTGGCCTGAAGGATATGACATCTTCATTGTCCTGAGAAACTTGGGACAAGATAGCTTGGTATGTGACTGACCCCCGCCCCCCGCCTTTTTTTTTTCTTTCAAAAATTCACATCTCCAGTATGCCCCAAACTATAAAAGCCTGAGAAGGATGTGCCCTTCTTTTGTCCTCCTTGATTTTAATTCTCCTATTTTTTTTCCCAAAGGGAGAAAAGAGTTATTTGAAAAAGCATCTGGCTTAATTCAAAAAAATCCTGGGACCTAGAGGGAGAGATTTTCTAATAATCTGTATAGAATTGGGGGAGTTATTTAAATTAGGCAGGGTTTCCTTTACACACATTTTAACTAAGGAGGCAAATAAAGCCGACTTTGCCTTCTTCAAAGCATGTTGTGAAGGTGCACAGAGACACTACATTTTAAAAATTATTGAACATTAAAATGATATTTACTTGCAATAAGCGGACTTGCTGGAGGCCTTCCTACCCAATGAGTGACTGTTTTTTTTTGTTTGTTTGTTTGTTTTTGCCATTTATGGCCTAGGGACATTTTAATTCGCTGCTAGAAAATAACATTGCTACTATCAAACCTACTCGAATCTAAAAAGATGTAGACGCTTGCTTTCTAAATGTTTTCAAGGTTTACAACCTAAAATAATTTAGGTGAGAGTAAACTACATCTTATTTGTTCTAATATCTTGTTAAAGCAACAGTCAGAAATGATGCTTACTATTACAGAGTGTTTCGAATAAACAATCTTAACTAGATAATACAATTACAATGCTCAAAACATGAATTTGTTTATGAACTTTGCCATTTACGCAGACAACAATTTCCTCCTCTAGTTACTTCAGTAAGAAGAAATGCTGTTGTTGCTTGTAAGACACTGTGCAGATAAAAATGGTTTATAAATGTTTAATGCCAACTGCGGAATGTTTTACACCTCATTAACCTTTAGCATGGTACTTGTGGCATTCTTTAATTCAATAGTCACTTATTTTAGCATGAAAAACAAGCTACTCTAATTTTTTATATAGATATTTTATTTCTCTTTGAGAGATAGTTATTATCTAAATGCAAAGTTAAGGCAGCTATTTTACTATTTTATATTTAGCTTTTTATTTATGCTCATGTGTACCTGGGACTACAGGCTTCAGCTGATATGTAGTTCGTTGAGAAACATAGTTTTGAACTTAGATACTAATCATCAAATCTTGACATAAATTAAGTTTCAAGATATTTGGAGATACAGATAGACACTACAGTTAATTTTATGCATATATAATTTAATATTTATTAATATATTTATTCATGTGAATATACATAAATACATATATATGTATGTACACATATATATTTGCTTATATAAATATATATCTCCAAAGAATTAGCATAAACATTAACATAATAAAGGGAAATTCAATGAGAATAGCTGTACAAATAAAATATTTACTACCAGTACAGTCTGTCCCAGATTAATACACATTATGTATGGTAATTTTTACAGTTATAGAAAGGCACTTTTACGCCTACAGAATGTTTCAGGTAAAATTTCTAAGTTGTTCACCACAAGATACAACATTAAACCTTCCAAAAAAGATTTCCCAAATAATATAATTACTAGGGTTAAAAAAGATTATTGAATACAACTATTGTCCCTTGGTATCCATGGGGAATTTGTTCCAGAAGCTCCACTGGCTCAGAAACCACAACCTATGAATTCTCAAGTCCCACAGTTGGCCCTGAAGAACCAATGGATATGAAAAGTTCACCCTCCATATCTTCAGGTTTCGTATCCCACAAATACTGTATTTTTTATCCATGATTGGTCATGGATGTGGAAACCACAGATAAAAAGTGCCAAATGTATTTATTGAAAAACATCCATGTATACGTGGACTTGTACATTTTATTCATGTTGTTCAAGGATCAACTGTACATTATTGCTAAAGGTATCTAGAGATAGGATATCAGCATGATAATGGACCAGGGAGCTCTAGAAATTGTTCTGTTACAGAAACACTGGCCTAACAACAATATACACTCATAGAAACATCTAAGAGAACTCCAGAAAACAGGAAGTTGTGATGCCACAGGCAACTCAAATCCAACAAC
This sequence comes from Macaca nemestrina, assembly GCF_043159975.1. Classification (NCBI taxonomy): domain Eukaryota; kingdom Metazoa; phylum Chordata; class Mammalia; order Primates; family Cercopithecidae; genus Macaca; species Macaca nemestrina. Next base: position 148,687,490 of record NC_092132.1, on the reverse strand, counting down.
TGCTGCGTTCAAATAGGAAAAGAAAAGCCCATTTCATTTTAACTGTATTAGTCTCTTCACCAAGTAATGACAGCTCGTGATTTTAAAAAAAATAGAGCTAAACTTGAAGCTTCTGCCTTGGGAAAGAAAGAGAAGATTGGAATGTACATGTAATAATCCTAATTTTGGGGAGGCTTCCTGAGGGATGAGTTTCTGTCTTCTCTGACTTAGAATGCTGAGACACCTGCATAGTTTGGATGGCTGAGGACCACTGAAAATATCCGAGAGCTCAGAGCTCATTGTCTTCTTGCACCGAGAGAGAATGTGCAGCACTATGTAAAGATTCAAGTGGGAACCAAACACTAAAAGCTCCCATAGAGACTGGTCGACCTCCCTGAAAAGTTAAAACACACACAAAAAACTTAAGGGATACAATCAAGCAAACCAATACACACATGACGATAGTTCCAGTAGGAGAAAAGAAATAGAATGGAGCTAAGAGTTTATTTGAAAAACATAACGGCAAAAAACAAAGAAACAAGAATATATGTCCCCAATAAAAAAAAAAAATTCAGAAACTATCATGAGGGAACAGAGATATATGAATTACCTGACAAAAGATTCAAAGTAATTGTCATAATGAAGCTCAACACACTACTAAAGGACACAGGTAGACAACCAAATAAAATCAGAAAAACAATACATTAAAAATTAGAATATTATCAAAGCTATGGAAACTATAGAAAATAACTAAACACAAATTCTGGAGCTAAAGAATACAATAACTAAATTGAAAAATAAATAAAGGAAATCAACAGAAGACTTGATGAAGCAGAAGAAAAATCAGCAACCTGAAAGACAGCTGAATTGAAATTATTGGGTCAGAGAAACTTAATGTTTCTGGCAAAAGTACTCTTTGAAAATTAAAAGGAGGTAAAAACATTCCTGGATAAACAAAAGTTGAAGGTGTTCCACATTACTAGGCCTGCCTGAAAAGAATTGCTGTAGATAACCATCCAAATTAAAACAAAAACACACTAGATGGCAACATGAAAGCAGATGAAAGTATAAAACTCACTAGTAAAGGAAAATATATATGCAAATACAGCATCCTGTAATACTGTAATAGTAGTGTGCAAATCACTTTTAATTCTGGTATAGAATTTAAAACATAAAAGCATAAAATTAACTATAAAACTATGCTAATTAATAATAATTTTAAAAGATGTAAGTTGTAATATTGATAAAGTAGGGTAAAGATAAAAGAGTAGAGCCTTGTGTCCTTTCTACCTGTTAGAATGGATTGATATAGGCTGGGCGTGGTGGCTCACGCCTATAATCCCAGCACTCTGGGAGGCTGAGGCAAGTGGATCACCTGAGGTCAGGAGTTTGAGACCAGCATGACCAACATGGTGAAACCCTGTCTCTATTAAAAATACAAAAATTAGCTGGGTGTGGTGGCAGGCGCCTGCAATCCCAGCTACCTGGGAGGCTAATACAGGAGAATTGTTTGAACCCAGGCAACAGAGGTCGCAGCGAGCCAAAATAGTGCCACTGCACTCCAGTCTGGGCGATGGAGCAAGACTCTGTCTCAAAAAAAAAAAAAAAAGATTGTTATAATTGATGTTATTATTTATGTAATCCCAGTGTAAACCACAAAACAATACCTATAGAAGATACACAAATAACATGCAAAAAGAATCAAAGCATGCCAAAACAAAACCTAAAAGACACACAAAGAAGGCAGCAAGACAGGAAAACAGGCACAAAATAACTACAAAACATATGAAAACAACTAACAAAATGGAAATATTAAGTCTTTACCTATCAGTAATCACTGTCAATGTAAATGGATTAAATTCCCAAAATAAAAGACTTAGAGTTACTGAATAGATTTTGAAAAACGCACAATTATACAATTATATGCTCTCTACAAAGGACTCACTTTAGATAAGGACATACATAGGCTGAAAGTGAAAAGATAGAAAAAATATCCTATGCAAATGGTAACTAAAAGACAGTAGTCATGGCCAGGTATATTTCAGACAGTGAAGACTTTAATTCAAAAGCTGTGACAGGAGACAAAGAGAGATGTGATATGACAATATAAGGATCAACTGACCAGAAAGATGTAATAATTATGAATCTATTTGCCCCTGACAACAAAGCAGCCAAATATGTAAGTCAAACATCGACAGAACTCAAAGTAGAATGTAATACATCAATGGTAAGAAACTTCAGTACCTCACTTTAAATATGAATAGACCAACCAGACAGAAGAACAACAAGGAAACAAAAGATTTAACAATGCTATAGACCAACTGCACCCAACAGACATACATATACAGAATACTTCGCCCAACAAAGGTAGAATATGGATCCTTTTCAAGTGCACTTGGAACATTCTCTAGGATAGATCATATGCTAGGCCACAAAACAAGTTGTGATAAATTTGTGAAAATCGAAATCACACCAAGCATCGTCTATGACCACAATGAAATGAAACTAGAAATGAATCCCAAAATAAAAACTGGAAATTCTCAAAGCGAAAATGAAACAACATACATTTGAACAAGTAATCAAAGAACAAATTATAGGGGAAACAGGAAAATAGAACAAATGAAAATGATAGGACAACATACCAAAACACATGAAATTCAGGCACTAAAAAGAAAATTTACAGTAATAAACACCTAAAACAAAATGGAAAAAAATACCTCAAATAAGCAACCTAATTTTATGCCTCAAAAAACTAGAAAAAGGACAAGTTAAAGCCAAAGTTAGCAGATAAAGGAACTAAGTGTTAGAGTAGAAACAAATGAAGTATAGAATAGATAAACAGAATAAATCAGCAAAACTAAGAGTTGGTATTTTGAAAAGATCAACATAATTGACAAGCATTTAGTCAGACTGAGGATAAAGACAACTACATTAACATTGCTAAACACAGCCCGTACAAATTTATCTATCTACCTATCTGCCTATCTATCCTTCTCTCTATATATATTTTATATATCAAATTATATAGCCAAAAACATAGATATCACGGACTGTAGATTCCAGTAGATCCCACACATGTCCACGTGTCAGAATCCCAGGGGAAGCTCATTCTAAATATAGAATTCTGAATGTCTTGTATCTGACATTTTGATTCAGTAGATACAGAGTTGGTCCTGAAAATCTGTATTTTTTAAAGCTCTTTAATTTCTTTTGATGCAAAGCTAAGTAGGGAAACTACTGGGTTAAACTACTGACATGTAATAAAATAAAATAAAAACGCCCACCTATAATAGCAGCTTCTATTTTTGCGAAACACCACTGTTTCTTTCTTTACCTGGGAGCAAACACTTATGAGCTCAGGACTATCTACAGAAGGTAAACCTGTATTAGCTATGTTGTTGTTCTTCAAGATGCTTATCATCTAACTGTAAAAACAACATCAAAGAATAATGCTTTCTCATGTTTTTCCCACTGTCCCTCTCATTCCTTTCTACATAATGAACATCCCTTCATGCTGCAATGCACAGCCTCAATATCACCTCCTTGAGGACATGTTCCTTCACATTCCAGGGGAGGTAGGCCTCTCCTTACTCTAAACAAACAACAGAAGACTGGAAGCCCTCCAGGGCTGGGTATCGTCAAGAGGTTGAATGCAATCTGTACTGGATACCAACTCCAGGTGTCTCACCTTGAAGGGCGCTTAATTAGAAGATGCATGTGGTTCATGTGACTACTGGGAAGCTGGAGGAGCAGCCATTGAGAAGGTTAAGAAACTAAGGGTGCTCCGGAGTGAGCAGGAGCTGTCTGGCTGGAGTAGGGTTGGCCCCAAGGTCCCTCTAAGGCCTGAGGCCACTGTCTCCTCTGAACATGAGCATCTCACCCCCAACCCTGGCCCCCTGCTCTCTATGACAAATGAGTCTGAATAGTACCTGGAGACTCTATTCTTGCTCTGAACATGAATGAAAGCTTTTGCCTTTTCAGAATCTTCAATGAGTGATCAGAGTAGCATTTCCATATGTGGTACATGATTCCTACAATACCCAGAGGAGCCACCAGCATGGTTAACCTCTTTCATGCTAATAACAAACCAAGGTTCAGCAAATCGTTCTTCTTTTGTCCAATATGCCTGAGATTATCAGATGGTCACAAAGGTTACTAGAGTGGTAAGTCTCTATTTTATAAAAAGATTTCGTAACTTTTTTTTTTTTTTTTTTTTTTTTTTTTTTGAGATGGAGTCTCACTCTGTCGCCCAGGCTGGAGTGCAGTGGTATAATCTTGGCTCACTGCAACCTCCGCCTCCCGGATTCAAGTGATTCTCCTACCTCAGCCTCCCGAGTAGCTGGGATTACAAGTGCACGCCACTGCGTCTGGCTAATTTTTGTATTTTTAGTAGAGACGGGGTTTCACCATGTTGGCCGGGCTGGTTTTGAACTCCTGACCTCAGGTGATCCACCTGCCTCGGCCTCCCAAAGGGCTGGGATTACAGGTGTGAACCACTGCGCCTGGCCTGATTTCATAACTTTGCTCACTCTCTAACTCCTTCATCTCAGGCCTTGAATTTTCTTACATTTACTCTCCCTTTCTTAGTACTTCAAATACATAAGACCAAATATTTTTTTCTTGGCGCTACTGTTGCTCTGTCCCTTAGGTTCAGAAATACAGTTTCTCCTTTGTGTATTACTCTATGTATCCAATAACATTCCAGTTACATTTTCCATTATACCCAAGTGCTATCTCAGGAAAACATTTTAAACTCCCAGGAAATAGCACCATTTAATTTTATGATAATTTTAATACTTTAGCATACTGAATTGTAATCAAAGAATCCATCCATGTCTCTTGCTACCTCAAGAATATATTGCTTACTGTGCAGTTTTATGTACAGTTTGTTTTTCTTAAAAGGTAATTAGAACTTTAAAAGATGGTGTCTTTTCTGATATTAGAGTGCTCATGTATAAAAATATAATTAATAGGCTACTAATTTATCAGATTACTTCTATTCTTTAATGGTTTTTGCTTTTGTTTTCCTGCCTGTATTGACTATAATAAACTTAGTCTTCTAAACTCCAGCTGGCAGCAAATTATTTCTCTGCAGGGCCAGAGAGTGAATATGTACAGTTTTGTGGGCCATGCAGCCTCCACTGCAACTACTCAACTCAGTCTGTGGATTGAAAAAGACCATCTACAAAAAACCCACAGTGGGATTCCAATAGGGCTTTTTTTTTTCTTTTTTTATTTTCTTTTTTTTTTTTAAATTTATTTATTATTATTATACTTTAAGTTGTAGGGTACCTGTGCATAACGTGCAGGTTTGTTACATATGTATACTTGTGCCATGTTGGTGTGCTGCACCCATCAACTCGTCATTTACATCAGGTATAACTCCCAATGCAATCCCTCCCCCCTCCCCATGATAGGCCCCGGTGTGTGATGTTCCCCTTCCTGAGTCCAAGTGATCTCATTGTTCAGTTCCCACCTATGAGTGAGAACATGCGGTGTTTGGTTTTCTGTTCTTGTGATAGTTTGCTAAGAATGATGGTTTCCAGCTGCATCCATGTCCCTACAAAGGACACAAACTCATCCTTTTTGATGGCTGCATAGTATTCCATGGTGTATATGTGCCACATTTTCTTAATCCAATCTGTCACTGATGGACATTTGGGTTGATTCCAAGTCTTTGCTCTTGTGAATAGTGCCGCAATAAACATACGTGTGCATGTGTCTTTATAGCAGCATAATTTATAATCCTTTGGGTATATACCCAGTAATGGGATGGCTGGGTCATATGGTACATCTAGTTCTAGATCCTTGAGGAATCGCCATACTGTTTTCCATAATGGTTGAACTAGTTTACAATCCCACCAACAGTGTAAAAGTGTTCCTATTTCTCCACATCCTCTCCAGCACCTGTTGTTTCCTGACTTTTTAATGATCGCCATTCTAACTGGTGTGAGATGGTATCTCATTGTGGTTTTGATTTGCATTTCTCTGATGGCCAGTGATGATGAGCATTTTTTCATGTGTCTGTTGGCTGTATGAATGTCTTCTTTTGAGAAATGTCTGTTCATATCCTTTGCCCACTTTTTGATGGGGTTGTTTGTTTTTTTCTTGTAAATTTGTTTGAGTTCTTTGTAGGTTCTGGATATTAGCCCTTTGTCAGATGAGTAGATTGCAAAAATTTTCTCCCATTCTGTAGGTTGCCTGTTCACTCTGATGGTAGTGTCCTTTGCTGTGCAGAAGCTCTTTAGTTTAATGAGATCCCATTTGTCAATTTTGGCTTTTGCTGCCGTTGCTTTTGGTGTTTTAGACATGAAGTCTTTGCCCATGCCTATGTCCTGAATGGTACTACCTAGGTTTTCCTCTAGGATTTTTATGGTATTAGGTCTAACATTTAAGTCTCTAATCCATCTTGAATTAATTTTTGTATAAGGAGTAAGGAAAGGATCCAGTTTCAGCTTTCTACTTATGGCTAGCCAATTTTCCCAGCACCATTTATTAAATAGGGAATCCTTTCCCCATTTCTTGTTTCTCTCAGGTTTGTCAAAGATCAGATGGCTGTAGATGTGTGGTATTATTTCTGAGGACTCTGTTCTGTTCCATTGGTCTATATCTCTGTTTTGGTACCAGTACCGTGCTGTTTTGGTTACTGTAGCCTCGTAGTATAGTTTGAAGTCAGGTAGCGTGATGCCTCCAGCTTTGTTCTTTTGACTTAGGATTGTCTTGGAGATGTGGGCTCTTTTTTGGTTCCATATGAACTTTAAAGCAGTTTTTTCCAATTCTGTGAAGAAACTCATTGGTAGCTTGATGGGGATGGCATTGAATCTATAAATTACCTTGGGCAGTATGGCCATTTTCACGATATTGATTCTTCCTATCCATGAGCATGGTATGTTCTTCCATTTGTTTGTGTCCTCTTTGATTTCACTGAGCAGTGGTTTGTAGTTCTCCTTGAAGAGGTCCTTTACATCCCTTGTAAGTTGGATTCCTAGGTATTTGATTCTCTTTGAAGCAATTGTGAATGGAAGTTCATTCCTGATTTGGCTCTCTGTTTGTCTGTTACTGGTGTATAAGAATGATTGTGATTTTTGCACATTAATTTTGTATCCTGAGACTTTGCTGAAGTTGCTTATCAGCTTAAGGAGATTTTGGACTGAGACAATGGGGTTTTCTAAATATACAATCATGTCATCTGCAAACAGGGACAGTTTGACTTCTTCTTTTCCTAACAGAATACCCTTGATTTCTTTCTCTTGCCTAATTGCCCTAGCCAGAACTTCCAACACTATGTTGAGTAGGAGTGGTGAGAGAGGGCATCCCTGTCTTGTGCCAGTTTTCAAAGGGAATTTTTTCAGTTTTTGGCCATTCAGTATGATATTGGCTGTGGGTCTGTCATAAATAGCTCTTATTATTTTGAGGTACGTTCCATCAATACCGAATTTATTGAGCGTTTTTAGCATGAAGGGCTGTTGAATTTTGTCAAAAGCCTTTTCTGCATCTATTGAGATAATCATGTGGTTCTTGTCTTTGGTTCTGTTTATATGCTGGATTATGTTTATTGATTTGCGAATGTTGAACCAGCCTTGCATCCCAGGGATGAAGCCCACTTGATCATGGTGGATAAGCTTTTTGATGTGTTGCTGAATCCAGTTTGCCAGTATTTTATTGAGGATTTTTGCATCGATGTTCATCAGGGATATTGGTCTAAAATTCTCTTTTTTTGTTGTGTCTCGTCTTTTTTTATTTTCAAAATGAGGCAGTGAGACAGATACCAGCAGTTTGTGGATCCCTATTACAAACAAATGCTTTTTTCATATATTTATTATTACTATTTTATTACTATTATTATTCCCAGATGGAGTCTTGTTGTGTCATCCAGGCTGGAGTGCTATGATGAGATCTCAGCTGTGCAACCTCCCTTTCCCAGGTTCAAACAATTCTCCTGCCTCAGTCTCCCAAGTAGCTGGGGTTAGAGGCACATGCGTCACCACGCCCAGCTAATTTTTGTGTTTTTAGTAGCGGCATGATTTCACCATGTTGGCCAGGCTGGTCTCAAACTCCTGACCTCAAGTGATCCGCCCACCTTGGCCTCCCAAAGAGCTGAGATTACAGGCGTCAGACATCACACACAGCCATATTTATTCTTACAGTTCCTTTTTTTTTTTGCTTTATGACAATTAATTCTGTTATTTGGTACTTAGCTATCTAAAAATGTGAAACTTTTATTGAAGTGTGGATTGTAGACTTTTTCACTAACTGCCATTACTAACCCTATTTAGTGTTCTTTCTCCTGAATTCAACCTTTAATCATATTAAAATTGTGGTTCGCTGTTTTTTGTTTGTATTTGGTGGGTCTGCATTTTTCTTGTTTATTTTCAACACTTGTAAACCACTTTTCAGAAATATTTCCTTTATTAAGTGGATGGATGAATTTTAGTTAGGGATTCATCAAGTGAATAGATGCTTTTTATTTAACTGTTTTTTTCCCAGATTGGACACACATCGTTGGTGTTAACTTTGTGATGCTTTCCTGTGTTTACTGCTTTTACCTTTCTTTTAGAATTTTTCACTGTATGATTCATGTTATTTTTAGTTTTACTATTATATTAGTTTTAGTTTCTGTTTCTTTGTTCTAATTACAGAACATTTATTTTGTTATAGTGATAATTTCCTATCAGTATTAATTATTTTCTCACATGGTATCTATGGACTCATGTTGTGAGAAGTGGGGACATTCACTTATTTCTATGTGTTTTTTCCCTCTGCCTTCCACTCTGTCACTGTATAGATTATTATCATTATTTTTTGCTTAGCGTTTTTATTTTTAAGATAATTACATTTATATGACCCTAGCTACCTCCCCACTTCTTCCATTTTTCACCTGTCAATTTTTGTTACATATACCTAGCTATGTTTTCGGCATTTGTAATATTCATATTCCACAATGTAACTGTGATTACCTGTTTCTGTTCGTTTTAGCTGTACATTTAAATCATTTGAATACTCCCTTCTTCAAATCAGTTTTCCAGTTGTTTGTTTGCAAGGTTTTCTATCTGGTATTTCTGACAAGAAAGGAGTTCTGTAACAATATTTTTGTAATTCTTTCAATATTTAGTGGTAGGTCTATTATAAGTGAATGACAAATTGACTATAAAACTATTGAGTGACACTTTTCTTGATGTTGTTGGAAGCAATATTACTCTTCAAGAATTGAAGCACTGCCAAGAATGTGAAGCCACTCTAATATTTTACCTCTTTTAAGTTAGTTATTCTTTTTGCCTTGAGCCCCAAATATTTTTTTTTCTTTAGTTCTAGCATGCAGCACCTTTAATAGAATATCTTCATGTTGTTCTTAGAGGGAATACAGGTACCTATTCAATGTATGCTATGAAGTATTGTTTTATTTCTTTAAAAATGTTTTTAAAATTATAATTGTAAGTATTTTTTGCAATGACTTTAATTCTTCATTCAGTGAACACCAGGTATGCTGGTATCCTTGTATATGCTGAATATCCTTGGTCTATCTTCATATGTATAATTTATTTACAGTATTTATAAAATGTTAGTGTTTAATTTGTTGTTCTCGTGTTTCTGAATCCTTTCTTTTTCCTGTGTTCTTAGCAGTATTGTTTTTTTAGCTTTCAAAGTGACTTTCATTCCAATTATAGTTGTATTTTTTCCACCTTTTCCTGAGCTCTGCCAGCCACGTTTCAATTTCTTTTGTCAACCACAACTTACCTAAGCTTTCACATTTCTTATCTTTCTTTTATTTTATGAAAGTGGTTGCTTTAAGTTTTTATTCCTTAATGAGTAGGAATATATTTGGAAACCACTTTCTGGAAAGAGCTGCCAATAGAGTGCTCTTGGCTGCCATACCTTTCTCCTGTTATCTTCCCCTTTTGCATGCTTATTTCTTTCTTTTCTTTAGATTTTTAAATTTTTAATATTTGTGGGTTTTTGTAGTCATCCTAGACTAGTTTTTGCAATTGTTATTTTTGCTGTTCCTTAGTATTTCTTGATTGAGCTGTTTAAAAAAATAAAATAAAAATAAAAAGGTGCCGGTGAGTGGACAGGGCAAAGCTGTGTTGCTGGCTAGACAGTCTTAAGGAGAGTCCCCTGCCAGCCATGGCATTGTTACTAGCGAGGCTGATACTCAGGTGTCACGCCTGTGTGTGTTGGCGAAGACTCCTTTGCTGCATTTCTGTGTTTGGAACCACAGACCATGGTCTGTTGCTTCCTCTGTGCTGATTTGGCCTCAAGGGTCTCAGTGTCCCTCGCTGTAATGTGTCTGACAAACACAGGCTCTGCCTCCCTTGGGCTGAATGGTTTCTCTCTCCTCTTGATTTGAAGAGAAGAAAAGGGAGAACTGTTTTTAATTTTTAACCTTTTATGCTAAAACCTGAATTTTATGTTTGTACTTTTTCATATTTCAGAAAGTTTTATTGAAACATGCCATCACCTTATGATAGCAAATGTAAAATAAATAGCCTCAGATTGGGAGGTAGATGGGAGGGCCCTGCTTCCCTGGTAGGATATTTATCATATGCTTAATGCATTGCTACTTTTAAGACATTTCCCTTATGTCCAATATTTTTTACTTGTTCATGAGCTTTGATCAATGAAGACTAAAAATGGTGCATCAATAATATTTGGAAAGAATACTAACATTAAATAAGAAAATATTAATAAAATTATATTTTAACAGTTTTCATATACTATTATGTATTTTATAATACAGAGTCATAAAGTTAAAATGATACAAGAGAATTTTTATATTAGATTATAATTCTTAACTGAAATGAGATATTAAAAATATCACATAAGGTATCTTGAAAGAAATCAATAAAATGGCATGGAAACTAATAAGGCAAGTAAGTGGAATGCTGTTGTGAACCTCCAGATGAATATTCCATTTATTCCATTTTAATTTCAATTTAGGAGAAAAATCACATTTTTTCTTAATAGCCCTTTGTTCTATCTACATAAAAATTTTAGTTCTCATTAAATTTGACAGAATCTAAAAATGAATTATGAATGAGGAATGGTATCAGCAAAATAGCGAGATAAGCTGCTCCAAGCTCCTGGCCCCCACAAAAACATTTTAAAAAACAAGAAGCAGCTGTCAGAACTCACCTTGTCAGAGCTCTGAGAAACAGTCAAAGATCTACAGCAAACACTGAATAGAGAGCAAGGCAGTGGTGGAAAAGCTTCTTGGTGTTTTTTCTCCCCCTTGCCTGCCCGCTCCACAGCTCCACTAAAGTCGGAAGAGCAGCTCCCGTGCCCAGCGGGGGCCATGGGTCCAGTCTTCAAACGGAGCTAAGGGGTCCATACAAATTGCTGCCTGGCTTGTTCTCTCTTTCTTAGAGCTACTATAAGGTCTAATGCAAAATGTTTCTTGTCTGACTTTCATTTCACAGACAATAATATTTTTTTCTTTCTTTCTTTTTTTTTTGAGACGGAGTCTCGCTCTGCCGCCCAGGCTGGAGTGAGCGGCGCCATCTTGGCTCCCTGCAAGCTCCGCCCCCCGGGTTCCCGCCATTCTCCTGCCTCAGCCTCTTGAGTAGCTGGGACTACAGGCGCCGCCATCACGCCCGGCTCCTTTTTTTTTTTTGTATTTAGTAGAGACGGGATTGTACCATGTTGGCCAGGATGGTCTGGATCTCCTGCCCTCATGATCCGCCCGTCTCGGCCTCTCAAAGTGCCGGGATTACAGGCGTGAGCCACCGTGCCCGGCCCACACATAATAATTCTTAAAGATCCAGGTTTAACAAAATAAAAGCTCAAGAAATTAAAGTAAAAAAACAACAAAAAAAAGGGACCCCATGAATTAGCCCACCTGCGAACCCAACATATCCACAGTCTCTTTGCACCACTGTCTCAACTCTCACCTGTCTTCTTCTTAAACTCACTGCCAAGGTTATATTTGTCCTCGTGATGCAGTTCCATGTCTAATATGAAAGGAACGTGGGTAAATTATTTTAGATATATGCCACCATGCCTTAGGACACCATGGAAAGCCATTTTACATTTCTTCTCAAATAATTTACTCACTTTGGGAAAGGATATGCTGCAGCAGTTAGAATTTTCATTTTTAACTCAATCTTTTCAAAACTTCTTTATTGATTTGACCTAAAACTCATTTAGAAAGGCAAGTTCTTACGTGGGGGAGAAATAACGAAAATTACATCCTATGCATTTGAAAAGAAAAAAAATGAGCACAGCCGTGTTCCTGGGTACAGAGGAAGGGCATTTGAAGGCCAAGCGCGCAAATAGAGTCAATGGAACTCGTAGATACTGGAAGCCAGAACAAGGACACTTCCGGTTAGGGGATGAAGATACTGGTGAATAACAGAAGTTACTTTCAACAACTTCTGCAAACTCCTCTTTAATCTCTGAAGTATGCTACAGGTATGTTTTAGCCTTGAGGGATGCGTTGGGAAATGACCGCTGTGTGCTGGGTCAGACTCTCTCAACTGTCTTTTTCTTTCTCTCTTTTGGTTGGAGTCTAACCTTTGCAGAGCAATCACTGCACTTTAGGGTTTTGTGAAAGCACTTCAACTTGAGGAGTGCCATTTGCATTCCTCAGCTGCTGACACACTGGCTGACATAAACAGGAGTTGCAGAAGAGTTGGCTTCCCACAGGGGGTCCTGCTCAAGGAGAAATAGACGTTAGGCAAACCTTGGGCAGATAAACTCCCTCATTTTTCTCTCTCCTGTGAGTCACTCAAAGGTAGAACTCCATGTAGCTTTCAAGCAAAAGTCCTGTGTGAAGACTTGCTGAGACTCTTGGAGGATTGTTTTAAAACAATGCCTAGTCTGAAATAGATCGAATTCATCTGCATCTTCCTTTGCCTCACTTTGATTTTCTCTTTATGCTTTCCTGAGTTTGCACCTAAGTGAAGTGTTAGCACGTTAATCTCTGTCTTGACTCTGCTTTCTAAAGGAACTGAGCTAACACAGCTAGCAAATTTGCAATAAACCAATATTAGGATGACATTTGAAGATTTATAATTAAGGCAGACAATGCTGGCTAGATTGGTGTGTTTATTTCAATATTATCCTGAATCTTGCTTTATCTATTTTAGGAAAGCATGTGAAAAACCCTTAAAATTTGGCTGTTTAATTAAGAATTGTAATTTTTAAAAGTCAATGATATAAGACATCAATGAAAGAAATCAAAGAAGATTTAAATAAATGGAGAGGTATTCCATGGTCATGGACTGAAAGATTCGATATCGTTTAGATGTTCATTTTTCCAAAATTAATATATAGATCCGAGGCAATGCCAGTCAAAACCCTGGCACGCTATTTTGTAGATATCGACAAACTGACACCAGAGTTTAAATAGAAAGGCAAAACTCTAGAATAACAAGCATGATACTGAAGAAGAACAAAGTTGAGGGACCGACACTAATAAATTTCAAGACTTACTGTAAAGCTGCATTAATCAAGACAGCATGGTGTTGGAGAAAGAATAGATACATGGATCAATGAAATACAAAATGCAATCTAAAAATAGAGTCACAAAATATAGTGAACGGATCTTTGGAGAAAAAAAAACACAAAGGCAATTCAACGAAGAAAGAAAAGTCATCTCAACAAATGGTGCTGGAAAGATAAGTGTGTTTACAGTTTTAAAAAAAGAAAAAGAAAAGAACCTACACAGAGACCTTAAACCTTTCAAAAAAATTAACATCACCTATCTCACCTACCTATGATTAAAATGCAAAGTTCTAAAACTTCTTGAAGAAAATATGGGAAAAAATACAAATGGCTTTCAGTTTTGTCCTGAGCTTTTAGATGCATACCAAAAGCACAATTAATGAAATTTTAAAAAATGACACCTTAGACTTTATTAAAACAAAAGCTTCTTTACAAAAGACACTATTATGAGAATCTAAAACAAGTCACACAGAGGAAGAAATATTTTCAAATTATATATCTGATGAAGGACTTTTATCTAAAATATGCAAAGAAACACTTTTCAAATTCAACAATAAGAAAACAAACTCAATTAAAAAGTAGGCAAACTATCTAAATGGACACCTCCCCAAAGAAGATACAGAGATTGCAAACAAGCATGGAAAGAAGCTTAACATTATTTGTCATCAGAGAAATGCAAATTAGCACAACAATGAGATGCTATTACACATCTATTAATTACTTAAAACCAGAAATCTTGACAATACCAACTACTGATAAGGGTATGAAACAATAGGGACTCTCTCATTCGTTGCTGCTGGGAATGCAAAATGTTACAGCGCCTTGGAAGATAGCTCAGCAGTTTCTTAAAAAGCTAAGCATACTCTCACCATACTACACATTAGTTGCATTCTCAGGTATTTGCTCCAGTGATTTGTAAACTTATGTCCACTTAAAAAACAGGATGTAACTGTTTCTAGTAGTTTATTGAACAATTGCCCCAAATTGGAAGCATCTAAGAGGCCCTTCAGTAGGTGAAAGTAAATTGGAGTCCGGAAGTGCCTCACACAATGAGGCGTGAATGAACTTCCTATGTGCATTGCTGAGTTAGCAAAGGCAGTGTGAGATGTTGTATAGTATATATCTCATTTACATGACATTCTACAAGAGGCAAACTGTAGACACGCTAAGCACATCGGTGTTGCCAAGGTTCCAATTTGTAAGAGGAAGGCTGATTAGGTGAGGCACAGGGGAAATGTGAGGACACTGAAACTATCCTATGTGCAACGGTTATCGTGGCCACATGACACTGTGCTTTTGTCAAAACCCATAGAACTTTATGGCATAAAGAGTAAACTTTGGGTCAGGCGGTATGGCTCATGCCTATAATCCCAGCACTTTGGGAGGTCGAGGTGGGTGGATTACCTGAGGTCAGGAGTTCGAGACCAGCCTGATCAACAAGGTAAAACCCCGTCTCTACTAAGTATACAAAAATTAGCCGGGTGTTGTGGCTGGTGCCTGTAGTCCTAGCTACTTGGGAGGCTGGGACAGGAGAATTGCTTGAATCCAGGAGGCGGAGGTTGCAGTAAGCTGAGATCGTACCACTGCTCTCCAGCCCGGGCAACGGAGCAAGACTCTGTCAAAAAAAAAAAAAAAGAAAAAGAAAAAAGAGTAAACTTTAATGCATTCAACCTTTAGAGTACTTTGTTTTCCAATGTGGGGATTTGTATTTTTTTCTCTCTCTCTTTTTTGAGATGGGGTCTCACTCTTTTACCCAGGCTGGAGTGCAATGATACAATCTCAGCTCACTGCAACCTCCAACTCCCAGGTTCAAGTGATCCTCCTGCCTCAGCCTCCTGAGTAGCTGGAACTGTAGGCATGCAAAACCATGCCCAGCTAATTTTTTTTTTTTTTTTTTTTTTGTAGAGACAGGGTTTCTCCATGTCACCCAGGCTGGTCTTCAACTCCTGGACCCAAGGGATCCACCTGCCTTGGCCTCCCCAAGTGCTGAGATTACAGGTGTGAGTCTCCATGCCCCGTCTGGGGATATGTGTAAATAATTTTAAAACCAGTCTAAATTTATACAGGAAGTAAACAATTAAGTAAATGGGTAGTGGATTATGGGAGCCTGGTTTCCTACTGTTGCTGTGGGAGGTTACATAACAGCAATGAGAGGAGGCCACAGTGGTGCATGAGGTACGGATTCAAGCTGCAGACCTTGCTGTGAACTCATATAGAGCTTAATATAGATACAGATAGTTGCATTTGGAACCATTTCTATATATATGTATATGCCAGTCTTACTAACATTTAATATTCAGTTAATATATATTACCACCGCAAACACACAAGTTAATTTTACATAATCGGCCAAGACATCAAAATTTTGTTGGAACACTGGGCTCCCTCAGGACAGGAACAGGTGCCAGCATATGGCTCTGGCTGGGTCCCCTGAGATTCCAATGGGTCTGCAGCTGCTAGTGACGTTATGGTAAAGTCCCACTAGATTTGGAAAACCTGTTTCTCCATCAATGCCTTTCACTCACAGGATTGTCATTACTTTTTTGCAAAATCTTCCACTAACAGTCTGTGCATCTTTATTTAAAGAAAATCTTACAAATATCAGATACCTCTGATTCTTGAGCAAAACCCAGCACCAACTAGGAAAGTTCCTGTAGAAAAATGCAGACTTAGTGCCTATCTCTGCTGCTAGCTTCTGTGGATTCCATAAAGCCTCTCTGTAACTTCTAATACGGTGGAAAGAAAAATGATCAGAGTTCAAGGAATGTGGGTTAAATTCTCCATCTGGCTCTATCTGGTTGTGTGACTTTAGGGACATCGCTTAACGTGCTTGCTTTCCATTTCCCCACAAGTGCACAGGCTACATTCAGTAGATACATGTTAGGTCCGGGTTAGGGTTGTAGCTCTATCAACTGATGACAAATATATCCTGAAACTGCTTATAAAATATAACTTTGTTCATGAGATTTCTAAGACCAACAATAACTCATTAGCATACAGTGTGTTGATTGATTATTCCTTACACTTAGAGTTAATCTGAAACGCATAACCTAAATCACTCGACTTAGCTGCAGTTCTAATTCTTGGTGATTTAATTGTTGCACAGCTTGCCCAGAAAACTGCTGCCCTGTAATTAAGGAAATTGTTGTTTTGGAAGGTTTCCTTGTAACTGCATGCATTTGCACCTGCTATTATGCCAAGTGTCCTTTTCTCAAACCCTAGATTTCTTCTTCTCCCTGGATCAACTCGACTACATTTCCAATTCTCTCTTACAGTTCGATGTTGCCACATGTCTGATTTCTAGTTAATGTAGGGTGAGCGGAAGAACCGAACAGCTCATAGGTACCTGCCACAGCCACTCTAAACTGTCATTTCTCATTCTGCCGGGTGGACACAGGTGGTGTGAAGGCCCAGAAGGCCCCCAGAACTCCACCATGGAAGGAGCCTGGATCCATGAATCACCCTGGCAGAGAAAGCTTGGTGTTGTCTAACAAGAATAACCATGAGCTTTCATTTGAGTCCTAATGCACGTGCGGATATATTTATTGCAAAATTAGCTCACGTTACCTATATACTCCGATTGTAAATATAGTTAATGACTTAAAGCCAAGGTAATATATTCTCCAACGAACTCTTCCCTTCGAGAAAGAAATGCCAATTTCCTCACGACAAACTAATCACTCTTCCACAACGTTCTAAAGGAAATCTGGCCACGTTACCATTAAAGCACTCACAGCTCTCTGTTTTCTATTTATTTAGTCCTGTCCCTGAAAGCAGAAATATGTGCTCAGTTATTTTTCATGCCTAATGCCTTGGAGTTTGTTATCTAGTGAAAATTTGGCCAGGGAGGTCAACAGATTTGCTGAATGAATAAATGAATGAGTAAATGAGTGAATTGAACCACTAAATTACATTTTGGGCATTTTATTCACAAATTGCCTTCTCAATTTGTCAACCTTTGGAAACCCCACCCATTCCCCTTTCCCTAAGCCTAATGTCAAGTGCTATTCCAGAATTGGAACTTCAAGACTTCTGTTTTACCTTCTTTGCCAATTCGACACTCTCCACATTTTTCTGTTACAACAATTATCATCTTGTATTGTTTGTTTGTATCTACAATGAAGTATGGATACAAAAGATTTGCTGTTCAACAGATGGATGAAGCATATTTCACCTCATAGGAGACCTTGCAAGTAGAGTTGGGGTGAAGACAGGGTCCACACATCCATTACTGAGGATGTTTGTCTTACGAGAAAGCGTTCTCCCCTGCTTCAAAGCCAGCCCTTCCTATTTACAGTTGCAAATGTGAGTGGTGGTGAGGTTGGTAGGAGAGAATTATGATGTTAGAGGGTTTGGGTGCATAAGCAAGAAGAAATGATGATGTGTATTATAAAACGAACATAGTATAAGAGGTGGTTCCAAAGGGTGGTCTCTGGCTCCATGGCATCGGCATGACCTGGAAACTTAGGAAAATGCAAACTATCAAGCCCCAACCCAGATCTGCTAAAACAGAGACTCTTGGGATAAAGCCGTAAATTCTATGATTTTAACAAATCCTGCAGGTGATTCTGATGCATAGCATTTGAGTACAATTAGCATGGTGATGATATCTGCTAGCACAAGAGATAATCCATGACCTGAGCTGCATTATAGAGTATTAGATTTTCACTCCAGATCTATCTTCTGCCATTGTTTGCAGCACTAACAAGCTGTGTATCCCCAGAAATGTGAACTAACCTCTTCTGTGCCCTTATATGTGATATTTAGAATTCTGAAAAGCTATCTTAGTTGTCTTTGTAGTTCTAAAATTCTAAAATAGTATGAACTATTCCCATCGTTACCCAAATGAATGCGTTCATGGAAGGCATTGTGGAAGTCTAAAATATTGCCATTTCCGTGACAATCCACCATGACCAATTAAAAACAAATCTGTATGTTTTAGTGTGTTTCCCTTGACTGACAATGGTATAGGACCACCTGCTAATAATATATCAAGCCCCTTGGACATCTGTGTGTTGGAGATGAACAAGTGCTCCTACACCAGCTCCCCTGTTCTCTGTGCATGCGGAAGTAATCATTCGGTTGTGGTTTTGCCTCAGTTTGTTCTTCTGCAACATGTAGACAAAAATTTAATATCTGAAAGTTACAGAATTATATTATGGACATGTTAAACATGGGAAAGTTGAAATCCTTAGATGGATAAATCCATGCATACTTGTAGATATAGAATTCAGCTGTTTCCTGGGGCTGCCATAACAAAGTATCTAACACACACACAAAACATATACAAGGTGTCTGTCAGTAAGGTTGGTTTCTCTGGAGCCCTCTCTCCTTGGCTTGTAGATGACTGTCTTCTCCCTATTTCCTGACGTAGTAGTCCCTCTGTGTTTCTCTGTGTCCTACTCCCCTCTCCTTAGGTCTTTTCCACCAGACCTATTGGAATAGGGCCCACTCTAATGACCTCATTTAATTTAATAATCTCTTCAAAGACCCTATCTTAAACACAGTCATATTCTGAAGACTTCGATATGTGAATTTTAGGTGAACACAATTCAACCTGTAACATGAAATTCATTGAAGAATCTACACAACCCCTAAGCAGTATTTGGAAGAAGAACGGTTGTTCCTAAAGACCTGAAATGTTTCCAAGCTCCTTAATCAGACTGCAGAATGGATGAAAAGAATACTCATGTCCATATATGTTTGGACAACACCTAATAACAGAAGCTTTTTTCTTCTTTTTCTAATTAAATTATTCTAACCAGTTTAGAGTCAAACATAAAATGTTATAATATAAAGTACATATAGATCACATATAAATAATAGTACCTATAATGCCCAACACTGTCTTGTATTCCTTAGAATTAAAAGGAAGTTCAAATTTCCATCATAAAAGAGAAGCTACATACATTTAATCCTGATAAAAAATTTCAGTATCTTTTTCAAAACACATTCACAGGCCAGCCATAGTTGATGCTAAACTGAGATGAATATCTATTAAATATCATCAGAAAAATATCAATTAGTTTGTAAAGCATTGTTGGGTCTCTCTCATTACTGCCTGAAATTTTGAATAAATTATTATGTATACTTATTGAATGAATCCTTTATTCTGCTGTATGCTGATAATCATACATAAAAACATGATGAGTGACAAAATCACACAAAAACACGTGGAAGTTGAACTGTCTGTAGTGTAAGATGTTTCTAATGAGCTCAAGCTCCAAAATGAGATTTATTTTATCTTTAGTAATATTATTGCCGTTATTAGAGTTTTGAAATCTCTGTAAGTTGTTTGGAATGGGTAAGCCTTATTTCTGGTTGTGTATTACTGTGGAAATTATCAACAAAGTTAGCCATTTATACCAGTATTTTTCAGACTACACTTTAAACCAAGAATTCACTAGATAAGAAAATGTGCTAAGTGCTACTTTGTGAGTTGTATTTGTGATGGATACATTTATCTACCAACTTGGCTAAGCTATGACGCCAGAGTGTTTGGTCAAACACTGAGGTGAATGTTGCAGTGAAGATATTTGTGCATATGATGAACATCTGTGATCCATTGATTTAGGAAAGCAGGTTCCCCTCCATAATGTGAGTGACCCTCATCCAATTAATTGAAGGCCTTAAGATCAAAGACTGAGGATTCCTTGAATATAACAGTTCTATAATACTAGCTGGCCTACCCAGCATGGCTTGGATGAGTAACTTGTCTTCACTCAGTATATTAATTTCTGTTGCAGCTTTTGCCAAATTGAGAAATGTCTCTGCAGCACTCAGTGGCTTGTCTCCCGGGAATCTGCACACTTTGTGGGTCACGTTTGTGACTTCTGATGTGAAAAGAGGATGTTTCTGATGTGAAAAGAGGATTGGTGTCTGAGTCCAGAGCCTGTTAGGCCCGTGGGAGGATTTTTCTCCGTCCAGGTCTCACTGGCTTCCGTTGTAGCCCAGTGTCAGCTGCATTCTCCAATTCTCCCATTCTGGGTCCTCAAGGTCACCCACGGGGGATTAAGACAAAGTCATATAGCTTGTGTTTCAAATCAGGTCCTTGAGATCTGTGGAAAAATTGTCCAGCAGTGTTAGTTGATGCAGTAACAAAGAAACATTTTATTTTATGGGTACAAAGTACACCTTAAATTAAGATTTTCCTGAAGGTGCTTTTATATTTTTCTCCAGAAATGTTTCATGTCTCCTATGAAAAACCCTGATGGCACTGATATGTCACCTCATGGATTTAGCCCTCATGCAGTAAATGAAGAGGCAGTGCTATTTTCTGGCTCTCAGCAAAACTCCGTCTTCTTTTCCTCTTTTAGTTTTCACTGATTCTTCCGACATCAACCACTCCCATCCTGTCTGTCTATGCTACTTAATCTCAGATCTGTGCTCCTAACCTATCCCTTGCCCCAGGCTTCTGTACCTGTGGATCTGACTCCCTGCCAGGCTCCCTCACCACTGGGTTCTATCTAGGCCCTGAATTCAGCATGGCCAAGACTGACCTATTCAGCTTTCACTAAAAATCTTTCATTTATGTTTCTTACCTCAAGCTTGAACTCACCAGCTCTCCACCGTGAAAGTCAAATCTCCTACCCTGAGTTTCTTGAAGGACTTGTCAAGCTCTCTTTTGCCTCTAGGTGTTTCTACAAATATGCTCTTCCCTAAAGTGCTCTCTGAGAAAAGTCAGACGCATCATTTATTTCAGGGCTCTGGAAAGTTTCTCTAATACGAATCCTCTCTGAAGTCTTCTATAGCCTCCTGTGCTTGTCCGTATCGCAGCAGATCTCAAACCTCATAGCAACACTCATTCATGTGCTTCTGTCCCCACTGACTTCAGGGCTGTACTAGCCATTGTCTCCAGGAGCTTAGCACTGACAATGATGTTTTGAATCAATATGGTTATTGTAAACATCAGAAAAGTCATCCCAAGTTTCTGTAAATACCATTGCCCATTTGCACATTACTCACTAGCTATTTATTAGGACTTCGGTTTTATAGAAAATGCCATTCTGCCCCCTTGCCATGGCCACATAATAAGCTGGTCTAGTCATAAATTTCCTCCATTTCTGTTTGTCAGAAAAAGTCTTGAGGTCTCTTCATTTTTTAGGATACAGGATTTAGGTTAATTTCTCTCCCTTTCAAAACTTTGAATATTTTACCTTGTACTGGTTTGGTTGCATGGTTTCTGACAAGAGGTCCTCTGTAATTCTTACTCTTGTTTCTCCTTAGCTAAGATTTTCTTTTTTTCCGGCTGCTTTCGAGACGTTTCCTTTTCAGAAATGTGAATATAATCTGTCTGGGCACTTGTAACTGATTGATTGATTTTATTTACCCCACATTATGTTCTCGGAGCCTCCTGTATTGGTGGTTTGGGGTCTGTTTTTTTTTTTTTTTTTTTTTTTTTTTTTTTTTTGGATAGAGGATTTCATTTATAAAACAATGCAAATAGCGCTTGGACTTAGGAAACTTCCAATTTTTATTCATAACATTATTAATCCAAATTGCCACATCTAGAGTTTTAGCAGACAGTCTTTGTACTCTTTGGTGAAGTGTCTGTTAAACTATTTGTTATTGATCTAGAGCCATAGATCAATAACAAAACAAGAGGGAAATGAAATGCTCCAGGGACATCTGAAAAGTACCAAAGAAACACGCACTAGGCTGAAATTCTACGGGTAAACTGTCATCACCCAACAGGTTCTATTCATTCCTGCATTTTCTCAGTAAGCTCTTCCTTATATTTGCCTTTCCCTTTTCTGACTTGTTGAGACTCAGCTTTGCATTCAAGAACTTTTTCCCATTTCTGGTCCAGCTTTAGCCTGGTGATCACCACCTGGCTCGGGCAAATGCCCACATAGACGGCAGTGCCATTGGCTCTTTTCGCACTGCACCTGCTCCATGTAGATGATATATTTCCTTATGTACATCTGGACCAGCTTGCTGATTTGCTAACCTTTGCAGTGTCTTCCAACCACCTGGACCTTTTTATCCTTGTGGATGGGCGTGGAGTGGACACTGTGCTTCTGCTGCAGCTCCTTGCTGGGATATCATGCTGGGAGAGCAGGGACAGCAGGATGTTCCCGTGCACATGTGAGGGGCCGCTGAAGTGACGTTTGCGGTTTTGGCTGTGGTCTAAGGTGATGAAGGGATTGAACTTTAGGCTCATCATCTGCCTCTGGCTGGCCTAGTGGTGTCTGTCTTTTATTTAAGAAAGTTCTGGGTTATTATTACCTTAAATATTTCTTTTGCACTGTTCTCCATTCCCTCTTCTACTTTTCCGATTAATTGTACGTTTCGTTATACCTTTTAACACTGCTCCACTCTTATGTGCTATTCTGTTCTTCTTTAAATTTGTTTTTCTATTTTCCTTTCAACGTGGGAAATTTCTATTGATATATTTTCAAGCTCACTGATTTCTCCTCAGATATGTGGAGTCTACTGATGAGCCCATCAAAGACATTGTTTTTTTTCTGCTATGGTAGTTTCAGTTTCTAACATTTTGTTCTGTTTCCTTGTTAGCATTTCCATCTCTCTGCTTACATTACTCTTGCATGTCATCCGCTTTTTGTAGTAGAACCCTTACCAGATTGAGCACAGTAATTTTAAATTCCCAGTCAGATAATCCCCAAATCTCTGCCGTATCTGAGTTTGGTTTTGATATTTTCTCTTTGTCTCATTACACTATTTTTTGAGGACACCTTGCATTTCTTTGTTGAACACTAGACAACATTTACGAAATGAAAAGAACTGAGGTACATAGACATGTAACGAATGGTCTTACATTTATCTGAGTGGGAATTAGATTGTTTTATTGTTTGGTATAGTCGTAGGTGGCAGAGATTAAAATTTCCTCTAGCATCTTTTACCCCTCATTTTCGTGTGTGGGTTTCCCTAGGTACTCCTTCTTGGGATGTGTCTAAGCCTTGCAGTTCTTTTAGTTGTATTATTCTGCCATTACACAGGAGCTCTGTTAATGTGGTGGTAATGTAGGTGGGTGGGTGGGTAGAGGGGAACATCCTATAACCCTATGTTAGATCTCACTATTTCAGTGAGATGTGTCCCAGGGCTATGACCTCACAAGCACTCTCAGCCTCTACTCCCCAATCCCAAACTCCAATCTTCCCCGAGAAGAGACAATCAGGCTAGATGAGGCTGGAGTTGGACATTTTTCTTCTCCATGTCGAAAGCTAATTGGGCTGGCGTTGGATAGTTTTCTTTTCATTTTTTTTTCTTTTCTCGAGGTCAGTCATGTTCTGATAAAATATTAATTTACAACACTATTTCAAAATGGTTAGTTTTCCTGTCACCCTGCCAGAAGCAGGAGGGAATTTTCCGCAGTCTTCAACCCTAAGTCTCTAGTGGAATCCCTGAAGGTAAAACTCAATCAATTGTGGGTGGCTCTCCCTCCAAAGCCTGAGTCCCTGGAGTTTGAATCTCAGCTAGTTAACAGCTCAGCCTCCATCACTTAGTCAATTACGCTTTAAATGTTTCTAGCAGTTGCTGGCTCCAGCTGTGTCTTCTACTTCCAGTTAATTTTGATTCTCTGTGTTCACCTGTCTCCCACCCCGTGGTTTTCAGGGAGGTAGTTCGTCCTGTGACTCCGATTCTCTGATGGGTCTAAAAGAGGTTGTTCGTTTTCAGTTAGTTTGGCTTTTTTCCTGTTGTGAGAATGGGGAATGAAGACTTTCGTGGTTTTACCACTTAGAACGGAAACTGTAAGCCTGTTAATGTACTTTGATGTAAAATTTTAAGTCAAACCGTGATTTTTTTTTTTTAAGAAAATGATATGTCATCCATATAGACTCTTGGGTGAAGTGTCTGTTAAAACTATTTGTCCATTTTTAGTGGGCGGTTTGTTTTCTTAGTATTGAATTTTGATGATTCTTTTATATTCTAATTAAGCCTATTATTACATACAATATTAGCAAATCCCATTTCCCATCCCGAGGCTTTTCCTTTCACTCTCTTAACAGTTTTATTGAAAGAGCAGAATTCTTACTTTTGATGTCATATATGAGAAATAGTTGCCTAAAAAGATCACAACTGTATTCTCCTGTGTTTTACTATGGAAACATTATGGTTTTATGTTTTGCATTTAAATTTATGATTCCTGTAAGTTATAATTTTTATAGAGTACAAAGAACTGAAGTTAATATTTTTGTATATGGATATCCAGCATTATTTGTAGAAAAGACCTTCTTTTCTCTAGTAAATTGCCTTTCTATCTTTATCAAAAACCAGTTGTCCATGTATCTTTTGGTCTATTTCTGGACTTTCTCTTCTGTTCCATTGATTTATTTTATTTATGTTTACATGAATACAACACTGACTTGGTTAACTTAGCCTTATAACAGATCTCAAAATCACGTAATGTTCAGTTCTCGTACTTTGCGTTTTTTCAAAGATGTTTTGATTATTCTAGGTCATTTACATTTAGATATAAATTTTATACATAGTTTGTTAATTTTCATAAGAACCCGAGAGTTTTGCTCAGAGTTGCATTAATTTATACTAAAATATGCGTTCAAGATTTTCATAGAAAAATATCAAGTCTTGTCACAGAAAAACATTAAGTATGAGTTTCTGAAGAATCCATTTTAACAAAAGATGTGCCTGGAATATTTGCTAGTACCATAAAGAAAGAAATTGCTCAAAATACATAAAGGTAGAAACCTGTTAAATAAAATTATGAAAACCATTGAAAAGAGCTTCCAATTGCCAAAATTAATTTGAGCAACAAATCAAGTAACAAAAATATTGTGTTTTAATTCATAGAATAAAATTAATTGTCATGGAACTCTGATACAAGTAAGTAATTTGATAATTACTAGAATAAATTTTTCAGGAATTAGGAAAATAGAAAACACCATTGGAATACAACAGTAATAAGTGTCATAAGCAAAATCCACTGATGGATGCTAAAACTGTTAGGTGAATGTTTGAACAGAAACAGTGTATTTAAAGAATCAAAAGTATCTCTTCCAAGATATTTATTAATTGCAAAAGGAAAATAGTAATTTTACAATGGCAAAATCTAGCAACACCACCTTAACCAAGAAAATAATTTTATTACCAGTGATTAAAAACATGTTTATCTTTTGCACCCTGAGATAATACAGCAAGAAGAGCACCTCCATGCTGTAATAGCCTTGTCAAAAACATATAACCACAACTGATTAGTCACCATCAGATTAACCCAAACTAAGGAGCATTCTACAGAATAACTGACCAATACTACTCTTCAAAATATCAGGCCATGAAACATCTCCTTCCTTCTGCCCTACCCGCTTCCACACAAGCAAACAAGCAGAAAGAATGAAAGAAAGAAACAAACAAAAAAGTTGCCCTAGATTGGAGAAGACTGAGGGAGAGAAATGACAAAAGCTCAAAAATATAATGTGGGATCCTAAATTGGATCCTGGAACAGGAAAAGGAGATTAGCGGAAAAACTGGTGAAATCTGAATAAACTGTACCTATGATAATTTCTTAGTATTTGATAATTTTTCTATGGTTATGTAAGATGTTTACCGTTAGCAAAGTTAAGTGAGGGCATGTGTGAACTCCGCATTACTTTTGATAACTCTGTAATTCTAAACTTATTTCAAAATAAAAAATAAAAATGGAGTCAATCATAGACATGTATATTCTAAATCAAACAGTTCTGTTTTGTTTGCAAGATATCATTTGGATAAAAACTTTTTTCTCTGATTTTTGGCCTCAGAAAAAATATTTTTATTCCATTAGTTCTTAATGAATCTATGTTTCTTGAAGAAGCATCAGAGTCAATACATGTTTTTGCAAAATTATATTGCATCTCAAAAGAAAAAAAAAGTTTTCATTTTTACAACAAATGGAAAGTTCAACTCACAACCAAATCATTGGTACCTTCTTTTTCATCATGAAAAATCCATAAATCCATCTCACTATAAACATAAGATAGTGCATCTCCTAATCCAACTGATGACACCAAGTTTATGAACTTCAGGATCAAAAAGAGTCTGTTTTTCCAGCTAGTCACATGCAAACAGATGGTAAAATTTGGAACGCTACAAAATCTCTGGGAAATCATGTCTAGCTTCTCATGTCAGCTAAACTATTTTTTCTCAGCAAAGAATGAGAGGAATATTTTGAAAACTACGAAGAATATCAGTGTACCCAGAGAATGCCTGAAATAATCAACAATTTCTCTGGTTTTTACAGGTTCCTTGATAGTAATAATTACAGAAGAGTTCTGAGCAACCACAGGTAAGGTCTAAGAACTGAGTCAGCCTCTAACTGTTTGTAAAATTCTACAATATTTGGACTACTTAAGTAGATTTTTTAGAGTTGAAAAGGCAGACATTGGACAATCACATGATCAGTTATCCTTTTTTTCCTTGAATATTCAGCTTCTCCATCTCAGTTCTATTTTTCTCATGAGCTTTTAAAACTGATCAAGTTTCTCCAATCATTCTTCAAAGAACTCCACTCTCTTGATCTTCTCTGTCTTCTCTCAGGTACCATTCTTCTACCTTCTTTCGCTTATAGCCATGTGTTCCCTGGAGTAAATTCTCTCGATTTCCACACCTTTCCCTCAGCTCCAGTCCTCCCAGTCTGGTTCCTGTGTTTACCATCTTTGAAGATTATATATTTTCTCTACCTAAGAAGCTTCTGTGGACAACGCCCAGTTTTATTCTATCTGACTGCCTAGAAACAATCACCACCATGAACCTCCTTCCTCTCTAGCCACTCCTTTTATTCCCAGTTGAAATTTACCCTGTCAGTGGGTCGTTAAATAACGGGTCCCTTTAAGGCCTGTCCAAACTCACGTTCTAAATGTTGTCTGTATCTCTCTTGGCAAACTCCAAGTACCCATGGCTGGAATTATATCACCTAGATACAAAATACTCAGAAAGTATTTATTTATTAATCAATAAATTCTATGCTGCATGCTTGGCATGTGCCAGACAAGGTTCTAGATGTCAGAAAAGCAAATCAAATGAGGTCCTGGCCCTCACTGAACCTCTCCTCTTAACAACTTCAGACTCATGTAACAATCTGCTATCCTTACATCTTCATTCAGATATCTCAAGATGGCTCACCTTCTACCAAGTGATGTCTCTCAAACTTATGCTTTCAATTCATCTAGTATGCTAGTAGAAAACTAGCATAAAACTCCTAATGTGTGACTGTGAATCCATGCATGCCAGTGTGTACAAAGCCCTACGTGTTCCAGTCCAGCCAGCTCCATCCATTGTCTTTCTTTTCTTGTCTTGTCTATTTTTTTCTTTTCTTTGGTTTTCTTTTCTTCCTTCCTTCTTTCTTTTTTTAATTTGTTTTTTTTTTAATGAAGTTTCGCTCTTGTCGCCCAGGCTGGAGTGCAATGGCGTGATCTCAGCTCACCGCACCTTCCATCTCCCAGGTTCAAGTGATTCTCCTGCCTCTCCCAGGTTCAAGCGATTCTCCTGCCTCAGCCTCCCAAGTACCCAGTATTACAGGTGTGTGCCACCACATCTGCCTAATTTTTTTGCGTTATTAGTAGAGACAGGGTTTCGCCATGTTGGCCAGGCTGGTTTTGAATTCCTGACCTCAGGTGATCTGCCTGCTTTGGCCTTCCAAAATGCTGGGATCACAGGCATGAGCCACCATCCCCAGCCAGCTTTGTCCATTCTTCTTTCAAACCATGTTTTCTCACTATATCTATCCAAGCCATGGTGAATTTCTTTCTGCTCTGAAAAGAGGTCACATATACTCTTCCGTTTTAAAGCATTGAAATGAGTAATTTCTCTCTCTAGTAAAATTCTTAAACATAGTAACTTTAAGGGAACCTTATTAAATTAAATTCCTGGATTAGAAGTAAAGTCCCCCTATATAACACTGTCATTATCAAATACATCATTCCTTCACCCAAAGTAGCAAAGTTGTAGATTTGCTTATTTTTGGATGTTTTCACAATCTGATTAATGACTACCTTTCCTTCTGATAACTCATTTTCAAGATGGCAATAATAATGTCTTTGTTCATCATTATATCAACATTTTTAATACTATGCCTAGCTCATAGTAAGACCTAAGTAAATCGTTGTTGCTCAAAAAATAAATAGGTGAATGAATAAAGTGATTATTATTATGAATTTAAAATTAAGCCTCTAGAGTTTATCTCTTTCTTTCAAAGATTGTCTAACTTTTGCCTTAGGTGATATTAAAATAAAATATTACATATTAATAATTTTGCTCTTGTGACTGTAAGATCTAAAAAGTTGGATTCAATTAGATTTACCACCAAGTTTCTGCAGGTGGTAAGAAAGGCTGTGGAAAGAACTACACAGTGGAATATTACTCAGCCTTTAGACAAGGAGGAAATTCTGTCATTTGCAACAACATGGCTGAACCTAGAGGACATTCTGCCAGGTAAAATAAGCCAGGCACAGAAGGATATATACCACACAATATCACCTCTATGTGAAATCTAAAAAAGTCAAGTTCGTGGAAGTAGAGAGTAGAATGGTGGTTACCACAGGCAGGAGGAGAGGGGAAGAGAATTGCGGGGGGAAAAGGGAGATATATTAGTCAAAGGGTACAGAGAATTGGTCAGAAAGGAGGAACAGGTCCTGGTGTCCTGTTGCATAGCATGATAACTACAGTTCGTGTCTTGTATATGTTAAAATAGCAAAAAGAGTGGATTTAAAGTGTTCTCACAACAAAGACATAAGAAACATATGAGGTGGTAGGTATGTTAATTACCCTAATTTGATCATTTTATGATGTATATGTGTACTGAAACATCAGAGGGTACCTCATATTATGTACAATTATTATTTGTCAATTTAAAATAAAAGAAAGCTTAAAAAGAGGAATTACTGAGCTCATCAGCATGCAGCAGGTGGAAGAGCTGAACTCACCTTGTGGTGTTGACATCCTCATAGACATTAATGCATCACAGATTTTGTCTTGTCCCATTCAAACATGTTGAGCCCCCTAGAGGTCAGCTGCAGGCAGTAAGGAAAAGAGCAAATGTGAAAATGGAGAAAAATGCAGTATATCAGAGATTAATATGCCCTATTTCATCATTAAGAGGAAAGGAATGGAATAAAACTTTTAGAGTATCACACATGAAAATGTTATATATTTTGTATTTTACTGGAAATAATTATTTAAAAAACTACCCTCATTAATCATAAATTTGCCGAAACTTAATGTTTGTGGGAAAAAGATATTTAGTATTCTTTATGCCTCATTTTAATATTATGTATCTTTCTAAGTCATTCTGGCTTATTTTATACATAAATAGTCAATTAGCAGGACCTTTCAAATAAATATACCCTAATTGTGTTCTCTATACAGTAATTTTTAAGTAAATCAATGAATATAATAATGAATAAAAGAGTTTTAAAAAGTTTCAATGCTTTTATTAAAGGTAAGACCTTAATTTAAAACATAATAGCCCAAATAAACAGGGATCTTTAGTCAAGTTATGACAGCAACTGAGATATTTTGGCTCAGAAACTGTATCGATGACTTTCAATTTAATTACTTAATGGTGAAATGTCTGTTGGTTTGGTGAAGAGGATCAATAATCTCTTATTTCAGTGTTGCCTAATAATGGTGTAATTGTCTTACAAAATAGTTTTCATTAGGAATTAAAAAAACGAGTAAATAGATTCAACAAAATGGAAATTGGAAAGGGATACCAGAACACAGGAATAATTCACCTTTTAAAGAACTGTGTTGTTATGTTAAAATCAAAGTCAATGAAAATTCAAGACACTGATAGTTTTAAGCTCCTGTGACCAACTGTAACATTGAATAAATATGTCACAATAGCTTGCTTGACCAATACGGGTATGGGTTTGTGCATTGACGCCACAGAGGTGAGGGAGTATTTTGGGACAGCCATTCCTTCCTTCATTTCAATATGTCTTTTTATAAAAGACAAAACTCCTGAGGTGTGGTTGTCTCATTTGTATTTGACAGCTTCATAAACATTGAGATTTTCCAGAAGAAACACTGAAAGAAATACTGGGAAAAATACTTCAATACTGGGAAGTAATAACATTGAAAATAATTGTTATTGTAACCAAATGCATCTGGACTTGCTTTCTTTCCCTTTTTTTTTTTTGTATTTCTTTTTCTTTAATTTATTATTATTATTATTATACTTTAAGTTCTAGGGTACATGTGCATAACGTGCAGGCTTGTTACATATGTATACTTGTGTCATGTTGGCGTGCTGCACCCATCAACTCATCAGCACCCATCAACTTGTCATTTACATCAGGTATAACTCCCAATGCAATCCCTCCCCCCTCCCCCCACCCCATGATAGGCCCCGGTGTGTGATGTTCCCCTTCCCGAGTCCAAGTGATCTCATTGTTCAGTTCCCACCTATGAGTGAGAACATGCGGTGTTTGGTTTTCTGTTCTTGCGATAGTTTGCTGAGAATGATGGTTTCCAGCTGCATCCATGTCCCTACAAAGGATTATAAGTCATGCTGCTATAAAGACACATGCACACGTATGTTTATTGTGGCACTATTCACAATAGCAAAGACTTGGAATCAACCCAAATGTCCATCAGTGACAGACTGGATTAAGAAAATGTGGCACATATACACCATGGAATACTATGCAGCCATAAAAAAGGATGAGCTTGCTTTCTTTTTCTACTCGCACATAAGCTATGTCACAAATTGCTTTGAATGCTGTTTATTCACCATTTTGTAATTATAGATAGCTAACTACAACCTGGAAGAGCAAGCCTACTCTGTTTTGGGGATTGAAGTGATGTCTAGAGGTAGAGCAAGTTTCCTCAAATAGTTCAGATGTATTGGTGTCATTTAGTAAACAATAGCAACCAATCATCACTGCCTTTTATAACCATGAATTGTTTACCACACATCATATATTTGGTGTGAGATATGCTTTTGGCCAGATACAACACATAACATTTCTAAGTGATTAATGTGATCAGTATTAAACACAAAGAAGCTGTTTCAGTCTTCAAACTTCTCCCTCTTATAATCCGGAGTCTATATGAAATTTTCAATGAAACCATGTCCCATAAATTTATAAATGTTAGGTTTGCCTCCCATAAACAGCCCTAGACAGACCAAGAACATCTTGCTAAAAGCATTCTATCAATATGCACTTTGCTTTTGGAAAAGGTGTTAGGGTACTTCCTTGTAGCTATGTCATGAGTATATGCTGGTAAGGGGATCTGATGAGGTTACTTTTCTTATTTTCCACAGTTCAACCAAGTAAAGGATCCACAGTTCAACGAAGTAAAGGAATAGAAAATATCTCAGGCTTACTAACTCTTCCTTTCTCAATATGGTAGAATGTACTACTGGCAAATTAGAGTAGTCTTCATTTTTATGCATTTAAGTTTTGTGGAAAAGCATATTCTAAGAATGTTAAAAAAATTGATGTATTACGTAATGACTATAGTATTCTGGGAGCCTGCTCCATAAATTATAACTAAATATATTAAATAGAAATACTTGAATATCATATAATTATGACTGAAGATTATGTGGTTCAAAGCATACCGTTTTGTGTAATTGCTTCTGTGGTCACTTTAATTTCAGAATAATTTGTCCATGATAAAATACATAACATATATCTCATATATTCTCTTCCCAAGGAGGTGGTTCATACTACTTGTTTAGACAGAGAAGCTGCTGAAATTCAGTGAATTTGCATTCAATAAAATCATTATAAAAATTCATTTTCTAGAGAAGTACAGTCCAATGCTCTAGTTCAGGGATACCCAACCCCCAGAACACAGACTCTGGGTCCATGGCAGAAGGTGAGTGGCAGGTGCGTGAGCAAAGCTTCTTCTGTATTTACAGCTGCTCCCCATTGCTCCCATTACCACCTGATCTCCGTCTCCTGTCAGATCAGTGGCAGCATTAGATTCTCACTCACAGAAGCACAAACTCTACTCTGAACTATGCATGTGAGGGATCTAGGTTGTGCATTCCTATGAGAATCGAATGCCTGACTGTCACTCTCTCCCATCCACCCCAGATGGGACCATTTGGTTGCAGGAAAACAAGCTCAAGGCTCCCATCAATTCTACATCATGGTGAGTTGTATAATTATTTCATTATATATTACAATGTAATAATAATAGAAATAAAGTGCACAATAAATATGATGCACGGGAATCATCCCGAAACCTTCCCACTCCCTGGTCCATGGAAAAATTATCTTCTACGAAACAATCCCTGATGCCGAAATGGTTGGGAACCACTGCTGTAGTTATTGAAATCTCTCAGAAATAATTTAAGGTATATTAATATGGTAGGCTGTGACTTAAATGACTGTTTATACCTGTTAAATATCACTATTTTGTTTCATCCCCTTTCTTAAAAATGTAAAACTTAAAATTTATTGTTACTATTATTATTATTATTGTTTGAGATGGAGTCTCGCTCTGCCTCACCCAAGCTGAGTGCAGTGGTGCCATCTCGGCTCACTGTAGCCTCTGCCTCCCAGGTTCAAGCAGTTCTCCTACCTCAGCCTCCCATGCAGCTGGGATTACAGGCACATGACACCACACTCGGCTCATTTTGTATTTTTAGTAGAGATGGGGTTTTGCCATGTTGGCTAGGCTGGTCTCAAACTCCTGACCTCAGGTGACACCTGCCTCCGCCTCCCAAAGTGCTGGGATTACAGGTGTGAGCCACCGTGCCCAGCGTAAAAATTTTATTTGACCAGAAAAATTCAAGATCGGACTGATAATCTATGGTGCCCCCACAGGATGTGTAGCTTCAATTCCTGACTACCCCAATTCATGCATTCCCTAGAATGTAAAAATTTCTAGCATCTTTCAGGTTAAAATAATGGCTATGGTTATTACAAAGATAATTCGAAGAGAAAAATAATGCATCAGTCTACTATGTGCATGACCTGCGATATATTATGTTCATATTAGGGATCCTGAATCATTTAAGAGCAAAAGTAAATTAGACAATAGGATACATAATCACTTTTAGAAGGATTTAACTACAAAACACTATAATCACTGCAAATAACACTTCACGTCTTGGGGAAATTCACTTACGCAAAGCATCTCAATCACTCAGTGTCAGATACATAACTGTAAATTTTATCCAATGTCAATACTTCCATCTATGTACTGGATTAAATTCTTTCTTGCCTACTCATTTCATTCATTCAGCAATTTTTTCTTCTTATTTCTTATTATCATTATTATCTCTTATTGTCATTCCTCCCTCCTTAGTAGATTATTTCCATCGACAAACTCACATGCAGTAATGTACCCTATCTTACCAAATATTTAAGTTAATTGTAAAAGCTGTTCTTGGGCTCCAAATGTTTCTTTGCTCCTCACTCAATTTCTTTGCTCTCCACTAAAAAAAATCTGTAAAATAGTGTCTATAGTCATGGTTTGAATCTCCACTTATCCCCACCTCTTCTCTCCTGTATTTACACTTGTGGGACTCTCATTTTTCACCTACCCTTCCCCAGGTCATCAGCAGTCTCCACATTGCCAGAGGTAAAGGACAATTCTCAGAGCCCTTCTTGGTATCCTTTTAAGCGTCCTTCACACAGTTCAGGCTTCCTCCTTTTTGAAATGCTTTATTTTTGGCCTGCAGAATACAATATTCAAAATGCATGCTTTTTCTCCTTCCCCGCTCTCCACTCCTTCTCGGCCTACTAACAGAAATCTTCACCAACCATTACATGTTGGGGTACCCAAGATTTAGATGTGGGGCTTCTGTTCTCTTCTCCATTTACTCACAGGGTAAACATACTGTGTTCTATGGAATCTAAGCGTTCATGTATTTATGTGTTTGGTCTTGAACTCTCCTAGGAACTTCAGTCTCATATTACTGTCTTGCTAAACGTGTCTACTTGGAGGGTCCACATGGAGGTCTAAAGGCATATATTCATGCATCTGGAGGGACCACATCCAATATCAACACAGTGGGAAGGAATAAACTAAGCCAGGAAGCATTTGTGATCATTTGGATTTTCTTCTCTTTCATGAAGAGAAAACTCCTTTCCAAAGCCATTCTGCATGCATCAAGCATCTGCAACTCTGAAACTACAACGGAACATCTGCCTTTATGGAATATTTAATAGTTTGACTATTATTTCATTGGGCTTTATGAATTTCATAAAACCCTATTGTGGATAATGCAATAATCTTAGTAACTGTCTGAGTGGAGATTGCGCCACTGCACTCCAGCCTGGCACAGAGTGAGCCTCTAGCTCAGAAAACAAAACAAAAACCTACCCAGAGATGCCCTTAGTGCCCTGACATCGCTTGTCCCCTGCATTCCATTCAGATTTGAACAGATGCGCTTCACTTCTCAGATCTAGTGAACTCAGCTGAAGTCCCAGAGACTTGGGACACCATTTTATTAAGGAGAAAAATTAGAAAGCAAAAAAGGAGCTAACCCTCCATTTTTATTTTTAACTAATTACTACAGAGCCAAAGAGATGCCCAATTGTTGTAGTAGAAGAGAACTTTCTGAATCAAAAGTAAAGCCAGATTCAATTATTTAGCTGGTCCATGGCTCTTGAATTTGTTAAGTGCTAAAAGCATACTTCTTTACGATGACTGACTCAAATAGTTCTTTCTCATACATAAAACAAATTTAATGCTTTTATTCCGTTTCTGTCTTTACTTTTTCAGATTTCTTTTCCACTTAACTACATGATAGGACATTTCGAGCCAGTTGTTGAAGTCTAATGGATTGACTGAGACTGTTCCATCTTACTCTTTTTAGAGGCAAACAAAGAGGATCAATCAAACTTCTAATCTTGAATTCCACATTTGCATGAATAATTCTAGGGAGTATCATCCACTTTCAATAGCAGGAGGTATGAATTTATTTTCACAATGATCAGATGACAAGTAAGTTATACTGCCTGTATTTCCAGAGCACTCCAGGATGGTTTTTAAATGCCCATCTTTGAACTCCATTGATTAGCTAATAAAAATTAAGTTTGAGGAATATCGGTGGAATCATTAGTATCAAAACCTACATGAGTCCAGCATGTACATGGGTGGGAGCTATGAACTTACTAAAAAGAATCAGGAAAATCTCT
This sequence comes from Macaca nemestrina, assembly GCF_043159975.1. Lineage (NCBI taxonomy): Eukaryota > Metazoa > Chordata > Mammalia > Primates > Cercopithecidae > Macaca > Macaca nemestrina. Next base: position 148,652,010 of record NC_092132.1, on the reverse strand, counting down.
CCGGTGCATTGTGCCAGGCGCGACTTCATTCCCCTTCTTTCTGAATTCTTGTTTGTCTTTAATGTCTCGGGGAAAATGTGGATTTGGGACTGGAAAACAGGTTTAAATCTGTTTGACTTCAGAAGGTTAACCTTAGACCTCAGACACTCAATTTCTGAAAAACACAGGATTAATAAAAACTTTACAAGAGTTGTTGATGTATTAGTGAGGTGCTTATAAAATCACCTTGACATTAATAAAGTCTAATGCAGATGTGTTTGTGTTTGTGTGTGTATGTTTGTGTGTGTGTGTGTGTGTGTGTGTGTGTGTGTATTACTAAGAACATTTTTGAAAGAGAGGTCTCATACTTTGCTCACTGTGGCCCTACAGACCACCAAATGTGATGATGGATATGGACTACCAAGTCTCCCTGTTTCCTGTTTCCAGCTCCTAATCATTTATCAGCTGTGTCCCCTCTTGACCCCTCTTGAAAAGACAGAATATGTATGACTGGGTGCAGTGGCTCATGCCTGTAATCCGAGCATTTTAGGAGGCCGAGGCGGGTGGATCATGAGGTCAGGAATCTGAGATCAGCCTGGCCAACATGGTGAAACCCTGTCTCTACTAAAAATATAAAGAAATTAGCCAGGCGTGTTGGCAAGTACCTGTAATCCTAGCTACTTAGGAGGCTGAGGCAGGAGAATTGCTTGAATTTGGGTGGCAGAGGTTGCAGTGAGCTGAGATTGCACCACTGCACTGTAGCCTGAGTGACAGAGTGAGACTCCATCTCAGAAAAAATTAAAAAAAAAAAAAAGAAAAAGAAAGGCAGAATACAATAGTGACGAAGGAGCTAGACACAATATCTTTATTTTGCAGCTGAGTTTGGAGAGAATTAATTGTAGTTTTTTGAGACTTAAGTTAACTAGTATGTGCATAGTACATAGAAGGGTATGTAGCACATAAACACTCAGTACTCTTGTGTCTTTATTGTCAGAATCTCAGTTCACCATCTAATCACTTATCACTACTGGGGACTGTTGTGATAATCTCCTAGCTGGAGTCAGCACCATCGGTCTTGGCTTGCAAGATTTCTTAGTGAAATGAACAGTCTTGAATTTATTGTATGCTTTGCTAGACTTTGTCCTTTTGACTGTAGTATGATAAGTATTAGGGTGGTAGTTATGCTTTCATGCTCTTAGAGTTATACTCTATTTAAATAAACACGTACGTTGGGTATATAGCTCTTCTTTCTAGAAATAATAGCCATTGCTGTCTTCATTCGTTTTTCTGTCTGAATTCTTTAGTGCTCAGAGTAACAAAACTATGACACTTAGCTGAACTAATACCTGTTAAGTTCTCTTTTTATTATTAACATCAAATAGCATTACTACAAGTGTAAGAAAGAAAGATAGTCAAGCTAATGTATCTTATAGAGTAAAATCTAGGTTTATGCTTCATTTTTATCTAACCTTGGTATTAGGCCAATGTATTTCACTTCATTTGCTTTCCCTTGCATATATAAAAATTAAATTTTGATTACACTTGGTTCTACAAATAGCACCTTGAAGACATTGCTATGTAGCCACTCATTCTCTGTACCTGAGGAACTTTGGAATCAGTGAATATTAAATAGAAACTCAGAAATCTAGAGTGAGAAGCATCCTCATAAACCATTTAATTCAACTCCGTTTTTTTTTTATTTTTTATTTTTATGGGGGGATAATCGAGTCCCAGAATGATAACCTCATAGAGCTCTTTTAGAGACTTCCGAAGAACGCAGCTCCTCCATGACTCCCCGGTGGCCCTTCTACCATCACTTCCACTTCCCGCTTTTACCTGTGGAAGGCATTTGTCAGGAACTCGAGCTCAGTCATTCAAAAGATTGCTAAACGTTACTGTACACAATGTATTATCAGGGCCTTTCATAGAAACACAATAGTAGCTCTCTTTAATGCTTTTGTTATTTTATTTGTATTTTATAAGCATGAAATCTATTACCTCATAATGTGGTTGTATGCCAATTTTTTAAAAATCTGTATTTAAAATGCACATGTACACAACACTACATGTTTTCTTTTAAAATTGAGAAATATGACTTACTAGACTCATAGAATATTAAAATTAGAAATGGCATTACAGATCACCAGCTCAACCTTCGCCTTTACCTCAGTAGCCATGTTTACAAAATAAGGATAATGTGATTTCTTACAGATCTTAGAGTAGAAACCAAAAAAGATGGGTGGGGACAAAAAATTGCTGAGGACAAACAAACACAACAAAGGGAGTGGCAATACTACATTGGTTAAAAGATACTCTAAATCCCCTGCAGAACTACAAGAAAGACAAAATGTTCAAATGCACATACTCATAAAACAATCCCAAATCCTCAGAGCCATGAAATACATATCACGTTTTCAGTCCAATTACAGTCTTGCGAATGCCATTTTTAAAAGAGCCCTAAACAATAAAATAATATTAAGATTTTTCTCCCAACATTTGACATAAAAATAAATAAAAGGAAGAAAAGTCCTATCTCTCTTCATTCTTTTTCTGCTGCACAGTGTAGTATCACTAAGAACCCACAGTAATATTCATTCATTATTATTAGTGCATTTTTATTCAGAATAACCAGTCACCAGTGCATTGGAGCTACAACAGGAAACGATTGGGAATCCTTGTTTTAGAAAGTTATACATCTGTCAACGTAATCTCTGCTGAGATTTGGATTTTAAATAAAGCTTTTATGAAGTCTGAAGTTAAAAATAAAAAAAGGAGATTCTAAATTCGTTCTTATTTAAAGATTCACTAAAGGCAAAGGCATGTGTTTTTCCAGATGGTAGAATTCCAAACACCACTCTGTGCTCTTCGTCACTATCTTCTCGAATTTTTTTCCAAAATGTTTTGAATAAGTCACAGTGACTCTTCGAATGGCAGAAATTCAGCCCCAGAGGTGTTTCTGGTGTTTCCCTGATGACATTCCAGTTGGTTCTAGTGGTTTGAGACTGAGATTTTAAAGCAATTGTTAGAATTCACTCTGAAATCGAATGCATTCCTCCTGCTGCGGTTTTGCCATCCCTCCTGGAGCACTGAAATAAATGAGTGTTGCCTCGTCCTGTGAAGCGCATGATATTATGACATTCAGTGGTCACCTGGGTATTCATGGAGTTAGAGTATCTGCAAATAATTAGCTAAACAAAACGGAGTATAGATATACCATGGAATACAACTCAGCCGTAAAAAATAAAATCACGTCCCTTGCAGCAACCGGGATGTGACTGGAGGCCATTAACTTCAGTGAAATAACTCAGAAACAGAAATTCAAATACTGTATGTTCTCACTTATACGTGGAAGCTAAATCATGTGTCCACATGTACACACAGTGGAAAAATGGACATTGGAGACTTGGAAAGATGGGAGGGTGGGAGGAGGGTGAGGAATGAGAAATTAACTATTGGGTACAATGTACACCATGTCAGTGACGGTCAAACTAAAACCCCAGATTTCACCACTGCACAATATATCTATGTAGCGAAACTGTACTTGTACCCACTAAATCTATAAAAATTGAAATTAAAATAAAATTTAAAAATATCTGCCAAGAGGGAACAATGGGCAACAATTTAGTTAAAATGTAGCATTCTCTTCCTTCTGGTTAAAAAATGAAAGTAATAGAATGTGACAAATAGATCAGAACTGCTATTTTATGCAAAGGAAAACTGACCCTTCCACTGAGATTTCTTGCATTTACTTATCTCAGGTTGAATCTTCTAATCTCTTATCTTTAAGGATTTCATCAGCATATACTGCAAAGCGTGACATTATTTTGGGGACAGAAAACTGAGGACCAGACAGCAAATCCAGCAGAGATAGGTGAATGGGATGAAATTTCAAAGTATGCCAGTTGCGTCTTACATCCTTTGAAGAGAAGTCGAGAAGGCCAGGAAAACTAGTACTTTACCATTAATTATTGACAAGACATCTTAAGAGGGTTGCCTCCGTAAGATCTATTGATTCCTCATTTGGAGCAGGCATATTTTATTTCTTGTGCCTCACCCGCTATTCTAGTATTAAGGTTGCTCTCTGATTTGCTTTGGCTCTGACAATGGTTGACCATTAAAACAAAGGTACAGAATTGTGGCCACTATCCAAAGGATTCAGTGACTTTAGAAAGCACTGCTCTGCGTAAATTTACCAAAAAAAAAAAAAAAAAAAAAAAAAAAAAAAAAAGTTTTCAAGAGAGATGTATAGTTGGGGATTTTTTTTTTCTTTCTGCAAGTGGCATATAAAATGTACATAAAATGAAAGATAAATGATTTAAATTAATATTTTCATATCCCAGAGTTAAACATGCCAATGTCTCTCACCATCCAGTAAAATGCATGTGTAATTCTTGTTAGGGTGGACATGGGTTGAGCACAAATATTGACAAGCTACTGCAAGACTGCAAGGAATATCATCTCCTAAATTTACAGAAACTAAACAGAAATAAGTAAATCAGTGGCTTCAACTCATGGAAGACAAACCATGCTCAGCACACACAATATAAAAACCATCCATCTCCCCACTTCCACGCCCCATGCTCATCCTACAGAGATGCAGGTTCTCTGGCTGGACAGAGGGCTCACTGAATATCCCTCCTTTGCACGTGTGCTAGTGTTTGAACTGTGCGGACCATTCCCGTAGCTGTTTCTCCCATACGTGTAAATGCACTGCAGCGGTGGAAGTCTCAAAATACAACCGCAGATGAGGAAGGCAAGAGAAAGAACTGTACAAAAGCAGAAATTCTCATGGCAAACTGGCAAAGCCTCCTGCAGGCAATGTTTTCACCCCTGCTGGGAGAAGAGACTCGTCCTTGGATGGAAGCACAGCAAGTCACCCACAGCTTGTAGATCTGAGGAATCTTAAACTTTAGCGTGGACTGTCACTGAAACCAGAAACAACTGTTACCTTGTGACTGTGAAGAAAATATCAGTCCGGGAAATCATTAAAGAAATAATAAACGTTGGATGGGGGGAGGGATACATAAGTACATAAATCAGATAACAGAATAATATAGAATGTAAAACAAAGTAGTGATAACTCTAAAACATGAACTCAAAAGCCAGAACGCTACTTAAAAGTAACACAAAATCAGATGGATTCAGCATCCTCTCTAGTAATCAATAGAAATAATAAAATCAAATAATAGTTCCTGCAGAATTTCTTAGATATAATGGAAGAAAAACTAGAATAGTTTCTAATAATCTGTGTGCCTGTGTTTAAGAGTTGTTCTTGCTTTAAGACAATGTAAATATATTGTTAGTTAAGCAAGTACTCAGAAAACATACTCACGTTTTTCATGTAAAAATAGTACTTGAAGAGTTCTTTCATTTCCTTAAAATAAAAATAAAAGAACACAATGTTAAAGTTCTTTATGAAATAATTGGCAGTAATACTGAAATCAGGAAAGCATAAGAAGCCAGAAAGATTTTTGAAAATGTTCTTCGAAGGCTTAATATACAAGGGCGTTTGTTTCCCAGTAGTTGATCATTTAGCATGGGGAGCTGACTGGCTCTTTTAGTCCTCCTGGCGGCAGCCACGGAGCTGAGTGTAAGGGTGACGACTCCATGGGACTAACACAGAAAGCTGGGTAGAGCGCTGAGCAGAAAAGTCCCTTGGTTCCCAGGAAATGAAACCATAGATAAATTGGCAATGAAAGTTAAAGATTTTTAAAATATTACCTAGAAAATTCACAAATCGAACTGACCAAATATATATATATACACACACACATATATATGCTTACAAATATTTGAGCAATGAAATTAAATTATATATTTTATACACATATAAGATATGTGTGCAGGTATTTATGCGTGTAGATATGTAAATACATATACATATATATACATATATGCATATGGGTTTACATAGGCAAATCATTTTTTTTTTTTTTTTTTGAGACAGAGTCTCGCTGTGTTGCCCAGACTGGAGTGCAATTGCACAATCTCACCCAGGTTCAAGCGATTTTCCTGCCTTAGCCTCCTGAGTAGCTGGGATTACAGTCGCCCACCACCATGCCAGGCTAACTTTTGCATTTTTACTAGAGACGGGGTTTCGCCATGTTGGTCAGGCTGTACTTGAACTCCTGACCTCAGGTGATCTGCCCGCCTCAGCCTTCCAAAGTGTTGGGATTATAGGCGCGAGCCACCGTGTCTGGTCAAATAATTTTAAATCTAACAGATAATACTATTATTTTTGACTGTATGTGAAACAGTGACAAATATAATGCTGTATTGAGCAGCAAAGAATGTCTCTAATTCTCAAGAATCACCATTATATAGAACCTGATCTCTCACTTTTAATGTCACTAGCAAAAGAGATTTTTTAAAAAGTCATATAAAGTTTAGAAACCAACTTAGATACTACTATATAAACCTAGGACTCAAGAAAAGAATATTTAAAAAATTATAAAATATCTAAAACTAGAACACAGTAAAAGTGCACAAAAATGTGATACTAAAGCAGCTTTTAAGAGGAAATCTATATCTTGAAATAAATTTGTCAGAACAATTAAATGAAAAAATAAAAGATGAACAAATTATTCAACATAAAAACTAGAATAGGAAGTATATAATCAACCAAAAGAATGAAGCAAAGTTATAATAAAAATTAAAGAAGAAAACTGAAATAAAGAACATAACTATGAACAAAAGTGGTAACACAGGAGACAACGTTAAGAATAAGGATTTTAAACAGTAGATTAATAGGACAAAAACACTCTGGAAAGACTGTTCAAGAAATAAACAGAGAATATACAAAACAAAATATAAAACTTTAAAAGTTTAGGAATGCCAAAGAAAACAGACATGCCCAAAGTAAAAAAAATAAGTATCTATCAATGTATTTGAACATATATTAATAGAAAAAATGCAAAGCGATTAAAATGCTAAAAATCTTCATTTTACACAAATACACTGTCTTCTTGAGAGTTACTGCTTTCAAATTTACAAAGAACATTTCAACCCTGTATTACCAAAAAAAGGAACAATTTGTTGTGTAGTTTATGCTATTTATTAACACCTTAGGTGGCATCAAATTGATGTTTAAAAGAAAATAAGAAGAAAATCACAGGCCCACCTTACTTTTAAATTTTAAATAGCTAATATTATATTTGGACTATTTTTATTTGACCCTGGATGATGAAATAGTTAAGTATATTTAAAAATGCAAGAATGGTATTATATCAGCAAATCTGTTGATGAAATTCAAAATACTAATGAATTTATAAATCACAAAATTATCTCAATTGATGCAATGAAAGCATGTGTTTAAATTCAATATTTTGTTATTAAAGCACAGAAAATATAGATTGATAGATGTGTATATACAAGTGTTTTTAAAACTTACATAAACAGTTTAGAATAACTCATATCTTTTAAAAGCAAAATTGAAGTGTGCTTACAATCAATGTTACTTTTCAATATAGAATTGAAGGCCCTGGGCATATGATAAAATGAAAACAAGAGGTATGAAAGGAAGAAGAATAATTTGTTTTGCAAATGATATGATCAGCTACAGTGAAAATTCAATAGAATCAAGAAGCAATCTCCGCAAATCAGTAAGGAAATTCAGCAAATCTGATGAATATATGATCAGCTTACAAAACTTAATAGTGGTTATTTATACCAGAAAATATATTGCAAGGCAAAATATTACTCATACATATAAATAATATATCTAGAAGGTAACTGGCCTAGAAAAATATAAGACTTTTACATTGAAAATTAAAATGAAATCAAAGGAAAAAGAAATTAAATGGAGAGATGTATTAATTTTATGGATAGGAAAACTAATAAAGATGTCTATTTCAAACCTCTTCACACTACTCTATCATTACAATGTAATTTGGGTCAAAATTTCCACTAGAGTTTTTGAAGATTTAATCATTTTTTTAAATGTTGGAAGTCCACAAATAGCTATAGTGATTTTGACAAACAAGAGTGATGAGAATAAAGTTGTTCTGCCAGAGGAAGCCACATTACAAGTGTGCAGCACTAAGGAATATTGTTGTAATGACCCTAAGAAAAACAAATGGTTAAATGGAGTAGAACAGACAGTGCAATATGAGATCCATGTGTGCACAAATCTTGGTATAAGACTGAGCCTGTGTCTACATGTGTATAAACACATGTACACATATACATGTATACACATACATATACACATGTACACATATACATGTATACACACGGACACATATACATGTATACATATACACATGTACACACATACATGTATACACATATACACATGTACACATCTACATGCATACACACATATATATACACATGTACACATATACATGTATACACATACATATACACATGTACACATATACATGTATACACATACATATACACATGTACACATATACATGTATACACACGGACACATATACATGTATACATATACACATGTACACACATACATGTATACACATATACACATGTACACATCTACATGCATACACACATATATATACACATGTACACATATACATGTATACACATATACACATGCACACATATACATGTATACACATGCATATACACACGTACACATATACATGTATACACATACATCTATGTAAACTAAAATTTGTAAAGCTACATTAATCATGTTGGGATAAAAGCTCTAAGTTGCAAATAAGAGTACCTACCTACCTTACATATTATTCAAAAGTAAGATCCTCATAAATTAAATATCCTCATAAAATTTACTATTCTCATGTGAAAGCAAAAATACAAATAAAGTAGAAAAATATATCAGAGAATATCTTTATTTTATTTTGCTCATGTAGAACATGTTAAATGAGATCCCAGACATACAGTTCATAAGGCAAGACACTGACTACATAAAATTTAAACTATCTCTGGAACAAAGAAGTAGGAATTGACAGAACATTTCTGGAAATGTTTAGTTATATCAGAAAAGCATATACGTTAAAAATAGTGTAAACATCTTTAAACTAACTGGAAGTAATATAGAAATAGTAGAAAAATGAACAAAGTGACAGATTGGATTAAGAAAATGTGGCACATATACACCATGGAATACTATGCAGCCATAAAAAAGGATGAGTTTGTGTCCTTTGTAGGGACATGGATGCAGCTGGAAACCATCATTCTTAGCAAACTATCACAAGAACAGAAAACCAATCACCGCATGTTCTCACTCATAGGTGGGAACTGAACAATGAGATCACTTGGACTCAGGAAGGGGAACATCACACACAGGGGCCTATCATGGGGAGGGGGGAGGGGGAGGGATTGCATTGGGAGTTATACCTGATGTAAATGACGAGTTGATGGGTGCAGCACACCAACATGGCACAAGTATACATATGTAACAAACCTGCACGTTATGCACATGTACCCTACAACTTAAAGTATAATAATAATAAATCAATTAAAAAAAAAAAGAAAAATGAACAAAGAATACAAATAGGCTGTTCATATTCAGGGAAACTGTAATGCCTAATTTCTTAAAGTGATGGTCATTCTCTCTATTACTGAGAATAGAGAAATTTAAATAGAGAAAATTAAAACAATATTTTTGTCCCTCAGATTGTAAAAAGTTACAAAGTTAGGTATTAGTGGACCTTAAAGAATATATACTGTTCTTTATAAATATAAAGAATAATGACTCATCATTTATAAATATAAAATAATATTAAAATATAAAAAAGACTCATTATTTATACATATAAAGAATAATGACTTTATACATATAAAGAATAATGACTCAGAAATCTCACATGTAGATGAAATCCTTGGAAACACCCTTGTCCCCATCTACAAGAAGCTATTTACATGAACAGCCACTGACCTATTGTTCTTGATAAATGTGGCCATACTCTCAACCACCTCCTTTATCTGACTGTCATTTAACAAGCCGATATTTATTCTTTTCTAAATCAACCCACAGCCAGGTCCCAAACAACTAGAGACCAACCCTATGTTAAAGGGATTTCCGTGTCCTGATCTGGCTTCCCACGGAAAGCACAACACAGGCTCTGGCCCACGCTGTCCCCCAACTCCTGACCTCTCACTGGGCCTGGTGCTTCGCCAGGAGCCCCTGTGTGGTGTAGTGTGTCCCTCTTGGGAAATAAGTACGGAGTAATAAATTCTTAGTCACTGGCGTTAGCCTCTCCATGTTATCGCTCTAGAGATTAAATCCCATGGGTACATGTTGATACATAGTGACCTCCAAACACCATGCATTTCTGCTTGTTCATGTATCACATTTTCATTTTTACATATCGTGCATGACAATTTGTTTAATAGCAGCATGCCCTACTAAAATGTCTGCTGAATTTCATTTTTGTTCCTCACATTATTTCAAATGCTTAGCATCGTGTCTGCCATGTGGAATATGGACACCAATTTTAAAATAAACACATGAATACATTTATATAAAACAGCAATAAGGACGCTTTATATCAAAGCTTTTGAGATCTGGGAAATAGTTTAATCAGACACTAGCATTTATTCTTAGCTGCTTTCTGAATTAAATAAAAATGAGTAAAAATTAATTTACTAAAGAATCCACAGTGTAAAAAGATTAAAAAAAGAAAAAAAAATGCCAAGGTAAGCTGATAATGTTTTTAAAAAGTTTAGACAATAAAATAATGTATGTAACTTAAAATTTATCACGATTATTTATTCTTAAAATGGAAAAATCAGTGAAATACTCAGACCTCTAGCATAATATCTCTATATTCTAAATTCTAAAATGCATATCTATCTTTTCACTAAAGAATTCATTTTTAGAATTCTGGGTGTGTTATACAATATATATGTACATTTAATTGATAGTGTTTCATTTTTCCCTTTCCAATTTACTAGTCAAATGAGAGTGTTCCTTAAAATTGATGGTGTCTTTAAATGGATACACTAATGTAATTAAGGGAAAAAAATACACAAGCAAAATTAAATATCAGGAAAAGCAGAAGCCATAGAGTTTTGGTTAGTGGATTCATTTCAAGAAAGAGGTTGACTCAGGCTACATATGTAAATATGATTTCATAAAAGGAAACTGATTATTACAACAAAAAACAAGAGAAATATATGCTCAGAGAAAGGCTGTCCTTGGTCAAAAGCACATCGAGGCTCAGCAACTCCAAGTGCTTGCATTTTTCATTTGAGTGCTTCTTCATTGTGACACTCAGCTATTCTTTGCATATCTTCTTTCTACATCTATTTATATCCACTTTACTGAGGGTTTAAATCTGAGCATTTAAAAAATTAATTTTGCATAATGTAACAGCATTAAAATAATAACAGGGTCTAAAAGGAGGAAAATGTGGCTTGGATCTTATATATTATTGAAGATAAAATGCTTTGCTCAATGCATATCTTGGAATTCCTTATAATCCTAAGACCTAACTAAAATAAATGTCATGAATATTCTTCCTAAGGGTATAGGTCCACATTCTGTATGTATTCTAGCCTATTTATCAGTTTCACAAAGGAAAAACTTTTGGATAAGATGAATGTATGATTTGGAGGAATAAGATAAAATAGAATTTAACTCATCAGCAATGCTCTTTCAGCTATCAATGATATAAATGAATAATTTCACATAATTCTCTAAGAAGATTTTTCATTTGCAAACAATTATAGGAACTTAAATTTTCACAGTGCCATTGGAGTTCCATGCACTGTTTGACAAACACAGGTTTACAGTAGGTGATTACGGGTCATGATTGTTTATGGATCAATTAACTAAACACAATGAAAATATTTCCCATTCTTAGACATATTACATTAATCAATATCTGCCTCACGACCATTTCTGGCCTCTTCCTTGGGCCTGTGGGTGAATTCTGGCATTACCTCATCATGCCAGTGGAAATAAATAGTAAACTCAGTAGCCTCGTCTTCTCATAGATAGAAATTATGACTCAAAAGCATATGACAGGCAAACTTGAAGACTGAAACATAACACAGAAAATGTTTTCTAATCCTTGGGTTCAAATGTAGGATATATGCAAGTGAAGTCCACAGGAAGTGTACACACACACACACAAACACACACATGCACACATACATAGGCACACATGCACGAGCACACAACACAGGAAAATCCCAGAAGAAATAAAGGCGATAATGAAATTGAGAGAGAGTTCTCCTAGTCCACCTGCAATAAAAGTAGTAAATCGATTAAAGATTGTGACCTTTGCCTGGGGAGAAGATACTCAAGTTCCAGGTATGATAGCTCACACCCCTCCAGTCTATGTTCCGAACCAGGCTGGTGCAGAGAGAGTCTGGCCTGAGCTCATTATGAATAATTCATATCTCATCCATCTTTTGAAGAGGTGTTAAATTGCCCTTTTGGCGTGTCTGTGGTTTCTGAGGAATGTGTTCACACCTCATTATCACTCGGTGATGGACTCCTGAGAGAGTATGTAATTGTCTTGGAACCAAGGTCTTTGTCAGTATGGTAATGCACGATTTCAGGACGATATGACTTCCCTTGTGACCACAAAGGTAAAACTCCAGTGGAACAGAGGACGATGATCGCCTTTCTCCATTTAACTTTTACAGTAATTTTACTTTTCTCTAATATTCACTTCAATTATAATTCACTTATTCCACTTTCCAGTATCTTCAAAAAACTAAACTCTTTGAAAAAGAGCTATAAGGAAAACCATGGTTTGTTTTTATAATGCAATGAAAAATATTATAGGATTTATCTTGCCAAAATCACATACCTTTCCACTACCATTTATTTATGAAACAATCATTTGAGCTCTTTATTACTTTAAGCAACTTCCACATATAATTATGTTATTATAATGAAATTCTAGAAACCTGAAGAGGTAAAAATTATCTATCCCTTTATAGACTAGAAATTGATTTCCTTAATGTGAAATAGCCAGTAAATGGTAGATTGACGTCTCTCTTCCAAATTTTCTGTAAACCATGTGGAATACTGCCTCCAGCAATCTTAAAGTCTCCAAAGTCTCCAAGCATGTGCTTCCTTTCAGTTTGAGAAGTTGCCACAGTAATTTTTTTTTTTTCCATTGAGGACCCTAGTCCATAAGCAAACTTCAGGAGACAAGTCAAGAGGAATTCATGAAAGCATGTTCAGCTGAGTTTATGAGTGAATTTCTAAAGACAGATCTACCTACTGTGCAAATAGACTGTGTGTGTGTGTGTGTGTGTGCGCGTGCATGTGTACAGCAGATGAAGGGATGAGGCCTGCAGCAGACTGGATAAAGGTAGACTCGTTCGGAAAACACTGTGCGTTCCAAATTAGAAACAATGTAGTTAAGTGGTATCCTGGTAAAAATCTGACTAAGTGGTGTTGTGGTAGAAAAGGAGAAAAAGGAATGGCATTGAGAAATATTTAGAAATGTTCAAATAATTGAAATCATCAAATTTTAATTAATGGGGGGACCTAAAATGAACACCTTTAGGAATAGCTGATTCCTGGAATGCATGTAATTCATTTAATAGGAAGAGAGTATACTGGCCACAAGCATGGGGGTGCTGTAGGCATGAGTCAAAGGTATATGGGAGAAATGGTGAATATTGGTTAATCCAGTGGGCTTCTTAATTAGCAAAGTTTCTACTGTGAAGAGTTAGAAGGCAATGAGGACTTACAAAAGTTTGTAACAAGAAGACCTGTAGTTTCATATTTCTGTTTTACAATGATATATATGGTAGCAGTATAAAAGCTTAATTTCTTTAAGGGGTAACGAGAAAATTTAAGAGACAGCGTCAATCGTAAAGAATTGCAGAGAGCTCTGGCTTTTGCTGGAAAGATAAGGCCAAAATCTGATCCTTTCAATCCCTACTCTGTCATTCCTGCTATATCTTTGTTTATTTATTTTATTTTACCTTTTAACCTCATTGAGATCTTCATATATAGATTGATCTTTTTCTCTGTACATCACTTCCTTATTTCCTAAACCCCCTTTTGGGGATGTTTTTGGATGTTCACTACAAGAAATAGAATTAGTCAACACCTTCTATGGTTGTCCAGTGAACGATTGGATTTTATATAGCCATGATAAGCTCACAAACACAGTACATTTGTAATAAAGGTATCACAGTTTCCATACAGAAAGAGTAGAAATTTCTTTGAATCTGAAAACTTAAATAGCATACTGCATTCCACTTCACATTTTAAACTTCTTTAGAAAGAAAAATATTACTAGTTGAAACACTGGTTTTCTGGATAAGTCGCTTATGAATAGGTGCCTATTTCTTAGTTAAAGAACCAGACACTTTGATAAATTATTTGCCTGTGGATAACCAGAAGTTAATGGCAGGCAGATTAAAGCTATGAGATTTTAGTCCCAAGACCTGAGTTTGAACCTTTGGAACATGCTTACTCTTTCAAGGATAAACATGAGTCATTAAAAATAAAAGTTTTGGAGATGTTAACACCTAAAGAAAATGCAAGAAAGAAAGGATGTCAAGTCAATCAGGAAATTTAAAAACTAAACACAGAAATATAGTTTGAAATAGAGTTTATGTTTTTGAAGACTGCTATACTCAACCTTGCAACTTTATTAATTACAAAATATGAATGATATTTAAATGACTTTAAATAAATGTGTAAGGAAATTAAGATAACATTGGTAAAGTACATGCCTGAGTGTGTTGTGTGTGTAGATGTACACACTCATAATTATGCCAATAAGGCAGGATGTAGTAATTCATAAACAATGCATGCAATATGTAATAGAACATATTGTAACAACACTCAATGCCTTTTGGGATATAAATTTGCCTATGTACAGTTTTGCTAGGTCGTTCTTACCTCAGAATGTGATTGGGAAATTCTTGTGATTTTCTTCTTATGGAACTCATGTTTCTCTCTCTCTCTCTTTATTTTTCCCCTTGTGCCAAAATCAGTCAAGAACTCCACATGGATTATCTCAATTTCTCCTCATGGGACTTAGCAAACTCAATGGCAGATGACAAATACACAATCATAGACCATGAATTTTATTATTGACAGAGAAAAGTAAATATTCTGGCTACCACTTTTGCTCAGAGAGATAGTGACTGCTGAAAATATTATTATATTCAAGTCAAAATAAATGAATACACACATACACAAACCTATCTTTAACATTTCTACTAGGCTTCTGCTGCAAGGTGAATTTCCCAAAAAGCATACTTTGAGATGAAGGTGAATGTGAAGGTTTAGTAGAGTTTTCTTATGAAGTAGATGGGAAGGAAAAGAAGCAGATGTGGGCCAAGAGAAGAGCTGAACGGAGATGCAATCTTAGTGCAGGCCTCACCCATCCACAGGGGTGTTCTGCACCTGGGATGATCTTTTAGAAGAGTCACAGGTTGGGACTAGGGCACTGAGCCCATTTAACACCCCCTTCCATCAATTAATCACGTGATGTGGACCTCCTAGAAGGGGTTTGACTTGCTTATGGTGACTTTCTCCAGCCAAAGCAATGCTTAGAGGAGGCAGACAGCCAGCAGCAAGCACTATAAAGGTATTCAGTTGCTTATTGCATGGGAATGTGGACTGCTTCTGATGCTTTCATCTAACCGGGATGGAAACAACACATGTTCCAAATGGCTGACTGCACACCTTGACCAGGAATTTGTGTCGATCTGCTCTAGTGAAAATCCCATCCCTGACACAGGAGCTGTGCTCAGGAATTATTAGGTGGTTGCTTTTGCAGTGATATACTCTTATCTTTCTGGTTTGACTTTGTCTTTGCAGCTGGAGGGATGATGAGGCTCATGACCCCACATCTCTCAGGTCTATAAGAGAGGGACTGATTTCTGTCATTACCTCCAGAAGGTGAATTTTTTTAAACGTTATTTCCATTAGGACTTCAGAAGCTTTTGCTTGATCCAACATGAGTTCTTGAGAAATATTCCATATGTTGATTCCAGTACAACGACTTCTGTAGTTTTCAGAATGTGATGCATCACACGAAATAATACTTTCCATGAAGAAACCATCCCTGTTCTCCAAAATTTTAACAACTGGACATCACCTGGTGCTCCAAGTTTTCTGTACCCACTGGATATGGGATTTTCACTGCCAGCCAAGCAGAGGCTGATCAGTGTTTTAGCTGGCTCCAAGATTTCATCCAAGTTACTGCTTGCTGTCTTACGTAACTTTTAGTACCAACTGTAGCAGGCTGGGGTCCCAGAGAAGCCGACTCTGAGCCAGAGATGAGTGCACGAGAGGAGGATTAGGATTGTTTTTAGGATTGAAACCTGTGGACGTAGGAGTAGGTGGAGAGAAAAGTTGAGTGGAGATGTGGGCTCTGAAGAGGCTTCAGCCACTCCTAGGGGGAGAACTGGAACTGAGACGATCCTTCCGCACTGTCTTCCTGCTCAGGGAGGGGCCAGGCTTTTATGCACCCATATGCGTGATAGGGAGATGTGACCTCATTCATGAGACTGCCCTTCAGCTCAGGCCTTTCCCTCAGGGGCCGACAAGGGAGGTGTCTCTGCCAGCAGCCCAATCGGCAGCCACAGAGTTCTCTGACTGTCTTCTACCAGCGAACAAGCCTCACATCAGCATCCCAACTTGAAAATTCTTGAGTGTGAACACTGCAATTATAAATCATATCTAGTAAATTTTATTCTATTATCAGACTTTCTTGACTCACTCATCCCTTTTCCAACTCAGTAAATATAGTTATTTTTTTGTCCTTATAATAATGAGTATTTTTAGCCTTGTGTTAGTCTTCAAAGATGGACCCAGAACCCCATCCTCCTCTTGGCAGTATGGCAATGCTCACGTTAACAGCAGGAGTGCACGTCCCCTCCTGTTGTGTGTGAGCTGGCTGGTGGCTTAGTTTCACCTGCAGAATGCAGTGGACGTGATGCTCTGACTTCCAAGACCAGGCCTTCGGGATTCTGTCAGATTATAATTCTTCCGTGGAAGCCAGTTTTTATGTAAAAAGTCAAAATACTCAGAGCCATCATATTTTCAGGTAGCCCAAACTACACAGACAGGGAGAAAAAAGCTGCAGAGAGGAACGCTGAGAACTAAACAATATTATGGAATCCTTTTTATGCCTTTCTGTACAGTTACATACATTTGTTTATAACTGTATAAGAACAATTGAGACCATTTCAAAGTAGGTGAATTCTTCTGTTAATTAAGCAATGTAGTAATTGGGCCTTAGGTTGCACTGTTGTTATGTAACTCACAATTTTCTTTATATTTACCTACTTTGCATCTATGATTATAATTATTATAGGTTCAGTTAGCATAGTCATTAAGTAAATATGTAATTTATTATAATGGCATTTGTTTATGGTATAGTCTCTCTCCGAATAGTTCAATTTTTCTTAGAATCTTTAAACTATCCATAATATGATTTCGCCATTAAAAAGGCAGTGGTGCCTCTACACAATTTGCTATGAATTAGATGAGAGCCAGAAGGTGCAATGACTTTTCTTCCTGTGTTAGGTTTATAAAGTAATCCCTGGGGTTGTTCTGTGCTATGATTTTCATGTTGCAGAAGTCAAGAAATTCACAATTACCATCCCTCCACAACCTTTGATAGATTCAAAATAGTTACAATATAACAGATAAAAACACAGTACCATATAGAAGCAGGATCCACCACTTTTATTTATGAGAAAGAGTTGTAGTTACTCAGGGATTCATAATTTAGACTCATAAAACATGTGTGTTAGAAAAGACAATAATGTTAACATAATCAGACTTTCATGATGTTACACGGCAATTCGAAGTTGATATCAATTTTCAGGCAATTGTAAATTGAAGTCATTTTGGAACTGATTGTAAATCCTTAGGTGAAGAAAACCAAATTCGGTTTACAAGGCATGATATATTCCTTACATTTCTGAATTCAGTGATATCATTCTACATTGCCAGCCCTACAGTGAAAGGAGTATGTCCTCAACATAATCTGAATCTAACTTTGTCAGTGGTGTCTGCAAGTAGAGACGTAGCAAAAACTTTACTCCAGAATAAATTTCAAATTAAAGAAGGGAGTAGAACAGCTGCTTCAGCTGAGAATGTTTACTGAGGAGTAATTGGTCCCATTGTGACACCAGGTCTCCCCACTAAACAATTGTTGGAAGTCACAAAGCTTTTGTCAAAGTGAGATATAATAAATAATGTGCAGGGAAGCATGAGTAATGTGCAATTTGGGGTAAGCTGAGAGAGGTGGTATATCCTGCCCCAGGTTGTCCTGGGACTAGAAGGAAAGGCATATATGCTGATCATAGCAAACATCATTGTTGATAACAGGACTTGATACAGAGCTTTTATGAGTCAGTTTTGCCTGAAAACTGGGGATTAACAAGAAAACAAAATTAAAATATGGTAAAGCTATATTGAAAGATGCTTAATGACAGTATCTGTGTATAATTTATTCATTTATCCAGTCACAACATATTTATTAAGCTTCTTCTCCTTGTAGAATAAGGTGCTAGGGGCCAGGACTATGGTGATAACAAGACAGAGATGATCCTCATTAAACTTGCATCTTAATTAGGGAGTCAGAGTGAAGCATAACAGAAACATCATGGATAATTAAAACATTTCGGTGGCTTTCTGTTGTCATTAGAGTAAAAATTCACATATTTAATGTGGCCCCAAATAATCTTATTTATAGTTGATATAGTTGCCTTAGCTACAGTACGATGAGTAAATCTGAAAGCCCCAAGCTTATGTGCAGTGAGATTAAAAAGGAGAAGATGGCCATGTGGATTAAGATATTGGCTGTTCCCTTGAGAGATGGATAAATTGGCATATGTTAAAAGTAAGAGCAACAGGGACCTAGTACTTTTTTATAAGGTGTTAGTTTAGAGAATAGCTACGGAGTTTAGGGATTTGGGTCTCAAATCTAGGAGCATCCTTTGCCTGTTGTATGATGTTGGAGATGTCATTAGCTCTGTGAGGCTGCTGTGAGAATTCTTGGATATTATCTCTTTCTAAATTACTTCTCATACATTTTTTCTCTATTGCCTCCATAGCTTCAATTACATGCATTTAAAAATTCTATAACATATATTTCATCTGTATTCAAGAAGCCAGATAAAAAGGAAAAAGCTTAATACTGTCAAGCATAGCTGACTTCTCAACAGGAACAATGGAAACTAGAAAACAATGGATGGGACACCTCACATGCTGGAGGGGAGAAATTGCCATCCTAGGGTTTTGTACATAAACTTTCAGACCTTAAAAATGGAGCATCTTTTCATGCCTGAAAGTAAAGGTCATAGAAACAGGCTTTAAGGTATTCTCTTACTTGGACACATGAACAATTTAAACAGCAAAGTAACAATTTTGTTAAAAGATCGTAATGAATTGAATAAAAGAATCAATGAGTACATGGTAATATTGAGAGAGAGAAAATAAGAGAGAGATTGAAAAATGGGGAGGGAAAGAGAAACAGACAAGAAGAAGAAGCAGCAGCTCTAATTTACAGAAACATTTGAATCGCTAAATGTAGAAACATTGATAATATAAAAATAATTATTTTTCAAATTCCCCAAAGCACTAAATATTTTAGGATAGAATCATTTATGGATAATAAAACCATTGGGTAGATAATTGTTACAAAATAGATTACCAGCACATGTTGAAAGTACCATTGCAGAGATTAAAAACAGAAGAGGAAAATGCATCTCTATTATTCTACCATAACAAAATACCATGGATGACAAGCCAGCTGAATCAACAGAAACTTATTTTCACACAGTTCTGGAGGCTGGAAGTCCAAGATCAAGGAAGCAGCATGGCTGGGTTCTGGAGAAGGCTCTTTTTCTGACTGGCACATGGCAGTCTCCTCACTGTGTTTCCCCATGGAGGGAAGAGAAAAAGGGAGAAAGGGAGCAAGTTTTCTGGTGCCTCATTACTAATCCCATCATGAGGGCCTCACCCTCATGAACTCATTTAATTACTTTCTTAGAGTCCCCATCTTTCAGAACAACCACACTATTAGGGGTTAGGACTTCAACAGATGAATTCTGGGAAGACAGAAACATTCACTCCACAATATATCTCTAAAGTGAGAAGCTCCGATGGCCACCATGCCGCCCATCTTACTCTATTGATCAATGTAGTGTCACTAGTCATGAAGTCACAGGACAATCTGACGTTATGTATCTCCTGACGTGATGTGAAAAGAACTAACACAATATCAACTATGTGGTGTACTTATCTGGAATGATTACCCTGAACCTGTTCATAAGGAGAAATACACAGCTGAGACATTCTATAAACTGAATTGCCTGGACTATTCCAAAATATCCATGTCACTAAAAGCAGAAAGAAAGCTGGAGGAATTTAAAAGGTTAATACACTACAGAATCATAAACATAATGCGAGGTGTGTTACAAGTTGGCATCCCTAGGAAACTGACTCTGAAGCGGAGATTAGAGCACGAGCGTTGATTGAGTTATGTTCTTTTTTTTTCTCACCCCTCCTTCCCCTACTAGACAGGGCCCACTATATGTTGTTCCCCTCTCTGTGTCCATGTGTTCTCATTGTTCAGCTCCCACTTATATGTGAGAACATGCGGCATTCGGGTTTTTGTCCCTGTATTAGTTTGGTGAGGATAATGGCTTCCAGCTCCATCCACGTCCCTGCAAAGGACATGATCTTGTTCCTTTTAATGGCTGCATAGTATTCCGTAGTATATACGTATATTTTCTCTCTCCAGTCTGTCATTGATGGCCATTTTGGTTGATTCCATGTCCTTGGTATTGTGAATTGTGCTTCAATGAACATATGCATGCATTCTCTTATAAAGATGTGTGCTCTTTTAAGCCAATTACAGTTCTCTGGGAGGACTGTTAGCTGGGAATATTTCTGGCAACTGGAAGGATATATGTCTTTTAATCTTAAAGGTGAATCTGAGAAGCATATCAAAATTTCCATGACAACGCATGAAATGGGATTGGATCATGAATTGTATGATTTTATTAAAAACCTTTTAAGAAAAACATCTTGGAGCACTTTGGAAAATTTTAATATAGGCTGTATAGAATTATGAACATATTGCTGAGTTAATGCCAACTTGGATGTAATAATGGCATGGTTATTATTCATGTTCTTATTTTTAGGAAATTCAGAATTACATAATTGGAAGTAGCAAATGTGGCACAATGTTAGAAAAACAATAATTTGTGATGGTGAGTCTCCTCAAGTGTGTTAATTCTCACTGGCTGGGAGAATCTCCAATTCTGAGTTTCCTGCTTTATTAGCCATGGGCTTCTACTGACATTTTCTGTTTCATTGCTTTTTATGCCCCCAGCATGATTGATTTGGTTTTGTAATTGAAAGCATGTCTTTATAAATGTCAACTTGCTGGTAATCAATGTGTAATATATGTAATATATGAATATAAACATCAAATCATGGTATGACCTTTGACTTGGAAGTATATTGTCTAGGAGAATAGCCGTCAACATCAAACAACTAAGGTCACATCAAAATATCACATTCAACAAATATTTTCTGAGGCACTGACATGCAGGTCATCATTCCGAGTGTGGAAGATGCATCACGAGACAAAGATCCCTGCACAGCATCATTGTGACAGATCCACGTTCCATGCCTGCTTTGCTCTTCCAATAAAATGCTGGCAGTTTCCAACACAATTGTCGTATAGTGCCTGATATCGAAATGACTAATGGTTAATTTACTTTGTGAACAATGTCATAGAAACATTTTATCAAATAACTTTTCATTCCACGTGACTTCCTCTGATTTTCATATAGGATGTGAGTTTGAATGGTTTAAATACTAGAATATCCCCTGAGAGGAGTAACTATAAGTAAGTAACAAACTTACTATGCCTTGGAGAATAATAAACTGCATTTTAAGAAAATGGTCTGCTGGCATTCTTAGGGAAATGGCTATGCTTGTTAATCAGTCCTTTAGAGAAAATTTTTGGAAAAGGACCCCAGACACATTTCATGATAGCAATGGAATGTGAATGACAAAAATTGTACTTCACCATGATGCTTGTATATTTAGGAGAAGTTTTTTTATGAGAGATTACTTGACTAAAATTAATTTTTAAAGATGTTCATATATGAAAAAATGAAACATTTCTCCCAACCTCACTTGAAAAAGATTGTTTCCCAGTGCTCCTAAAATAGTCTTCTGAGAATGAGAACTTACAGTGCAAAACCTGAAGCCAGAATCTTGGGTATTATTATGGCAGACTTCAACTTGAAAGCAAGTCTGATTTCATTTCCAACATAGTGTTAATTGGCAATTGCCAGTCCAGATTGAGAATGCATACAAAATTACTTAGATTAATGAGCTCCAATAAATGTTGACTTTTCTCATTCATCTGCAATAGTCTTTGCTTAATCAGTTTATGAATAAGGATGGCAAATGAATGCATTACAAAATTATGACCATTCCAATGTATACACTTATGGGCTCTCATTCTATTTGACTCCTCCGTCCTTAGTTACCCCAATATCATGAAACTCCACACAAGGTACATGCCTTCACTTTAGCATTGTGAAATCTGGGAGACCAGTACCAAAATTGTTGGTTCTGAAAGGATAATCAGTATACATTCAATATCTCATATGTGAATATCCAATAATACCAAATAGCCTCCAAATAGTTACTGATAAACAATTATATATTAGTTTCAGCAATTTTAATATATCACTAAAACTTATCTTAATGGTATATAACTTGAAGATCTTAAATAAAGTCGTAGAAAAAATCATATTTTAAAAATGTTTACATGCTCTATTAACTATAATTTATATTAAGTATAAGATTAAATGTAATGGAATAAATTACATGTATTAGAAGTGTGCCTTGGGATATGTTTTGATGGATTATATACACTCATCAAACTACCTCCCCAGGTAAAGATGATAGGCACACCCCTCATCTCAAAAGCGTCTTAGGACCCTTTGTAATCCATTGCTCTAACAATGGATTAGTTGCATGTCCTAGAATTTTACACAAATGAAATTACATAGCATGGATTATTTCTTGCCTGGCTTATTTTGTTCAACATAATTATTTTGCTATATACTCATGCTGTTGCAGGTATCGGTATCTCATTTCATTTTATTGCTGAGTAGAATCATATTGCATGCATATACCACAATTTATTTATATCTTTATTTGTCGAGGGACATTTGGACTGTGTCCAGTCTTGGGTCAGTAGAAATAAAGCTGCTATGAACACCTGTATATTAATATACATATCTTTGTGTGCAAATACATATATTTTCTCTTAGTTAAATAACTAGGAATGGACTGGTTGAATCACATGGTATGGTAGGTACATTTATATTATAAAAATTTCTGTCGAACTCTTCCAAAGTTTCCGTATTATTTTATGTTTCTGCCACAATGTGTTAATATCCTGGCTCTTCCAAGTCCTTGCCAACGTTTATATCTTTGTTTTTAAATTTTAGATATTCTAACAGGTATGTAGTAGTAACTCATTGAGCTTTTAATTTTAATTTGTCTACTGACATGATTTTGAGCATCTTTTCTTGTGCTTTTAAAATTAATTTTAAATTGACAAATAATAATTATGAATATTTACTGGGTACAATTATATATTACTGATAAACAATTATATATTAGTTTTGGCAATTTTAATATATCACTAAAACTTATCTTAATGGTATATAACTTGAAGATCTTAAATCAAATAAAGTCATAGAAAAAATCATATTTTAAAAATGTTTACATGCTCTATTAACTATAATTTATATTAAGTATAAGATTATATTAAGTATAAGATTATACTTAATACTTATACTTAATATAAGGTTTTGTTTTGTTTATGAGACAGGACCTCACTGTCACCGAGGCTGGTGTGCAATGGGGAGATCACAGCTCACTGCAGCCTCAATCTCTTGGGTTCAAGCAATCCTCCCACCTCAGCCTCCTGAGTAGCTGGAACTACAGGTGCTTGCCACCCCATGCCCATCTAAATATTTTACTTTTTGTAGAAATGGGGTCTTGCCGTGTTGCTCAGCCTGGTTTTGAATTCCTGGGCTAAAGTGATCCTTCTGCTTCGGCCTCTGAAACTGCTAGGATTACACATGTGAGTCACTGTGCCCAGCCCAATGTGATGTTTTGATCTATGTATGCATTATAGAAAGATTCAATTAAGCTAATTAAAATATCAGTCCCCTCACCAAAGAGATGAGACTATTCAAATATATTCTTTTAGGAATTTTGAAGCATACCATACATTACTATTAATTGTGATCATCATGTAACATAATAGATCACTACAATTTATTCTTCCAATCAAAATGAAACTTTTTGCCATGTGATCAATAAGTTCCCCTTCCCCATCTTGCTCCATCTGATAAGCCACTAATTTACTGTCTGTTGCCGTGAGATTCGCTTTTATAGATCCTGCATACAAGTGGAATCATACAGTATTTCTCTTTCTGTGTCTGACTTATATCACTTAGTAGACTGTCTTCCAGTTCCATTCACATTGTCACAAATGACAGAATTTTCTTTTAAGGCTGTATAGTCTTCCATTGTGCATATACACCACATTTTGTTTCTCCATTTATTCACTTAAGGACATTTAGTTTGCTTTCATATCTTTACTTTTGGGAATAAAGTGAACGTAAGTGTGCAGATAGCTATTTGAAATAGTAATTTCATTTCTTCTGGATGTATACCAAGAAGTGGAATTACCGAATCATACGGGAATTACCGGATCATATTTTTAATTTTTTGAAGAACCTCCACACTGTTTTCCACCATTTCTGCACAAGTCAACATTCGCACCGATAGTGTACAAGGATTGCATTTATTCCACATACTTGCCAACACCTTATCATTCATCTTTCGATAATAGCCATTCTAAAAAGTGTGAGGTGATATTTCATTTGGTTTCAATTTGCATTTGATTAAATATGTTGAGAGGTTTTCATATATCTGGGGGCTATATGTCTTTAAGAAATGTCTGCTTCCTTTCCTTGTCATTTTCTAGTCATCTTATTTGTTGTCTTGCTATTAGGTTATTTAAGTACCTTATATATTTTAGATATTAGCCCCTTATCAGATGTATGGCCTGAAAATGTTTTATCCCAATCTGTTGGTTGTCTCTCCATTCTGTAAATTGTTTCCTTTGCTATGCAGAGGCTTCTTAGTTTAACAAAACCCCCTTTGCCTATTTTTGCTTTTTTGCCTGTGACTGTGGAGTCCTATCCAAGAAATCATTGCCCAGACCAACGTCATCAAAGTTTTTTTCCCTATTTCCTTCTAGAAGTTTTACAGTTTCAAGTCTCAGGCTTAGGTCTTTTATCCATTTGATTTGATTTTTGTATATGGTGTGAGGCAAAGATCTACTTTTATTCTGCATGTGAATATCTAGTTTTCCCCGCACAGTTTACTGAAGAGATTGTCCCTTCCCCAATATGTTTTTTCTGGAAACTTTATTGAAAATCAATTAACTGTAAATACTTTGATTTATTGCTGGACTCTCTATCTTGTTCCATTGGTTGACATGTCTGTACGGCAAGTTTCAAGGAATGTATTCTTTTCATCTAAGAGGATGAGCTTGTTGGCATAAAGTTATCATGATAGTTTCTTTTTCTTTTTCTTTTTCTTTCTTTCTTTCTTTTTTTTTTTTTTTTTTTTTTTTTTGAGACAGAGTCTCACTCTGTCACCCAGGCTGGAGTGCAGTGGCATGATCTTGGCTCACTGCAAGCTCTGCCTCCTGAGTTCATGCCATTCTCCTGCCTCAACCTCCTGAGTAGCTGGGACTACAGGTGCCTGCCACAACACCCGGCTACTTTTGTGTATTTTTAGTAGAGATGGGGTTTCACCGTGTTAGCCAGGATGGTCTCCATCTCCTGACCTCGTGATCCGCTCACCTCGGCCTCCCAGAGTGCTGGGATTACAGGCGTGAGGCACCGCACCTGGCCGAATAGTTTCTTGATATCCTTTTGATTTTTGCATGAGCTGTGGTGAGAATCTTACTTTTTTGCTGATATTTCATTTTTTTTGCTTGGTTTTACTTGTAGTATACCAATTTTGTTAATTATTTCCCATAACCAGATTAACTGTTTATTTTCTCTGTTTCTCTGTTTTCTATGTCATTGGTATCCGCTCTTTATATGCGTTTTTTCTCCTTACTTTGTGTGTACTTAACTTTTACATTTTCCTTGAAGTAGAATCAGAGAATATTGACTTAAGACTTTTCTTTATAACAAAATATTTTGAAACTATGAATTTTCCTCTGAATACTGCTTTATTGTTTCACATGAATATTAATATAAATGTTAATAATGTATTATAATTTAAATAAATTTTGGGGGGTAATTTCTTTTTTGACCCATGGATTATTTAGGAGAGTATTGCTTAATAATCAATGATTGGGGATTTCCAAATATCTTATTGTTAGTATTTCTATTTTAATTCTGTTGCTACCTATGAACATACTGGATATAATTTTACCTGTTAACATTTACTAAACTGATTGTATGGCCCATTTGTGAATGTACTGTACACATCTGAAAATGTTTATTCTGCAATTCTTAGGTTTAGTATTTTATACGTAGCAGTCAGGTCAATGTGATTAATAGTGATTTTCATATCTTCTATATCTTTACTGAATTACCTAATTTTTCTATAAATTGCTTAGAGGAGATTAAAATATCTATCATCATGGAATCCTATATCACTTCTTTTCTGTCAGTTTGTCCCTTATATAATTTGAGGATTTCTTATGTGCACACCAGTTTATGGTTGTGATATCATCCTAATTGACTACATTATCATTATGAATGCTGACCCATTTATATTTGGTAATACTACTTTTGTTATAGTCCATTCTATCCAATACTAATAAATCCACTCTAGCTTCGTTGTGCTTATTGTTTCCATAATATGTCTTTTTTCTTTTTATTATACTTTAAGTTCTAGGGTACATGTGTACAATATGCAGGTTTGTTACATATGTATACATGTGCCATGTTGGTGTGCTGCACCTATTAACTCATCATTTACATTAGGTATATCTCCTAATGCTATCCCTCTCCCCTACTCCCTCCCCACAATAGGACTCAGTGTGTGATGTTCCCCTTCCTGTGTCCTAGTGATCTCATTGTTCAATTCCCACCTATGAGTGAGAACATGCGGTATTTGGTTTTCTGTTCTTGCAATAGTTTGCTGAGAATGATGGTTTCCAGCTGCATCCATGTCCCTACAAAGGACACGAACTCATCCTTTTTTATGGCTGCATAGTATTCCATGGTGTATATGTGCCACATTTTCTTAATCCAGTCTGTCCCTGATGGACATTTGGGTTATTCCAAGTCTTTACTCTTGTATGTCTTTTTAAAAAATGTATTTACATCTAATCCATATGGCTTTTTAAATTTAAAGTGAAACTTTTTACAGGCATCATATAATTGGTTTTTCCTTTTTATATCCAGTGCGACCCTCTTAGTCTTTTAATTGAAACACTGTGTGTATAATGCAAAATTAACATTCAATGACGTGGTTTATATAGATTGATTTAGGTGCACCTTTGTGTTGTTCGTTTTCTATTTGTTTTATGTGTTTTCTGTATAGTGTGCCAATTAAACATAATTTTTCATCATTCACTATGCAGTTGCAATTATAAACATTAAAGCCTCACAACAATATTATATTTTTTGCTTCAATAGGTATGTGTATTTAAATATTTAAGGGTATAAATAATATCCTAAATGTTTATCACACATAAAAACCATACATTAATAAATAATATATACAGTGCTATTTATTGGTATTAATAATAATAAAATATATATACACCTGTTAATATATTTAGCATAATATACTTCTAATTTTATATTTTATATCTTCCTCCATTATAATTTTCAATGACCTTCCATTCATTCCTGATGATTTGATTTTCCATTACCATTCTTCTTCAACTTAGAAAACTTCTTTTAGCATTTCTTGTGGGGAAGATCTGGCGGGAAAAATTCTCCTAGGTAGTCTGTAGATGAAAATGTGTCCCCTTCATTTTAAAAAGTATTGTGTTTCAGGGCATGGAATCTGGGTTTTATTGTTCTTCAGCACTTTAAGAATGATGCTTCTGTTGTTTTCCGGCCTTCCGCATTTCTGGGAGAAGCCCTAGTAATGTGATCAATGTCAGCAGATGCTTTTCTTCTGGCTGCTTTCACGGGTTTCTCTCTCATCTTCAGCAGTTTGTCTTTTGTGTGCCTTGTAAGTGATTGGTTTGTATTTATCTTGTTTGGGATTTGCTGAGATGATTGAACCTATACATATATACCACTGAATTTAGAAGTTTCAAGCCATAATTTTTCAATTTCTTTTCTCTCTTATTCTCTCTCTCTGCTTCTCTAATTGTTCTTAAATGGAAACTTTTATTCTCCCCACAAGTTTCTGAGATTCTTTTATATACATATATTCTTTTATATATATTTTTTCTTTTTCTTCTTTAGAATGCATAATTATATTTATCCTTCTTCCAATCTGCTGAGTTTTTCATTGTTATTTCCACTCACTCTTGGACTCATTCAGTAATGCTTTTGAAAACATTCAGATAGAATGTATTTTCAGTTTAAAATGTACATTTGTGTGTGTATAGAACACATGTTCATATTCCATTTCTTTGTTGAGATTTTCTGCCAGTTTATTCATTGTGAATTATTTCCTTTTGCTCCACTGAACATTATTATAATAGCTATTTTTAAATCTTTCCCTGATAATTCCAATATCCAGAACATCACAGGGTTGCTTATCCTTACTCCAGAGAATATACTGAAAATATTTTCCTGGATTCTTGTGTCTTGAGTAGTTGTAGATTGCATTCTGGACATTGTGATTTCTATGTTGTAGAGAGATTGATTCCGATCTTCTTTGTAAGAAGAATTTGTAAGAACAGTCAGAGTAAGAGACAATAAAGTTGGCTATATTTAAACTGCAAACTGTCACGCATGCTGCAGGTAGCTCAGTCCACACAGCACACAGAGGTTCAGGGAGACGCTGGGGAATTAAGTAGATTTTATACATGGAACACTTCTATTTTCACTTGGTATCTCTCTCCTTTCTGCAGCCGTGGAGGCCCTATTCTCCTCCTACTGGTTCTTTTAACAAGAAATAGGACATAATTTCCAACACAATCTTTGCCATCTCTGCCACCTGCGTGACTATGCCTGTGATCAGGGAAAAGCTACAAAAATGAGAAACTCAACCCTTGCTGATTGCCTTCTGTAAGTTCCAATTCCCCTAAAATATCAAAATATCTACTAGCTTTTGTACAGTCTGTACAGCACTCAAAGTGGACTTTTTTCTGGGACGGCGGAGGGGTGCTGCTGTATTTTGTCCAGAGTCTACAGTTGCTATCTGGAAACAAGTCATTTTCTTATGAACTTCCTCATCCATATCAGAAGCAAAAATTTCTGCCACCTGGTTTTAAGATGAATTTCTGCAGAAAAAGGTTTGCTGCTGCTAGGTGCCTGATAACGTATCACTCGGTATTACATTAAATTCTACTTTCACCCTTTTTGTGAGGGGCAGGTAGCATGAGTGTGGGTTCGTGCGTAGGAATTATTAGGGGTTTTAATTTTTCTCCTTTATCCAAAGGTAAATTTGGGATATGCACAGTCCCTAATGTCTATCATGTGAAGAAGGGAAAACAAACCTCATTCCTCTATTTTTCTACTTCTACTGAGATTATCCCCCTTCAATGTCTTTGTGTCTTCATTTCCCATCCTGCTCATACCTCAGATTTCCCACCTGTTCCTAGGTAATGCGGATCGTTCAAACCCAGACCTTCAGTGAGCAGAAGGCATCAGATACGCCCAGGGAAACCCTGGCTCCGGTGCTTTCTTGTCTCTATAGATTCATGCATTTTCATTTCTGTCCTCCGAGGAGATCTCTTATTTTGCCTCTAGGTCAGATAGGCGTACAGAGAGATTTTGAAAAACAGATTTTAGCTGGTGAGTCTAGGTCGTAGCAGGAGATGTTTACTGGAGCATTAGTGATCCTTTCTGCCGGACGTGGCGGTCTCCTTTATCAGATCTCTTCCCCGTTCTAGTGCTGTATGTTTGTCATCGAGATGCACGTCAGAAATGCATTATTGTTAGAGTTTTGTTAGGAAGACTGGCACAGGGATTTCAGGACTGACTTGAGAATAACCATCAGAATGTAAAGTATTGATGATATTTAGGGTCTAATTAAAATGCCTTGTATATTTACTAATTGTCAGACACTTTTCAAAGCAACTTTTTGTAATTTTTTATCACTACGCTGTCAGTAACTTACCCCTATTTGATGGAAGAGAGAGTGGAGGCACAGACAAGTGAAGCAACCCATCCGGTATCACAGAGGGTTAGCTAGCTGTTCTGCTAATGCCGGTTGGAGAGGGTTCTCTGTTGGGCTTCTGTGCATGTTATTTTCCCAAGTGACCCTGGGAAAGGAGTGACTTGCCTGCTCCAGTGAAAACTCACCTCCTGTACACATGTTGCTGGGAGCATGGAGGTGGGGTGAATGTTGGCACATGCAGCTTTCTGTATTCTAAAAGACTGGAAGATTGATCAAGGAAGCGAATCTACTCAAGGTTTCACATGCTGTCGCGAATTGTATTTTCCAAAGATGGCCACAAAAATAGTTCCCATTCCATTTGCTTTTTGACAATATGTTCTTGCCCCTTCTCCATCAAAGGTGACATTTAATTTCCCTTCTGAAAATTCTGTAAATTTGAATCCCACGTGACGGAACAAGGCTTTGGATGGCGCTGATCCCAGCAGATGCATCACCCTCAGCCGCTGGGTTTTCCCAGCTGAGGTTCCTGACGCTGTAGAACAGAGGCGAACCACTGCTGCTGGGCCCTCTCTGAATTTCCAAAGCACAGAATCCACGTGCATAATAAAATGGTTGCTGTTCTTATACTATTAAAGTTGGGATTTTTATTATGCAGCAGTAGTGCCTGGAACATACGCCCAAAGAATTAACGAAGCACTTGTTTGGGGTAAATTCCCAGAGCCTAGACGCTTCCTCCATACTTGTTGATGTGTTATATGGTGGTTTAGGCTAACCTTTACAACCAAGCCTGGGTTCACTTTGTTGTCATAGTGCTTTTCACAAATGTCATATGTCTGAAGAGTAGGGGAAATTGCTCTTATAAAATTCCATGAGACTAACATCCTCAAATAAATTACATGGCAAATATACAGATTTTGGCCTTTTAAAATATTATATCTGTTAGGCTGGCAGATCAAAACCTATAAATAGCAACTCTCAAACAGCAAAGTATATGAATTTGAGTACAGAGATTTTTATAACATCAATTTTAATTATTCAGAAGTTTTCTTTTTTTGTTATTTGCTGCGATCAAGGTAGAGATGGATAATGGACATTTAAATAACTGAGGGAATATCACTGTATATTACACATTTATAAATTTATATTCTATTTAAATGATATTTAAACATCCTGCTCTAGCGAATACATCAGTGACATGGAACTTTTCCAAATTCTAGACTGTTGTAAGTACTTTAAGATTCAGAGGAATGATGCTGAGCTATTAGATTCAAGAAAAACATTCAGATTTCAGTATAAAACAGGGAATAGTCTAAATTACTGTCCCATTTTCTAATTATTCTGCAACATTCCTTTTTTTGTTTTTCATAGAGATTAGAGGTTCACAAAGCATGATTATAGCTTTGTTATATCCAAGACACAATTCAAAATTATTTTCAAGTTTATAGAAAAATTTGATCAAACCTAGAAACTGTCCATGATATTTAAAACTCGGATTTTAAAAATTCTCAGGTAATACATAAATATAATCATTTATTTTCAGAGATACACCCATTCACAAATAGGCAAAAATGTCTACTGAAGTAGAAGAAAATCTGACCACCTGAGTGGCGAGTATGTGACTGCAACAGCACCATCATTTCAAAAGCTGATCACACTTGTGCTCAGGTTACTACGTCTGTCACTTTCTGATGCTTTCCAAGCTTTGCCAAAAAAAAAAAAAATTAGAGTAATATTTTATGCTTGAATCTAGAATGTTCCAGAGATTTAGAAAACCATCTCAGTCTCAGATGGAAGTTTTTCGGTCAACCACAAAACATAGTTACTTTAAGACAACAAAATCTAGCAGGAAGAAGAAAGTATGGCTTTGTCAAACCTAGGACCAAGCCAATCTTATTTAGTCTTCATTGATAACCCCCCAAATTTTTCTAAAACCTAAAGGAGAAAGTTACTCCAAATCAGTATCTACAAATAAAAATCTACTCAAAGTCACCTCTGTGCATATAATAAAAGGGAAGATATTAAATATAAAAATCATGAAGCTTAATTAAATTTTTGAAACTTTCCCCAAGAATTTAGACAAAGAATGCAGCCAACCTGCCGTAGCCATTATACAATGATCACCAAGGGGGAAGTCTTATAAGAAACCTAGTTAAACTCTAGCCACACTACTCTGCCTATTTAAAAGTGGGCCATAATGCAAGGAAAAGTAATTAAGAAGCGCAGAATGCTCTTGAACATTTAAAGCATAATATCTAAGCCAAATATTCCAGGGAATGTTAGGCAAGGAGGACTTGTTTGCATTAATTAGAAGGTAGTGTCTGGTGCTAATACAAATGAAAGCCATCAATATCTAGCTAGTGGACTTGAACCAAAAGGGACTTCCTATCTCAAGGCACATTTACCTTAACTGCAACTCTCAAAGCCTTTTTCCACTGAAATTATATGGGCTTCTATCAGAAATGAGGTCAGAATATTCATGAGGTATATTAAAATTGTTTCTTTTTACAGACTTTCAGCCATTTCAATGTAAGAAAAGTCTTTCAGCATTCTACGTGTTTTCCTCTCTTAGCCTGAACTTTGATCAAATTTTCTAATACCTGTAGTGGATCCCAATGAATAAATTAAAACACCATGTAATTCATACTAATGAAACTGACAAAGTAATGGTTCATTCATTGAACAGAACCAGTTAATTCAAATCCAGAAACCTATAGTGTGGTGTGCCGTGGAAGAAGTTATATTATCAGCCAGCATGATTAGAAGCTTAATGAGACCTAGAGAGGTGTGATCAGGCTCAGATAGCACATTGACTTTTAAAGTCGTTTTTTCTTTAATCTTTATTTAAATGTGATTGCCAAAATTATCAGTGGATCAGAACTAGAATCACAGACAGAAGTGGAAGGTCTGGCTATCGTCTATTGCCATTCCCTCACAACGTGTTTGGGGTAATTGAGACCCGATAAGAATAAACTTTTACCAGTCACTGTCAGGTCACAACATGGGTCAAGTTTACTAAGTCCTTGTCTGGTGCTACGTGGAAACCACGTGAAATTGGTATGGGAGTTGGTATCACATGCCTTTTACGGTGAGAGTAAAACTGGATTGAGTCCTCCATCTTTCAGTGTCCATTAAGTCCAAAGCAGCCGCAGTGTTCTCTAATTCTCCACAGATTTATATTCTCATGGAGAAATCATGTTCTGATTCTCAGCCACCAAACTTTCAGCCCGACTCAGGTCCTTCCTCTGGCGTATGTTCTTAAATCTCCGCCTCACACTGTCTTCGATGTGGAAACACTTCCTTTGCATTTCTCAGTTAATATCACTCGACCTGCAGTGACTTCACCATATTAGAACTTTCCAGAGGATTCATGGTGATGGAGGAGAGGCAGTACCACATCGCATCGCATGGCAACGGACAATAAAATATTGAGGTACTAGATAACCCCATTCTGAAAAACACTACCTTTCCATAGCTGCTAGAAAAGCTCTCCAGAACACCCCCGAGCTGGATGGTCTCATGGCTTTCCTGAGGCTTTGGACCTAGCTCCACCCCAGCTTTTACTAAATTCATGTGGGTAAATGTGACCCCATTGCCTGAAGCCAATGGCAGGGTTCCCCGGCTTCTCTTCCCACTTCCTGTCTCTGATAATGTACATGCCACAGGACAAGAGATCGGGCTTCCTCAGCAGACACTCAATGGCTCAGGTGATACAGTGTGAAAGTGTGTGGGGGAAGTTCAATTTTCATATGGTACGATTGGATCAACAGGATAAAGGAGAAAGGAGAGGCCAGCAGATAAATTTCTTCTTTTTCCTCTTTCTCCTGGATTATCCCAAGGCGTGGTGTTTACTTCATCTGAAAATATGCCACAAGCCTAAGTGTCTAACAGTGTTTCTTCAAAAGCACTAGGTGGCTTGATCATGTACCACGAGGTATTCTCCCTCCCTCAGTCCCTGAGATTGTACCTGCGAATAAAGTATTAGCTTTTACACTTTGCCTCAGGCTCCCTTTCCTGGGGAAATTTGCCTACGTCTTTCTAGATGGTAGTCCCTTAAACAAGGGACTTTGCCATTGGATTTCCCTCCTTCTGAAAGCAGTGCTGGTAGTAAGTGGTGTGGGGGAACTCTGTGTGCTGTGGCAATGTGACCCAACTTTCACCTGTGTTTAACTGGGGTGACAGGAGGTGGAAGGATAAGTATCTGCAGCCCTGAACGAGATTTGCAAGCAGCAATAATTGTATGATTTGTGAAGTGGAATTGCTTATTTAAGTGACATTAAAGCCATTGTAAAATAAAAGATAACAAGATCATGCTGTGTAATTATGAACTTAAGATATGTCCTGAAGGCCAGAAAACTCTTATCTCACCTTTGAAGAAGTCCATGACCCCCTAAAGCCACAGGACACACTGCACTGAAAATCAGACCTGGGATCTCACTACAAGACTAAAGGATCTGAAAGGAAACTAATCAGATGTGAAAGGCCCTTAGATCAAAGTCAAGTCTTTAAGAAACATCCCTGCACTATGAGATAATGTCATTTAAAGGATGAGCCTAAGAGTGTTGAACCCTGTACTGTTTTTGTTGATTCACACAGACCCTTTAAGTTGCCAGAAGGAAACAGCCTCATCTTTCCTGTAGAATGTGTGATGACATCACTTTAAGGAAGTGACATCACATGATAATGTTTTTCTTCCTTAAGTCTTGGTCCCACCACCACCACTTATTTCGGGCAAGGACGTACAATCACTTCCCTTCCATAGAAAGCCATAGACTAAATGTCAAAGGTTCTGTGGGACCTGGCTGATATGTACGGACAGGCACTGAGGGAGCATGGGTGGGATTGGAACTTGAGAGCATTCATCTAAGGAGGATGATATAGGATTGAATCTGGGAGAGGAGAGAAGAGCATGCACTTTTGACTCAGGATTGAATATTTTGTCAGAGACACCTGGGCAATTCTTAAGCATTTGCTGGCAGGAATCCCTATAGCCTGGACTTCCTTATAACCTACAGAAAGAGGCAAGTGTCAGAACTTCTCTGGTATTCTACTGAAGAGGATGTCAGGAGGCTCAGGGAAATTGGAATGTGAGAGAAGGTTTATTATGTACAACTGAGAACTCATTGCTGATAGTGTTCCCCAGAAGACCCCGGAGGGCATTCCTCTCACTAAGATTACAAAGCATGCACTGGTGAAGGGATCAAGAGCACCCTACGAGAAAGCCTGGTCACGGATGTCATCTGTAGCTCAGGATTGGTGGTGAATGGGGACCAGAGAAGCCAAGTCAAATGATGATTTTCCATTTTACAGTGGATGCAGTGATTCTGTGATGAGAGATGCCACCATTTAACTGGGCTTCCTAACAGTAATGGCAATGGCAGGGTTATTGAATGAGAGACCAGGAGCAGCATTTATCCATCAAAGGCAAGGTCGTACCATGGCAGGCTACAGGCTGGAATGACAATCATGAGGTCTCTGTCCACAGGGATCTGGGACAATGGCTGAAAGATCATGGTTCTTTTAGTCACTAGATAGATGAATGGATGACTAAAGTATTGTTCTACTTGTATATTCAGAAAAAAATTAAGAGCTTTCAAGCAGAAATTGAAGTCTGCAGCTGCAGTGGAGAAGTGTCATCTCTAACCCAGTTCACCTATGTCAACCTGATCATTGAGTCCTGTGAAGGAGAGGCCAGGTCCTCTTGAGGAAAATTCCTGTAATGTTTCCTCAAGACTCTTCCTCCTATCCTTCCAGAAAGACAATTACAGCCACCTTCCAGGGAGTCTCTACACTAAGGATGTGAGATAATCAGATTTAGAGGCTTATTGGACACATGCCTGAGCTGCCACTGAAGTCAGGATATCTGAATGCCATAATCATCCTACCAATAGAATGGTGGCATGTAGAAGCAAGGTGAAAAATGAGGATTTTTCTCTATCAGTGGATCCAGTGATTCTGTGCACCTGCCTGGAGTGATTTCTCTGCCCAAAATGCAAATTTGGAAGAGATATAATTAGAAACTGAAATAACTTTTACCTTGGTTTCCTAATGGAGGAAAAGACACCAAGGCGGAAGATGTAAAAGTGTGAGTCCTTCACCTCCCAAGAAAAAAAGTCAGTAACACTAACATATTCCCCAAGGAACCGAAGAAACAAGAGTCCCCGTAGTAAATCTGAAGAACTGAGCAGTATTGGTTCCTATCCATCTTCATTCAATGGATTTTCATTCAATTTTGGCTCTGTAAAAATAACATGTATCCTGGAAGATGATGGTAGACTACCCTAAACTGAGAACACTCTGACACAAATCTCAGCGGGTGTACTGACAGCCAGATGGGATATTTTCACTGGAGCAGATAAACAGCCTCCAGGCTTGGTGTGCAGTGATTAAGCTGGAGAATGTTTCCTTCTTGATACCACTCAATAGGGGTAATAAAAAGCCATTTGTCTACATAGCAAGGAGAGTAGTACAGCTCAGTAATCAATTCCACAGGAAACCTGGCCACCTTGACATTCTGTAGAACATCTTGCTGGTCTATGGTGTTGGTGACATCATCCTAATTGGATCTTGTGAACAGCAAGTGGTAAATTCTGTCTCAGACAGCTTGGGATGTCAGAATGAAATACTATAGGCTAGGGGGGTTAAACAAGATAAATTTATTTTCTCATTGTTCTGGAGAATAGAAGCCCAAGATGGAGGTGCCAGCAGATTTGGTTCCTGGTGAGGGTTCTATCTTAGTTCATTTGGGCTGCTGTAACAAAAATACCATAGACTGGGTGGCGTAAAATAAACAGCAGAAATTTGCTTTTCGCAGTTTTGTGGGCTTGAGAATTCCAAGGTTAAGTTGCTGCCATGTTTAGTGTTTGCTGAGGGCCTGCATTTTGGCTCACAGATGGCTGTCTTTTTGCTCTGTCCTCATACAGAAGAAAGGACCTGGAAGCTCTCTGGGGTCTCTTTTATGAGGTCATAAAATTCATTCACCAGGGATCCACCATCATGTCCTAATTACATCCCAAAGGCCCCACTGTCTAACACTCTCAAATGGGGATTTGGTTTCAGCCTCTGAATTATGGGGGGACATAAACATTCAGCCTATAGCATGATTTTTTGCTGGTTTGTAGACAGTTGCCTTCTCACCATGTCCTCACATGGTGCAGAGAGAGAGAGAGAGAGAGAGAGAGAGAGAAACTCTCTTGTGTCTCTTCTTCTAAGGGCACCTACAAGAAGCTTAGGGATACTTTTGAAAGGCAGTGGAAAAGGGAAATATTTCCAGTGGGGAGAGCAAAAGGTCTGGGAATACATGTACATGCATTCTTGGGAGTGGGGATAAGGTACATGGATGTTTGACGTTAGTCAGCCGTTATCCTCGGCCACCTCTGGGCTGGTACACCGAGCTCAATAGAGTGCTCTTAATAACAGGGCTGGAGACAACATGTGGGCCCGTGAGCATGGCTGTCTCTCAACAAATTTAGTGATTACACAGCCGGTTGTTCTGGTAGCAGAATTCTAGGCTTAGCCTGGGCAGCTCTTCATTTCCCAGAGACCTTCCAGCCTCTTCTCAGTGGGTCAGTGACAAAGCACACCCCCCGTTAGCTGGAGCAGCAATTTGTGTTCCCCAGAATTGTTACATATTTTAGGTGTTGAATTGCCTTCACTGATGGCAATCTGCCTGGAAGTACCACCACTTAGTATGTATATGTGTATACTATCTGTTGGTCATATCTACCAATTAATAAGTGTTGGGAAAAAAAATCCAGTATCTCACTGAGTTGAATTCTGTGGAAAGGTTTTTTTTTTTTTTTTTTTCCCCTGTTAACTAAATGTGTAAATATTTGAGGAGTATCCCAAGGTCCTTCTTTTAAAACAGTCCTTTATTCCTATCTGCTTTGGTGCATGAGTTCTTATTGTCAGACTGATTTCCTGTGGCTTCAGACGTTGACTCTATCCAGCATGTGGTTATGGAGAACACATTTGTTTTGTCTGAATAGGAACATGGCCTAAGATCACTCTTCGCAGAATTTCTTTCTCTATTCTCCAAGACTCCAGCTATTGCCATAGGGAAGCATAGAATTATTTAGACTGAATCTTGATAACAAGTAGTTATCTACTTTAACAAATCCTTTAAAGCCTGAGAGTCCTCGGATTCAAGTCTGGACAAATTTTGGCCCAACTGTCATGACTGATGGTCCTCTAAGTTCATCCAGTCCAAATTGTGAAGATTCTTTGTATCTTGAAGAGTCTTTGACATTTCTAGCCCTGCTGCCACTCTCAAGAGGTGATTTATCAATTTTAAACAAGTATGTCCTATACAGTGGTGGCTGTGCTAGACACTGGGGATGGTGGGTTAATGAAGCTGTCACAGTTCCCACCCTTGGGAAGCTTAGCGTGATGGGAAAGGGGGACAAAGATATATTATGAATAATTATATAATTGCTAGGACACAAAATGGTATCTGTGAAAGAGTATATAATAGAGCCATATAGAATAGTCCTCTGAGCTAGGACAGAATATGTAACGAGGCTGCTCAGAAACTGCAGCCTTCTCAGGATAAGAATATTCTCTATTTGTGCTTGTCCACACTGTGATATTAGAATAAAAGTTTACATCTTCGAGGAGGTGGAAGATTGGCTGGTGTTTGCACCATACGTGCCAGAAATTGTTCAGCAATTGTGAGTGACAATAACAAAATTTTACATGTCCTTCCATCTTAATATATATGTATATACTATCTGTGTGTAATAGTAATATATGTATATATTACATGTATATATAATACATTATGTATATAATATATATGCATAATAATATATAACATGTATATATAATAATGTACCTATATACACACCATATAATATATAGTATTATTTATTGTATATATACACACGTATTATATATGGATATAATTTGTGTGTGTGAATATATATACACACTCCTATAACACATATATAGATATATACATATATAATATATAGTATTATATATAGTATATATACACACATACTATATATAAATATGCTGTGTGTGTGTGTATATACATACACATTCCTTCTCCAGCTTCCACATCTTGTCCAGCTGTCATCTCATTTCTCTGTGTCTCTCTATAGAAACTTCTCTTCTGTCTCTCTGTGTCTCTACAGGACCCTATAAACTCCAACCCTTCTCTTCCTGCTATCCTTGGCGCCAATACCAGGTATCCTCTCACCCCCACTCTCCACTGAATTATCTCTAGTGCTAAATTTAGTGGTCTAATCTCAAAACTCATTTTACTATTCAGCCCATCAGAAACATTTGAAAAAGTCCAATGCTCCTTGTTTAAAACGTTTTCTGCTATTGCACATAGAAAAATCCTGGGACAGTAAATTAAAACGCGTAACTGTGCTCAAAATCTTTGAACAGCTTCTCATTTTGCTCTGAGTACAAAGAAGAGGTCCTATGATGACCTGCGAGGCCCCTGATGAAATGACTATTCTTCCCCATGCACTTTATTGCCCAGGTATCTCCCGCTGGCTCATTTAGTTACAAACAGACTGGGCTCTTTGCTGCTTCTTGAACACACTAAGCAGACTCCCATCTCTGCTCACTGTCTTGTTAGCCCAAATTGCCTCATTTCTTCCCCAATGCTCACAGGACTTCCTCTGTCCCGTCCTCTAGGTCTCTATTCACTGTGACATTTTTTAGCAAGGCCATCCTGGATGACGCCATCAAGAAGAGGAACACTTTCTCATTCCTAAACTCCCCCCAACTCTCCATGGTGCCTCTTTCCCATATCTCTTCTAGCCGCCACCACTACACATGGCACTTTGCAGTTTGGTTTTTGTCCTCCTTTGCTCAGAAGAATAGAAGCTCCTAAGGGCAGGGTACTTGGAATTCTTCGCTCTCTACTGCTATCTCCTTAGTTTAGAACAGTATCCAACATAGAGGAGGAGCTCAATTAACCTTCGCTGCACAAATGCAAGGATCATTTCCAGGGTGCTTTTGCTGGTTTTTCCCTACCGTGTTTGGAAGTTGGCTGGGTTTTAAGGTTTGCATCCCGGAACAGTTGAGCATGACTTTTCCCCCTTTTCATTTTTGTGGCCTTCAGGCAGGTGTAGGACCTCTGCTGCACCCAGAAATCCCATGGAGACAGGGAAGGAGACTAATTATCTTTCTGGTGCATGAGGGATGGTTGTTGAGCCATCCTAGTCAAAAGGAGAACGAGAAGGGTGCACAAAATCCTGGAACAAATAAGCATGCTGGTCAGCACAGTTTGTTCCTTCAGAGCTCAGTGAAAAGTCATTACTTTTAGAGGTAAGAGGACCAGTTGATTAAATACACCTCCTCTGCCCAGCAACATTGACCCAATCCAGGCATGCGAGCACCTCCACTGGGTAGAGGCGGCAGGTGAGGAAGGTGCAGGTGATTCAAAGGCAAACCTCCTCCCCTGGAGGACTTGAAAATCGAAGCTATCACTTGACTAGGTTGGCAGCGGCGTAGAAGGGAGGTGACAAAAATAGGAGGAAAGGAGAAAAAGTATGATGCAAGGGAACAGCATCCTTAAAATTTTACTTTTCTTCAAATGTGCCAAGAGCTTTTCTATGTAAGTGTTAACACATGGTCGTTGCTTTGCCTGGCAATGACATAGTCGGCTATGAAGACCAAGTGCAATGATGTCGCCTTGAGAAGCACAGCCTGACACTGTCAAAATTTCCTTATTCCCTCCTGGACACTTTCAGAACACTTTGTGGTTGTCTTTATGATGTCATTTTTCACAGTGTATTTTAACTTATATCATCCCTCTATACACACATACACAACTATAAACTCCTGAAAGTCACAGACCATATCTTCTTTCTCTTTGAACTCCATTGCAGTTATTCTTCCAATGCCTGCTCCTCCACTCAGAGATCAAGATCTGTGTCATTAATAAACCCTTTGTGTGATTTTAATGTTCTGCCAGGCATCAGTACATTAATAAACCCTTTGTGTGATTTTAATGTTCTGCCAAGGTTGAGAAGAACTGTCTGGTAGCACCCCGTTGTTGCCTGATTTCAAAACCCTGCTACTTATGTAGCAGGAGACCCCAATTTGAGCTGCATTGTCAGAAGGCAGCTATGGCTCAGCTTAAACTTGAAGAACTTTGGCTTTGTTCATTAATCCCTGCGCTCAGGGATCCAAGGTTTTCTGTTACTCAACATGCATCCAAGTCCAGATTTGCCCGTTCTCTGGCTCTACCTTTCTTAGCAGGTGACTTTTGTTTCCATTTTGTACCAGATGATCATATGGTTTCTCCAGACAAGACTTTTCTGTTCCAGGATGGAGGAAGAATGAAGGGCCAAAGGCTTTCTCACGAGGCTTGACTTTTTATTCAGGAAAGGAAAGCTGTTCTCAGCAGATTTCTCATTGGATTGTGTGGTACCCAAGAGACGTATATTGAGCTTCCTATCTCCTGTAACAGAGGAAGGAAGAAGAAAGGGGCTGTGAATGGCTCTTGGGTGGCCAGCTCACTGGCCGGCCACATCTGCAGGTGTAGGCTGGGGCTGCTAGAGTGTATTTCTCTGAGTGGCTGAGAGGTGTACTAAGGGATAAACTAACCCCCGAGTCCTACAGCAAAACAGTTCATGGACAGTCTCAGCAGCTGGGAGAAAGGAAGAGCTTTTGTCCACTGCATGCGTTTTCTCAATAAGGTTTGTTCCTGCTCTGATCCGGACTAAATCCTACATGAGTTAGATGCTGTGCAATGAAAAATGAATGGAAAAATTGTTCTTACCCACGAAAATCTTTTAAAAAGCATTGTTACTTTGGTGTCTATCTAATAGATAGTAACACCAACAGAAAGATACAACTTTTCTCAACTTCGATTAGAAAAGAGTACAATGTTGGCATCCGATGTAGTTCTCCTTAGATCAGATACTGCTTCCGCACCACATCAATCCTGTCTGAGTCATCTGATTCTTGTTCCAGATGCTGCTATAGTAGCCAGCTCTCCATGGGCTCAGTCCTATTTGATGAAACCTAATCGTCTTTGACCTCCTGCCTGCAAAGCACACCTCCTTCCTTCTGATCTGTTAATGACCAATAAGACCATTTTGGCCTACAGGAGATGGTCTTACTTACTCCTTTCTCCCATTCAATTCATAGTCATGAGATGCATTGATGCAACTTCCCTAAGGTTCACCTTTGCAGCTCAAGCCATTGGTAGCATTGACTTGCAGTCAGTTAGAGATTGTCCTTGCAATTGCATCTCTTTTCCTCCTTGCTTTGCTCTTTGTGTCTCTTGGTGCTGTTTCCTGAGATTCTGCTTCCTAGTAAAATAATATCACATAACATTTCTGTTTCAGACTCTGCTTTCAGGGGTACAACCAGGTAAGACTTTTGGTTCCAGGAGTGTTTCTACAAAGTGTGTCTTTAGGATTGGATTCTGGGGCCAGATTTCTCACTGCTCTGTTGGCAATTAGACCCCCGTTGTTGGTGTTAAATGTTGGGGTGGTGTTACCCCCAATATGCAGTGAAGTCGCAATCACTGGGGCTTTCACCTGTGGTTATGCAGAATGAGCTCCACAAATACGGTGAGGTATTAGGATGTGAGAAGCCCGTGGTGATGATGGAAAAATACGGCAGCGATATTTGTAAGGATTGTGGCATGGGCTGGTTTCTTTACCTCTCCTGGAAACTTTGAAAAGAGAGAGAGGGGGAGGCAGGAGGAGAAAGAAAAAGAGGGGGGTGGTCTGGAGAGAGAGACAAAGACAGGGAGGGAAAGAAACAGAGCGAGAGATAGAAGGAAGAAATCTTAAGCCGAGAGAAGCCGGTTTGCCACTCAAACCCAGCTCCAGTTTCTACAGCAGCTACAGTGTTGCCATTTCAGCTTTATGTAAACTCTCTGCCCTGCTAAATGCCACATTCAGGATGTCCTTGCAAGGATGGCACATCTGCAAAGGTGACTCAGTGCACCTCCTCAGCGTGCTCTCTGTGTCCCAGTTGTGACTCCGATGTGAAGAGGAGCACGTGGGCCTTCAATGG
The DNA here is from genome assembly GCF_043159975.1 of Macaca nemestrina. Classification (NCBI taxonomy): domain Eukaryota; kingdom Metazoa; phylum Chordata; class Mammalia; order Primates; family Cercopithecidae; genus Macaca; species Macaca nemestrina. The sequence goes on along the minus strand of NC_092132.1, from coordinate 148,608,764 downwards.
AAACACATAGATGAGTTAGTCAGATAATTTTGCTACCTCAGAAACCTCCAAAAGCCATCTTCTGCTCCTGACTGATCGCTGTAGGGGAACGATGACTTCCTAACTGAAGACTCTAGAAACTTCTTGGTTGAAGATGGCAATCAGGGTGTGAGGCCTGCAGGTTTCTTGTGAAAAGCTACCTGTGCTCATCACGGCCCAAACCCTCCCCTAATTTCAGGCTGATAAACAGGTCCAGGCCTCTGCATAGCTAGAGTAGAGAAGGACATTTCCTTTTCTGGAAGAAAATACCTTACACACTGGATGAGTTCAGGATCTGGCTAATTCATGCTAGCAGCAACCAAGAAAATATGTGTGAGAAGGAATATTGATGGAACTGGGTAGGAAGAGAAATACACGGCTGGTTGGGGAGAATTTGCTGTCATGGAGGCCATCTCTCCAGGTTCTTGATTCCATGTCAAGGTCTCCTGGGGCCAGTTGGTCCTGAGAGTTTGCGGGTTAAGATCCCATGAGCTGTGGATATCAGTTTGTCCTGGAGTAAAGGGAGGTGGAAAACTTCCTTGGCACAGCAGGAAAGGCTCAGAAGGCTCCAGGAAGGTCGAAATGTTAGACTCGATGTACGATAGAGCTGTTCCCCCTTATCTGTGGGGAATATATTGTAAGACCCCCACTGATGCCTAAAACTGTAGTTATAACAGACCCAGTTGCCATCCATGGACCACGTGTCTGTTCGGGTCTCCCACCCACACATTTGTTATTTTTTCCATGGTAACATCATTTATCACACACAGTGGCTATGACATTTGCAGTTTGAGACGTGACAGCCAAACTAGCACAGATTTCTTTCTTTTCTTTCTTTTTTCTTTCTTTTTTTTTTTTTTTTGAGACAGAGTCTCGCTCTGTCGCCCAGGCTGGAGTGAGTGGCGCGATCTCGGCTCACTGCAAGCTCCGCCTCCCGGGTTCACGCCATTCTCCTGCCTCAGCCTCCCAAGAAGCTGGGACTACAGGCGCCGTCACCACGCCCGGCTAATTTTTTGTATTTTTAGTAGAGACGGGGTTTGACCATGTTAGCCAGGATGGTCTCGATCTCCTGACCTCGTGATCTGCATGTCTCGGCCTCCCAAAGTGCTGGGATTACAGGCGTGAGCCACTGTGCCCAGCCTAGCACAGATTTCTTTTTCCTTATTCGCAATGTTATGGGTAGAAGATTTGTTCTTATCCTAGATCTTAGCAGCCTCAGCATATAATTTTTATTTTTTTGTTAAGTTGAGAACTTTCACCTTCTCACTTAAAGGAAGCATTTTATGGCCTCTTTGGCTTCTTTTTGCCATATCCGAATGCCAGCATTGCTACTGTTACTCTTTGGGGCCATTATTAAGTCAAATAAGGGTGACTTGAACAGAAGCACTGTGATACTGTAACAGCTGGCCTGGTAATCCCAATGGCTACTAAGTGACTAAAGGGTAGGAACAACTACAGCTTGGATCTGCTGGACAAAGGAATAATCCACATCCCACCAGGATGGAGTGGGACAGCGTGAGATTTCATTACACTACTTAGAACTGGAAATAATTGAAAACTTATGAATTGTTTGTTTCTGGAACTTTCCATTTAATATTTTCTGACCACAGTTGACAGTGGGTAACTGAAACTGTGGAAAGCAAAGCTGTGGATAAAGGGGGCTACTGTATGAAATGAGAGTGCTCTGGGAGAGTTCAAAGGACATGCCCTTATCTCTTTAATTTAACTTTTATTTTAGGTTTGGGGGTGCATGCGGAGGTTTGTTACATAGTAATCATGTGTCATGGGGTTTGTTCTACAGATTATTTCATCACTCAGGTGTTAAGCTCAGTATCCAATAGTTCTCTTTTCTGCTCTTCTCCCTCCTCCCACCCTCCACCCTAAAGTAGACCCCAGTGTCTGCTGTTCCCTTGCTTGTATTCATAAGTTCTTATCATTTAGCTCCCACTTATAAGTGAGAACATGTGGTATTGGTTTTCTGCTCCTGTGTTAGCTTGCTAAGGATAATAGCCTCCACCTCCATCCATGTTCCTGCAAAAGCCATGATCTCATTCTTGTTTATGGCTGTATAGCATTCCATGTTGTATATGTACCACATTTTCTTTATCCAATCTGACACTGATGGGCATTTAGGGTGATTCCATGTCTTTGCTATTGTGAATAGTGCTGCAGTGAACATTCTTGTGCATATGTCTTTATGGCAGAATGATTTACATTTGTCTGGGTATACACCTTTAATGGGATTGCTGGATTGAATGGGAGTTCTGCTTTTAGCTCTTTGAGAAATCAGCATACTGCTTTCCACAGTGGTTGAACTAATTTTCATTCCCACTTAGAGACACACTGTGCTCTAAGGCATCAGGGAATACACAGGTTGCAGAGATGGCACTAGCCTCCCAGTGATTTTTCTGCAGGCCACATGGGAGAGGGGTAGCTGGTGCAGCAGAACAGGATCCCCTAATAACGGTGAGGAGGGGACTCCCGAATGGCCAAGGCCAATGGCAAAACTTAACCTTTAGAGGCAACGCAGGCACAGCCACTGAAGCAGGCAGTGAGGCTGGAGTGGCAATCAGGGTGCGAGACATGTGGGGCCAGTGACTGTGGTTGGAGAACTTGGTGCTTCCAGAGGAGAGATGCATACCCAGCCAATGTGGATGCTGTTTAGCACCTATAATTTAAAGAGAGAAAGAGACCCAGCAGGTAGAAGGCTGATATCAGTCTCCCGAAGAGAAAGTCATACATCCTCACCAGGTCCAAGATCTCAATCACAAAAGCAGAGTCTATGGATTGAAGAGAGGCCCAGATTCTTCTGAGGAAGGCCTCTGAAACACCTCTGCAAATGCATCTGTTAAAAACTCCCCAGCTCCTCCCCCAAAAGATGTAAGGCCATTTTCCAGAGAATCTGTGAGGTTTCTTCAGCTCTGCCTGTGGGAGTTGAGGCCAAGAGGCACTGTTCCTCCAGGGGCACGATGCTTCGCAGTGGCATCCGTGGTGACCATGGAGATGCACAGTTGGGGTAGCATACACCCAGAGGCTTCAGGACTCATGGACGATGAGTCCCAGAAAGCTTTCAGTCCGTTCACAGGTGTCAGCCACAGAATGAAGATCAGCTTGCGTTGGGTGAGATCTAGCAATAATGTGAAAATCCTACTGGCTATGCAGGCAGAGAAGCTGGATTCTCTTTGAACTACAGGCTAAACTCTTGATGGAGAACAGGTGAGAATGACACTGCAAGACAAAACGTGATATAGGAGAGGACCTGGGAAAACATAAAATACCCTACGGACTTCCTTTCAAGCATGATTCTGTAACTCTAAAGAATGCTGGACACTTGGCAACTGTGCAGGGAAAAAAGAATCAGAGAAATACAATATAAAATCATTAATATCACTATCAATTTATGAGGCCTGAGAAAGCATAGGTGACAGCCACGTGGATGATTTAAAGACAAAAGTGACCACTTCTCTTTGCTGTCAAGTGAACCTGAAACTGCAATGGGCAGTAAGGCTGGAATGGCAATCTGAAACTACATAGGTTTTTACTTTTTAGACTCTTAATAATTTTTCTTTTCTTAAACGGATCCTGCATTTGAAAAAAAAAAAATGATTGTACTTTAGGCCAAATGAAGCTTATCCTTTCTTACTTTGTTTTTCCTTCTACAAATGCTGCCACGAGAAAATGACTTCCTGTTTAAACAGTGCCTTAAAGTGGTTTATAAAGCTTTTGTAAAGATCTTCCAGCTCATCTTTTTCCTCATACCTTCTTATGAACACAGTACTATTCACATTTTAGAAACAAGAGTGAAGCTGGAAGACAATAAATGAACTGCCCAAGATCACACATCCACCAGGAAGGGCTGTGATGGGAACTCAGCTCTGCCGTTACCTAAGGTGGGGATCTTCCGCCAACATTACTCTGAAGCTCTGAACACAGTGGTCAACGGAGAAGACCATTATTCAGACAGCACTGAGGGGCAAGGGCAAGGTGATGATGATGGCAGTCAGTTATATTGTTATATTCAACAGGAATCCTGGCAGAGTTTAGTTGCTTTATGTTTTGAAGATGAAGAAAAACCGGCAGTAGGGAGACAGAAGGTACGGGGTAGAAAGGATGCCACATGTTAATCTTGAGTTATGTGGCAAACAGGTGTCATTGAGAGAATACGGCATATTTACAGGGATGTGGTTGAAAGTTGGAAGGGAAATACTGGGGAAGGCAGTAATACAGTGAAAATCTTTGAAAGCCATTGGGGCCCAGGAAATGTAGCTGTAGAATCAAAAGAGTTTATTAAGTAGAGTGTGAGATGCCTACTGAAGACAACTCATGAAAATATTGGGTCCAAATAGCTGAAGACAAAAAGTGTTTCCCAGAAAAGGGGTAGGCTTTGCTCAGAGGTGGGACAGTTTACTGGCTGAGGTAAGTAGTATTTTATTTCATCATTTTTTTTTTTTTTTGAGACAATCCCTTCTGTCACCCAGGCTGGAGTGCAGTGGTGTGATCTCGGCTCGCTGCAACCTCCGCTTTCTGGGTTCAAGCGATTCTCCTGCCTCAGCCTCCCAAATAGCTGAGACTACAGGCACACACCACCATACCTGGCTAACTTTTGTATTTTTAGTAGAGACAGGATCACACCATGTTGGCCAGGCTGGTCTGTAACTCCTGACCTCAAGTGATCTACCCACCTTGGCCTCCCAAAGTGCTGGGATTACAGATGTGACCCACTGTGCCTGGCCGGTATGTGATATCTTATTAGGGAATGTTCTTATTATACAGTGGCCATAAATTGTAATAAGTACAGAGAAGAAAAATATAGTATTAGGAGAGCATACACTAGGGGAACTAAATTTGAGTGGGGGAGGCAGAAAGATACCTTTGAGGATGTGGCATTTAATAAAAAACCTGATTATGTGTAGGTTAAAGCTTGAATTCTCTGAAAACTATTTTTTGGGGGGCAAACTTAAAGTCACCATGAATATGTAATTGAATACATGTTTTTTACAATAAATAATTATTTCATTTTGCTTCATATCATTGTTCAGTTTTTGTATTAAAGTCATATATGTTATTAATCATGGCTGGGTGCGGTGGTTCACTCCTGTAATCCCAGCACTTTGGGAGGCTGAGGTGGGCAGATCACTTGAGGCCAATTGTTTGTGACCAGCCTGGCCAACATGGTGAAACCCCGTCTCTACTAAAAATACAAAAATTAGCTGGCTGTGGCAGCGTATGCCTGTAGTCTCTGCTACTCAGGAAGCTGAGGCAGGAGAATCACTTGAATTCAGGAGGTGGCAGTTTCAGGGAGACAAGATCATGCCACTGCACTCCAGCCTGGAAAATAGGACGAGACTCCATCTAAAAAAAAAATTATGTATGTTATTAATCATAACATACATGTCTATGTACATTATATACATATGAGTGTGTAGATATATTTTGCCTATAAATATGATAGTGAGAGCCAAATCATGTTATTATACAAAACTAGAACTAGTAATAATAGATGTATTTATATTCATGAACACTAACTGAGATCAACTCTAAAAATTAAATGTTAATCCCTAAATACTTGAGAATACTCCTGACAGCTCAAGCAAAGAATGAGAGCCTTCAAAAACTTTATAAGTTTATTTGGCTTCCACAAATTCCGACATCTTCAGATTGTTTCTCTTTAGAAAAATGTATGTGTTAAGTTCCAAAGTGGTTTACATCAGACTAGACAGTTCCAAGAGTGGTCAGTGCTGGTTCTTAACCTCAGCAAGTTTGACCTCACACATAAATGTCCCTAACTTTCTATCACCTTTCCTCTTCCCCAACCCTGGCCCCTTCTTCTTTCCTTTGGATTTCCTCTTTCTGGTCTTATTTCTTGTGATTCGGGATTTGTGCCCTAATGGACTGGTTCATTCCCAGCCTCTCCCCATCATTGCCTTGGGCACTGCCCCTGCTTCATTATTTCAGCCGTGTTAGTTACTAAACTTCCTCTGTCCTCAGGTAGCAGCTGTACCTATTCTTATAGAAAAGGATAAAAAGTCAGTCCGTCTCATGTCACCAGAGGACATCCTTGAGGAATTTCCACTGGTAATTAATCAGCATGAATACTTTGGAAATGGAAAGTTTGCATATCCGTTTCCTTAGCATGACAGGGCCTTTCAAAGATTTTCCAGACATCTCTATCATGAATACATGGTCTTCCTTGGGTTCGGACTGCGGATTCTTGAGGGTAGGAGCTCTGCATTACTGGACACTTTAACAGAGCTCACCAGTGTGGGTGCATCTGGACAGATGGACGAACAGATAAATGAACGAGCAAGACGTGAAATTACCCATTCTTGTTTGTCATGGCAGCTGTGTGTTTCCTTCCAAGTCCTGGAATTCTAATGCGGGTGATTTATTTCCGTATGTTTCCCTATCAATCAGGAGACTTTCTGTTTGACTAAGAGTGAAAGCTGCATTGCTCTTGCTGGTGGGGAAAATAGTAAAACAGGCAACTGGGCAGTGAGGGATTGGGGAGGAAAGGCAGGTTGCAGAACAAAAACGCCTTTTCACAAGGAGACATTTGGAGAAAGAGTAGAAGGCCTGGAAAGCAAATCTTCATTTCAAACAATATCTGTGGTTTCTTAGAAGGAATATGAGGGAGTCTATAGTGTCTGTCTTAGGAGATGTCCCATAGGGGTACGCCGAAATTGGAATGAGGCACAGAACACTATTTTTTTTATATATTTATCTTTAAACATGTTGTCAATTATATACATATATATAAATAATAGAAATTGTTCTCTCCCTATATTTTAAGAAAAATATATTTCTTAATATATAAGGATATATATTATAATATAAATATATATATTTCTTAACATATTAAGAAATATATAAATATATTTATTTCTTAAAATATAGGGAGAGAACAATTTAAAAAGTGTGCCCATAAGCCAGGCAAGGTAAAGAGAAATAAACATTTTAATGTTTATTTTTATGAATTTACCATGCATAAAATGTAGCTTCATTCATTCTTGCAAACATTTTTTTGTTGTTTTTGAGAGCCACTACGAAGTGGGGACAGTGAACCTCGGTGATGACATCCTAGTCCTCTCTGTTTTGCCTTCCGAGTGGGGAGAAACAGACAAGATAAGAAGAGGCAGAGTCTGTCAGACATTGTTGGGTGTTACAGAGAAAAAGAAAGCAGAGGAAGGATGGGAAGTGAGCCATGGCTGTCAGATGGTGATAGATATCTGCATAGAGACCTGGAGGAGCTGAATGAGGGAACTGTGCCGATGCCGAGGGAAGAACATTCCAGATGGAATCTGGAGAGGAGACTGTGCCTAGGCTCTAACATAGACACCAGCTTGCTATGCAAGGACACCAGAACAGAGGGGGTCAGATGCTGTGCAAATGAAACCATGTTACAGTACTTAGAAGGGGACCCAGTGACTCAGGTGCCTCCATCATCCTCTTACTATGGTGGAATTCCCACTCTTGCCCTAGGGATACCTCATTCCTGACTACTCAACATAGGTCTGCCTAACATGACCACGTGGGGCCACCAACAACCTCACATAAAATATTATAAACATTATTTTATTTGAAAAAAAATGGGATATATGTTTTAACATTTTCTTTCCACATTCAGTGAGTGTTCCTGTGCATTATATTTTAGGGATCATTCCTCATACCCCTCACTCTCACAGTATGTTATAATGACTTACTGGTTACGATTTAATTGCTTTACCATTTAAATACTTCTTAATTAGACTGGGCTTGACATTGTTTCAAATTCTACTCTGAGTCTTAGGCTACATTGCTTTCCAACTACCTCTCCCCAGTGTATGTTAAAAACATCTAGATGTAAGAATAATTTTAAACACAGTGATACAATGACTTCTCTACTGGAAATAAGCTATCCTGGTCCATTTAGAAACAAACCAATGGAATAAATGAAAGGACAGAGTGTGTGTACATGTGTATGAATGTGTGTGTATATATGTGTGTATGTGTATTTGTTTCTTATGTGTGTATGTGTGCATGTGCATATGTATATATAATTGTGTATACATGTGAGTGTATGTATTTCTGTGGATATATGTGAATGAATGCATGACTGTGTGACTGTATGTGTGTGTGTGTGTGTGCTTGTGTGTCTGTCTGTTTGTCAGTCAGTTCATGACGGCCTTCTGGACATGCAATTCTTGCACCAGTTGAAGGGATTTGAGCTGAGAAGTGGAGTGACTTGATGTAGGTTTTGCAAGCATCACTGTGGCTGCTCTGTTGAGAATGGAGGGAGGGAAGCAAGCAGGGAGTCCAGCTTGAGGCTACTGTAATAGCCAGGTAAGGGAAAATCACGGCTTGGTTCAGTATGGAAGTGATAGAGATATAGAGGTGAAAGTGAGAATTGAACCAGAGTCCTGGGTGTCCGTCCCAATTCTGTAATATACTAGCTAGGAGACCCTGATCACCTCATTCAGCCTTTAGCTTTTCCTATCTATTTTGTCTCCTTCAAAGAAGCATTGTGAGACTAAAACAAGGTAACAATATATAGAAGCATTTCCCAAACTCTGAACATCTCTTTAATCGAGCATGTTGCCCAGGGCAGGATTTCACAAACATTGAGTCAAATTAGTGGATCATAGAATTAGTTTAGTGGGTCACATTCAGCATTTAACAATAATGAATAAAAGAGAACAGATGAGACATAATGTTTGGGAAACACCAGCACGGATGAGATATAATGTTTGGGAAACACCAGCATGGATGTTAAAGAATGAGATTTTGAGTCAGACAACCCTACGTTCCAAGCCCCATGTCAAACACTGACCTGTTGTTTGGCCTTCCACACGTTAATGTATCTCTCTGGTCCTGTATACTTATCTGAAAGGTTGATACATTAAAAAAAAATTCCTACCTCATGAAATTTTGTGATTAAATGAGTTAGTACACTTAAAGTGCTTAGCAATATACTTGGCACATAGTAAGTCCTCAATAAAATAATTATTAATGATTATAGTAATTATAGAGTAACAGGTGCAAAACCACTGTGTAAATTACTATTTACCAAATTAGCATGTTATATTGTTAAGTGATCATAACAGACAAGTGCATGATTTAGAAATGTTTACAGGATTTTAAATCAATTTGTTTATATCTAATTTCTCCTTAGTGACTCAAACCTAAAAGAACAGAAATATCCCTCACAGTATTTGCTGTATTTCCAATGTTTCCACATACATCTCTAATCTGTCTAAGCTGATGGAGACCAAAAGAAAAGACTTCTTTTCTTGTGCCTTGTACTGAAGGCATTCTACCAAAAAGCGCATTCTTCTGCAGTCATTTATCATCCCAAATTCTCCTTCTTTGGACGATTAGTCATATTAATGCCACTCTCCTCACCTACTCATCCTAGAAGACTTTGCAGAATTTTGCATTGCCAGATTCTCTCAGAGTCAAGCTTGCCAACCCCAGGACCTCCCCATTTACTTGGTTTAAATAGGTTTCACTGACTGATTTATTTAGTAGTGGGGTTTGTATAGAACTGTTTTCCTTCTTAAATGTTTAGTTTTAAGATGGCAAGGAAATTCTTCTTTATCTTTTTAGTTAACATTAGTCATAATTCACCCCCCTATTAGGTCATACATAGAATTTTACTGTGCCTTTGGGAATTACAAGATTTATTCTTTCATCAAGCTGGACATCCTACTGTTTTCCGTAGAGCTTTTGCAAATGCTTGCCTCATTTCTTCTATTTGTTCACTGATTTAGGTTGCAAATACAGTGAGCAATCCAAGGTCCTCTGTATCTGACCTATTAATGCAATGCGTGTCTTCCGTACTAGGAGTTATCTTTAATGTTTATTTTCCTAAGTGCTTTGTCATCCTCTAAAATCCTCAGCTTCTTTATAAACAAATGAATAAATAATGTAGAAAAACAGCCATCAACAAGATCACAGTATAGTTCTAAAATACTTAAATAGTGAATATAGTCTAATATCTTCGTAGATGACTAATCAGTTCACTATTTTTGTTTATGCTATGTGAAATTTAATGGTTTATGAGCTTCACCTTGATTGCAGCAATTAGTAAATGAAAATGTGTTTGCATTTAAACCAGTGTGTTTGCATTTCCCAAGTCTTTTCTCACAGAAGAACCCTATACTAATAGCTCTAATCAAGGCCAACTACCTCACACATACAATCAACAAATCTAAAAAAATAGTAATACAGATAATACTTTTTTCAAGCTTTGGGTAAAATTTAGTTTCTTCTTTCATGCCAACATGGGTGTTTTATGTAAGAAAACTCTAGCTTATAAAAAAAACTTCTTACCATAAAAGAGTAATAGATGGAAAACAGCACATTTTTTTTGGAGAAAAACAAAAAGGATTCTTTAAACTTCATGGTTTTGTTGAATTTAAAATAAACTTTATCAAATAGCATTACCATGTAGATATTTTCAGAAGCATGCATGAAGAGTCCATCTTTACATATATTTTCCTAGGGGTTTGTAACAAGAGGAAAAACATTTTTAAAAAGAAAGTTAAGAGAAAATAGTGACCGTACTGCCTTAAGATCTTATATTCACATTAAATTAGCATTGATTTACTTGTCTCTTCCTTTATGAGGTAATTCCCTGTGAATTTCATGAGCTTTCCATTGCTTTCCTACAAAACAATCAACTAAATTTACCTGGTGATCTAATGATCACCTTACATTTTGTCAGGGAGATTAATAGGCAAAGGAGTTTTGAGCATTCAGGAGAATGGTATAAAATGTGAATTCTATCTTTATGATTAAAATAACAGAAAACAAAACAAACAAAACTGAAATGTACACATTTTTTCCTCTCCCTAGCTCAAGTGCAATCTTCCATTGGTGGGTTTCCTAAGGCATAGAGCCATATCTCTCTGAGATTCGATGGTTGTGGAAATAGGAGGAGGAAAGAGGGGGACTTTTTCAATTCTAAGAGGTGGATGGTAATTAATATTGTAACCTATTTTAACTTACCTTTTTCTGGTAAAGTGGGTTTGTTAACTGTCTAATTATAATCAAACCAACCTCCACAAAATGACAAAAAGAGTAAAAACAAAACCTACACACAACCTATATTTTAAAAAATACCAACAAGGCAAGCACACATGACCAGCAAGAAAACACAGTAGCCCATCAAGCTACAGACATCATTGCACTTCCAAGACAGGCAGTGCCCTAATAGTGAGGCGGCATCATTTGCTAGGGTAATTCCCAAGGTTCGTTGCCTCACGCCAAAGAAATCAAGGACATGGACACGCACGGAGCAAGTTTAAGAGCAGAGGTTTAAGAGGCGAAAGAAAGAGAAAAGCTCTCTCTTTTGTGGAGAGGGGGGCTCCCGAGTCGGTGTCCTGGATCAGGGGTGAAATGCATTTTTCTTTTCTTTAAGTTCTAGGGTACATGTGCACAATGTGCAGGTTTGTTACATACGTATACATGTGCCATGTTGGTGTGCCATGTTGGTGTGCTGCACCTGTTAACTGACATTTACATTAGGTATCTCTCCTAATGCTATCCCTCCCCCTTCCCCCTCCCTCCACCCTACAACAGACCCCAGTGAAGGGTCTACAACTAGAAATACCATTTGACCCAGCCATCCCATTACTGGGTATATACCCAAAGGATTATAAATCATGCTGCTATAAAGACACATGCACATATATGTTTATCGCGCCATTGGGTTTTATAAACTGGTTCAAGGAGGTGGTGTCTGATTTACATAAGGCCCAAAAGATTGGTTGGACCAGGTGTCCCGTTTACATAGCACAGGAAGAAGCTTGCTGTCCCACCCTAATCTTTTATTATGCAGATGGTTCTCTACCTGGCCCCACAGTGTTGCCTGTTCCTTTACTGTACACCTTGTTGACAAAGAAAAGGGAAGATGGAGGCTCCATGTTGAAATTGCCTGGCCCCCAGGTAGCCTCCTCCTATTAGCACAACTGCTGACTTTTACCTGTGCAAGCTTCTAGCTTGCTTATCTACGTCTACAGCCTGAATTTTCAGGCGGCTCTTTGTTCGAAAAGAAATGATTTGGGGGCTGCTTTTTATTAAAAGGAAAACCTTACCAAATATTCTCTTACCCCCACTAACTGCCTAGATAATTCCTTTTGAGTTCCTGTATCAGTAGGAACCCACAGCAAGTGCTGCTTTTGAAAGGGGAAATGCAAGCTATGGAAGGAATGTTAGTTTGAAGAGTTTTTTTGAAAACATTTCCATTTTTTTCATGATTTGTGTTTCAGAAAATTATGTACGTATATCCATACTAAAGGCTTTTTATATTTACAGACTGAAAAAAAAATAGCACATTGAAAATAAATTTCAAAATCTCCAGAATGAGGAATTACATGAAATCATTTTATAATTTGGAACAATTTTAGATTTTTAGAAAAATTGACAAAATAGTACAGAGGGTTTCCAAATGTCCTGTACTTAGTTCTATTATTAACATATTACATTAGTGTAGTACATTCGTTACAGTTAATGAATAAGTATTGCTATGTTGCTAAGTCTAAACTTTTAAAATATTTTCCTAGTTTTTCATAATGTGCTTTATTTTCCAGAATTTCATCCAAAATGTCACATTTCATTTAGTTGTTATTTCTCCTTAAAATTCTTTTGGCCATGATAGTTTCTCAGACTATCTTTGTTTTTGATGACCTCGACAGTTTTGAAGAATCCTGGTGCTGTGTTCTAAATGTTTGTGCCCGCCCCCCCACACCCCCAAATTTACATGTGGAAACCTAGTCCCCATCCCCAGGGTGATAGCGTTAGGAGGCGAGAGCTTTGGGAAGTGATCAGAGATGAATGCCCTTATAGAAGAAGTCCCAGAGAGCTGCCATGTTACTCCCACCGTGGGAGGATACAAGATGATGTCATCTATGAATCAAAGAGCAAGTCCTCACCAGACGCAAAATCTCCTGATGCCTTGATCCTGGACTTTGCAGCCTCCAGAACTGTAAGAAATACATTTTTGTTGTTTATAAGTTACTTAGTCTAAGGCTTTTTGTTGTGGCAACCTGAACAGATAAAGACAACTGGTCAGCTATTTTATAGATGCCCCTCAATTGAGATTTGTCCCAATTTTTTGTTGGTTTGTTTTTTCATGATTAGACTGGAGTCATAGGTTTTCAGGAGAAAGACCACACAGGTAAAGTGCCATTTTCCTCACCTCATATCAAGGGTACATGTTATCAGTGGGGATTATTCCTGTCTGTGTTAACCTTAATCACCTGAGTGTACACTATGTTTTGAACACATTTGTTACAAATATAAGTTGCAATATCTTTCAACTTTTGATAGAAAAACTGACTTGCATGATGTAAGATGATACTTTAATAACTCCATTTTGTATCCAAACTTTGGCATATTATCTGATGGGTTAGTAAGCATAGCCGATGATTCTTTTTTTTCCATTTTTGAAGTATCAGAGTTTTTCCATTATGATAGCCATGTAAAGTAAACATTAAAACTGTCTGAACTTAGATACAAATACCCAAATTGCTGTCTGATAAAGGATTCAACAAAGATTTTTTTAAAAAAATAGGCATATTCAATCATATTCAAAATTATAAAATGGGTTTCTTTAATAAATAAATTAAACAAAAGTACAAAGATAAAATTAAGTATATTTTAATTAATAAAATAAAAATATAATACAGTTGCTTTTGCTCTTATTTATTATTTTTTTTTCAGATTACAGGGTTTTTTATTTGTTAAGCAGTATTATTCCCTGAAAGAATACCGCACATAATGTGTATTAAAAGAAGCTTGCTTAGATTTACCTTTTATTTGTATTTATTTACTTTTAACCTCATATTTCACATACCCATAAATAGGCACACATATTATGTAGCCACAAAAATGAAAGATGAAACAGTTTTTAAAAGTTCCCCATTCCTTTCAAATGTCTCTTTTGCAATGCCTCTGAAGTAAGTGCTGAAGCAATCCATGATTCAGGCTCTTCTAATAAAAACTTGAATTTGGGGACTTGAAAAAACTAATTTAATCATCCAAAGTCCTTGCAAAATGGAAAACCAATCATCAGAGAAGGGTCATAACTTTTAGAAACAGAGCTAGGGTTATATCCCACTCTTTGGATTCAGCTAGATGTAGGCTTATGCCTCAAATCTGACATTTTAATGACCTTAGCTCAGATATTTAATTTGGATGAGCTGCAATTGCTTTATGAACAAAGTGGGTTTAACATATAGTTAATACCATGATAAAGCCTAAACTATTAGCTCGTGCTTACACTCAATAAATGTTATATCCCCTCTTTTTTTCTTCCATATTCTCTGCCATTCAACCACTCCACAATAGAAATGACAAAATTATTTATTTGAGAAAAAATGTACCATCATGCTTTTAAATCATGTACCAATAACTTTTGTTTCTCTCCTTGACTTTGCTATTTGAGCTTATTTTATGAAAGTGAACATGACTTTGCTTTAGTTACACTATAAGTATTACTAAAGCCTTGCACAGAAGCAGCGTGGGCTTGAGGCAAACCTGGTGTAAGTCATTAATCCCTGAAGCCCCTTCTTGGTTATAGCAACAGTAATAAAGTCAATAAGGAATACTTAAATATTCATGTGGGTCATCTATATCTGCCCATGGCTTCAACTCTCTGTTAGGTGTCTGGAAGCCTTTGAATTTCAGCCTCTAGTCCTCAAGGGCTTCTTTTGTACCATCCAAGACTTTAAGTAGAGCCTTAAAGCTGCATAACACCTTCCTCTCCCAGCCAATGGGTTAGAGAAACTTTCTAATATCGCTAATCTCTAGATTACCTCATCTTCCCCTTTTATTCTTTCAGTTAACTCAAAATTCTCTAGCATTTTCCAATATGAAACACTCTCCGTCTCTGTTTAGAATATTCACAATCAGGTCTGTATTTTCTTTCAACCAGTTGTTGTTTGGTACCGTTATTCAACACAGAAGGTGAGATATACGCAATAATGGTTTTTTTTTTTTTTTTTTTTTTTTTTTTTTTTTTTTTGAGACAGAGCGTTACTCTGTCACCCAAGTTTGAGCAAAGTGGAGCGGTCTCAGCTCACTGCAACCTCTGCCTCCTTGCCGGGTTCAAATGATTCTCCTGCTTCAGTCTCCCAAGTAGCTGGGACTACAGGCACATGCCACCACACCCATCTAATTTCTGTATTTTTAGTAGAGACGGGGTTTCACCATGTTGGCCAGGCTGGTCTCAAACTCCTGAGAGCGATCTGCCCACCTTGGTCTCCCAGAGTGCTGGAATTACAGGTGTGAACCACTACGCCTGGCCAATAATATTAAAAAATAGTCAGAATACTATTTTGGGGGATCTTAAAACATAAATGTGTAAAATTTTGATAGAAAAGTAACTACTTCTGAGAATCTAAAGATCATACTTTTTTGGAGTTTAACTCAAAAAATAATGAAAATGTATCAAATTTTGAGCAATCCCCTGAAATTGTAATTGTACTCTAAATTTCTATCAGGGAATAAAAGTGAACAATTCTTAGTTTTGTTAATTGTCTGAGATAATCTCCAGAAAATAACTAATTTTTTAACACGAAGGGAAAACACGAAAATCAACGGAAAAAAATGAGTAGGAAGCAGAAAAGTACAAAAAGCAAAAATTAAAAATAATAATCAATTTCTCTCTTATTTGTTTCTTTGCTTTTAAAATCAGTGATTTTCATTGATGAATAACCGAAAAACGAGGGTCTGTGTGTGTCTGTAAGAGTTGGTATTTTTGTTTTGCTAATTTGGTTATAATAATATTTTAATCTCTGAAAACTCTAGCAACAGATCAACTTACATGTAACATTACAGGATTGTTTTCAGAAAGAGTTAATAAAAGATGATTTAAAATATATTGCTTTAGGTAGTTTCATTATTAAAAAGCACTAGCTTCAAATTGGTGGGATATCTTTGTATGTTAGATAGTGGAACTTAAATTCTTACTTCAATCAGAAATAAAAATTCATATATATTTATATATTTATCCATATATACATATATATCTCGCATCTAAAAGTGAACCAAATGGATATTCTATTACAATGTAGGATCCCAGGGAGTCAAGTACGTCAACCAAATTCTTTCTGCAGAGGCTGAAATTGTAGCATCCTGAGAACCTCTTTAAATACAGAAAATTATTCCAACCTCTCTCGCTTTTCTTGAGTGTTAGCCACAGGTTGATAAAACAAGTCCTCCAAGCTGTTTTCTCTATGCCCAAATCCAGATCAATGCTCCCTGGGTCCAACTGATAGGATAGCATCTCCGCTGCATATTTGCAGATTGTTAGTCTGGGTGTCTTGTCATCATATTCTGTGATTTGTGTGTGAGACATTTACAATTTATGATTAATTCAGTAATTATTTTAGTAGAATAGCAATCATCTTTTCCAGTTCTGAGAATATCATAAGTATCCTACTTTTACTTGCATATTTTAATGCATTTCCCACATAGGCTATTGGTTGATGTCTCCATGTTGGTGCTACTTAAAGATGCTTAATATGTGTTCACTGATGGCAGAAAGATGGCAACAGAAATGTTTTCTGTAATACATTTGTCTTCCACTAAAAGCATTGATATGAAGAAGAAAGAAGGGAAGATATTAATTGAGACATTGCTTTATCATTCGCAGTACACTGCCTTGCATTTCTGTGCCATACAGAGATCTCCGACTCACTCGTGAATTAGCAACACCTCTCTCGGAGGAAAATGTGGCCACTCTGTTCTTCAAAGTGGTTTCTCTGATGTCATCTTTGTCGAAACCCTTCCATCAACCTAAGAGCTCCCCTCCTGTATTCCATTTCTACCTTCGAATTTACAGATATGGAGCCACTAGATCTCTACTTCTTGTTCTACTCATATGATGAATCTGTAACTATTCTGGACATTCCAATGTCCTTTTAGGAAAACAGTGGAATATTTAAATTATTTGCCATTTATTGGTTTCAAGTACATGGTATGAGAGATTTAGGAGACTTTTTGAAGCAGCATATAATTTTCTTTGTGTGCATAGTAATCATTTTTTTTCTTGGTTACTTCCTGTGTTTATAGAAACATGCTTATTTTATTTGGGTAATGATTAACCTTAATATAAAAAAAGAAACTGAAAATACAGGAATTTAAAATGTTTAGTAAGAATAATTATATTATAGTTAGAAAGGAAAACCTGTTAAGTGTAATGAAAAGTTGCACTAATAATTTGTGCTTAAAGTTTGCATTTTGATTTTCAGCCTCTCGTGTGTGCAGAAGACTCAAGTATGGGTTTGCTGTATTATAAACAAAATGAAATCAACCTGGAAAAGATTAATACCTATGTGCTTGGAATATTCCCTCCTAACCAACGCATCTAGAAGCTGTATCAACTGGGAGAATTCAGTGAGCAGATAGCTTGATTATCTAGTTTCAGAAGATTAAATTTAATAGTTCTGCTATGAGAATATCATGGAATGGCTTCAGAGCTTTCTTTATTTTCTTTCTTGGTCAGGTCATAGCATCTTTATTCCCTCATGATCTTTTTTTAATCTTTAATTCTTTTTCATCATGAGTTCCATTTTAGCTTCGAAGGCTGATTCTTATCTTATTCCAAATATGTTTACCAAGTACCATTCATCAAAACAACGACCACAAAACTTTCCCATGTAAGCGACTCTATAGCTTAACCAAGAAGACAAACAGTAAAATGATTATTTGCTTACAGTTAGTCTGAAAGGCACTTTGCTTGTCTCAGCTGAGCACATTTGCTGATGCATGAGGCTGGCAGAGGCTGCGGTGTGCGGTTTTATCAGCAGCAGCACCCATTCTAAGCCAATAGTCTGCGTCTTTGATCATTTGCTCCAAGTTTTGGAGTATCATTGGAGACTGCCTTGAGGTATGCTCTTTGGATTATAGTGCTAGCATGAAAAAAATATTTTGGTCTGCCTGTCAATTGGTGGGACTTCTCCTCTCCCCATAATAAGCTGGGACTATGACAAATTCCTGCCCTGCGTCAAACATCCAAGTCTCTACATTCTTTGTAGTGAACCTCAGAGAGGATCTGTGGTCAGGTTTGGAATAACTACAAGCTTTATCATGCCCTGAAGGCACAAGTCAAAGGAGGACAGGGCAGGAGCTTGCCCATAATGAGGAAGCTTGCAGAGCACAGGAGGGGAACCTGTCGTCACATGGCTCCGGGTTTCTCCTTGAAGATAGTGAGGTTGTCTGTGGGGTCAGAGAGAAAAGTTGACATATCAGACAAAGAGATGGCAGGTGGTTCCTGCTTCCTCTGTGCATTTCTGAGTGCCCTTTGCCCCCTGCATCCAGGGACCCTAAGGACTGAAGGGCTGGGGAGGGGGCCGTGCACTTAGCATTTGCTGGCTCTCCTAGTTGGCCAAGGCTTCGCTAATGCTTTGACTTTCTAGACTTCAAACTGTAGGGATCTCCTGCATGTGCCTACTCTTCCTTGATCTTGGACACAGTCCCCAGGATTAATCTTGCATTCTCCTGACCTTGAATATCTTCCAGACACCTCCTGAGCCAAGCTAGCTATTTAGCCTTGGCTTTCCTTGCATGCTGGTTGCTACATAACTCAATGATAATGATGATGAAATTTATATCTTAGTAGCAGTAGTAGTACAGTGATATCTTCTTCTATTGAACTATTACTATGTTCCAGACCCTATTCTAAGTGCTAAACAGGTATTAGCCATTAATTATTTCCAAAAAAATTTTGATGTTGCTGTTACCACCACTTTCCCAATGACAAAATAAAGTACAAATTAGGCTAGGTAACCAGTCCAAGGTTATATGATGAGTAGGTGGCAAAGATGAGATTTGACCCCAGATATCTTGGGTCCAGAGTTAAGGCTTATTTACTCAGTGTTTTATTTCATTCCTTTTTGGGATTTTTATTTGATTGACTCATTTACCTAATAGTTGTTAATTATTTTCTGTGTGCCTATGACATGTAAATACAAATGACCTCTACTTTCAAAGACTTTGTATTTTAGTTTGAGAAAAATAAGCTGCTTTCATGGAAATTTTAATACTCCGTTAGGTACCCAATTTGTTTTTATTTTTTCTTGGAACACCGCTTAACACTCTGCTTTGGATGAGATATTTAATGTCTATAAACCTAATTTTCTAGTCTGTAAAATGGACTTCTCACACACTTTGGCTTTAAATGAAACAACATACATGAAAGCACTTTGCAAACTGAAAAGCTATACATATGCCATATGCTGCAGTAATGACACTGTGGCTTTTTATGTGTAGTCCTAAAACAGATAAGCCACTTCTCCTCTTCAACAGTAGAGTTTGTCTTTTTAGCCACTCATTCCAAACGTATTTTTTGAGTCCAACAGATTGCTAGAGCTTTACGTACCCTTTAGTTTAATCCTCATAGCAACACGGTCTATGTTCTCCCATTTTTAAGATGCTGTCACTGAGAATCAGGAAGGTTAATTAATTTGTACAGAGGTATGCTACCAGTAAAGGAAAGAGCCGATGAATCCACTTTATTTATTTTTTTTTTTATTTTGAAGCTGTGTTTTTTCCCACCGTGTAAGACATCTTCTTTTTGTCAGATTAGCAGTAAAGCTTCCTTTCCTCGGGGATCTCACATTATCCAAAACATGAAGGGATCATACCATGACTAGAATATATACGTTAAGAAAACAAGGCAGAGAGGGTGACTAAATGCTGCTTTAAGCGCAGACTTTGGAAGAGAGGTGAGAGTTTATTTAGCTCTTTGCTGTAGCCAGGGTTCTTGGTTCTAGAAAGAACCAAAGCTTAGGTGGAGATGGATCCAAGAGAGTGACGAGGGGCAGACACCAGGGGTGCTCGGGGAGTGAAGCTCAGGGAGCCCCTTGTGGCCATAGAGGCTGTGAAGGGTAGCTCCATCAGGGCTGCTGTGGACAGAGCTCAATGATGGAAAATGACCTCCTATGGTTTCCGCTTTCTTTTCATGTCCCTCTCAAGGTTTAAGACCTCTAGAAAGGAGGCCTGAGGTTCTAAGCTCATGACGTGAGCTCATGTTTACTATATCCCCACTCAGGGACAGGTGGGTGCAGGCTCTCAAGGGTTCCACAGTGAGGGATGAGAGCCTGTTGTTTGCTTACAAAGAGACTGTATGAAATGAGGGAGACTTAATTCTTTAAGAAGGGTCTGGGTGCTCTTAGCAAGATTACTGATGCCAGGGAGCAGGAAATCAACAAATGTCCGTCACTGCTTTAAAGAAAATGAACAAGAGCTTCCTAGTGAAAGAGGAACACCATGGCCTTCTGAGAAGGGTCAGAAAGTGGAAGCTTCACTGAAGCACAAAAGAACATGTTTCATTTATTGGGAGAAAAAGATGAGTACCACTAAAGGATCATGCACTTGACAAACTGGGTAGGTTTCAAGTCTGGGAAGGTCAATTGAATTTGGGAGAGAAGAACCTTGTATTCGAACATACTTCAGGGACTATTGTGACAGGCCATGAGAAGTGTTTAGGGGTAGAGCATTTACATGACATTGTTTCCTTGCAATTGGTTGTTAAAGACCCCTGTCTCCCTTGGCAGTGTTGAAGAGCAGACAATGAAGCCAGCCCAAATGCATAAGCCCAGCCTATAGACGTCATCTTTTCTGATGAATTGTCCCTAATAGCTAGAGGATTTGTGACGTCCTCCAAGGGAGCATAGAGCAGATCTCAGAGGAAGCCACCACGCACAGACGTGCACATTCTTTTCAGTCTTCTGCACCTTCTTACAATTTATGTGAACTTTGAAATTTTCTTCCTGGTGTGTCCACAAAAGATACATGTAATTGTTGAATTAGAGGGACAATGGATGACTCACGTAATATCCGTTTCCTCCTTCTTTTTACTTGTAAACCCTTAATTTTGTCCCTGTGCCCGCCCTCTCAACACAGATGTATACACAGCAAGGATGATGCTGTGCCCAGTTTCAGGGTGATTCAATAAGCCAGTCATGGCAGTCCCATGACTGTTGTCACCCACGTATTTAGGAGGGACCCAGTGATTTTGAGGGGATGATCCTGGAAAATTGTTCCTTGTTCTTGAAAGAGAGACGGGCATGTATCAGTCTCCTTTTCTGGGCATTTTTGTGTCTGCCATCCTCAGAGCTGTTGTTATTCTTTGACACTGGGGAGGTAGACTGAGGGGAGGCTCCTAGGGTGAACATAACAGCAAAAACTAGACAGAATCTGGAGGTTTGATTCTTCATGACACCTTTGAGTCTCTGTATTCAAGCCTGGGAACCTTTGGACATGTTATCTGCTGCCATGTGAGATGAACTTCTCTCTCGAGGCAGTGAGCCCAGGCCTTCAGGTGCCAGTTCAGGAGAAAGCATCCTCATGACTTTGCCTCCAAATCCTCAGTAAAGCAGGGGCTGCGGGAAGGTGCACAACCTTAATCTCATGAATTTCTGTTTCCCTATCTTCACAACACTTCTGTGGACCCTGAGATAATTCAACCCTCCATTTGAGAAATTCAGAGCACCACCTTCTTTATGGCGATAGGTAATTTGAACTTAATGCATATACTTACAATAAAGTATGTAAAATGTAAACATCAAATATGCTTTCACGGGATACACGTAATACATTCTCTTTCTTTTCTGTATATATACGAGTATAACTGGGTAGGAGCTGTCTGTCTATTGACCAGACTTAATTTAAACTTGGGGGGATTATATTCAAGTTACCTGCAAAGGAAAAATGTGTTTTATGTGAATAAACATGTGTTTTACATGAATAAACATATGTTTTGTGAGAGCTAGTTATTTTCCCCAAAGTCTAAAAATGTGTAAAGTACATTCTCTACACAATGTAAGCAAGTTGTTTTATGTGTGACATCTGAAATCGGTGTTTCACCGTACTGCTCAGTTCAGCATCTATGCTAATTTTCCAACGAGGGCTTTGATATGTGATGGGGAAAGGAAGGGCCACTGGGGCTCTGTGGAGGCAGCTATGGAAGGCAAGGAAGGTTTTCTCACTTTCTTTTTCATTGTCCTGTGCCATTTTTTTCTCTCTCTCAATTGCTCTCTTAAAAAATAAATAAGATACTTACTTGCATTATGCAATAGAATAAATTTTCTTCTGTGAGTTATGAGATTTGGCATGATGAGAAAATTGTAATATGGTCATTTTATGGACATCAATACATATTAATTCTGACATTCTGACATTTCGTAGGGCTCCCTTACTTTTTTTTTTTTTTTGAGATGAAGTTCGCACTTGTTGCCCAGGCTGCCATCTTGGCTCACCACAACCTCCACCTCCTGGGTTCAAGTGATTCTCCTACCTCAGCCTCCTAAGTAGCTGGGATTACAGGCTTCCGCCACCACACCTAGCTAATTTTTTATTTTTTATTTTTTTTATTTTTTTTATTTTTAGTAGTGATGGAGTTTCTCCATGTTGGTCAGGCTGGTCTCAAACTCCCCATCTCAGGTGATCTGCCCGCTTTGGCCTCTCAAAGTGCTGGGATTACAGGCATGAGAAACCGTGCCCGGTCTGGCTTCTTTACGTTTTTATATTTGTTTAGGAGTTAGGTTATATATAGAGCACCAGTAATTTTGGAAGGATGTAAAGAAACAATTTGAATTGAACCCTAAGTCAGTATTTGAAGGCCAAACATGAAAGTAAATAGAGTTTTACCTAGTCTCTAGAAATTCTGTTTGAGATTTTTTTCTTATTTTTTCTTAATATTATTTTATGTGTGAATGGAAAGAATTTTTCTTATTATTTTTATGTTTGAAATATTCATTTATAGAGTATGAAGCATATGGGTTTCTGTTTAATAAGAAATCGATATTTTCATCAACACTTTTTTTGTTAACTGTCCTTTAAGTAATATTTTTAGATATGACAGATGGAACATAATCAAGAATGAACAATTTCTGTTCATGTGTGGCCGGAATTAAGCTCCAGTTAGAAATTTCAAATGTCTGGAATTCACAAGGTGCCTTCCCAGCTTCATTCCCCACCTGTACCTCTGTTTATGGCTCTCTTGCATTTTTACCTCTAAAATACTGGGTGTTTGTTTGTTTTGTAGCTTTAGTTAGTAGAAGGAACACTGGTCTTTGAGTCTGAATTCTAGCCCTATCACATTCTAGTTTTGATCCTAAGATGATGTTTGAGTCTGAGTTTCTTCCTTAGGAGAAAAGATATGCTGCAGCTTCACAAGGTGGTTAGGGTTGGTTAGGGGATCAGCTCACAAAACCTATGGACAGGAACAGAATAGAGCATTTAGCACAAGGGCGGCCATAGCATGAATATTTGCTGAATATATTTTCCTAAATGTGGCATCAAGAATCGGCAACCTAAAAGAGCTAATGAACTCTCTAATCCATCATCCTGATTTTACAGACAAGAAGACTCCACCCCTGAGAAGAAGAGTGAAACACCAGAGGCCTCAAAGGAACCCAGTGACAGGGCAAGGGCTAAGGGCCAGTCCACAGTATATTTGCATTTACCCCAGGAATCCATCAAAATGCCAATTGCAAATTAGCCTTTCAAAGCACTAAGCAACTTAATTACTTTCCAAAATTTAATCTGATGGTCTGTTGCCAACTCACTGCTGAATCTAGGCATTTCCTGTTTCATAAAATATAATTATTTGTGTACTTTGGGTTCATTGATGAGAGAAGCATTATTGTTTTGGGGAGAAAGGAAAGGTTTCAAATGAGCCAGACATACTCCATGGGTATGGAATTACTTCTACATTCTATTAGTATCTTCTTCAAATACCCCTACCTGGTTCAGTACCAGTTTAAACAGCACAATTGCTTTTTTCATGGTTTCAAACTGGAGAAACTTGGAAAAGAAATTTTAAGAAAATGTTAAGAAACACTCAACTTGAAAGACAGTTGAATGGTATTGGGATTACTACTGATATGGGTGTCTTAGATCCACTCTTCACTAACTTGTTGATTGTAAAGGTCAGTAAACTTTGCTAAACTGTGGTCTCTTCATCAATATCAGGAGATTGAATATAGTAGCTGTTTCTATTTTGAGTCTGCAATACATTATCCCTTAAGTTTTGAAAATTAGACCAGTTCTAGATCCTTAAGGAATCGCCACACTGTCTTTCCACAGTGGTTGAACACATTTACATTCCCACCAACAGTGTAAAAGCGTTCCTATTTCTCCACAGCCTCACCAGCCTCTGTTGTTTCCTGACTTTTTAATAATTGCCATTGTAATTAGCATGACATGGTATCTCATTGTGGTTTTGATTTACATTTCTCTAATGACCAGTGATGATGGGCTTTTTCTCATATGTTAGTTGGCCGCTTTGACCCAACAATTCCATTACTGGGGATATACCCAGAGGATTATAAATCTACTATAAAGACACATGCACACGTACGTTTATTGTAGCACTATTTACAATAGCGAAGACTTGGAACTAACCCCAATGCCCATCAATGATAGACTAGATAAAGACAATGTGGCACATATATAGTACGGAATTCTATGCAGCCATAAAAAAAGAATGAGTTCATGTCCTTTGCAGGGACATAGATGAAGCTGGAAGCCATTATTCTCAGTGAACTAACACAGAAACAGAAAACCAAATACCACATGTTCTCATTCATAAGGGGGAGTTGAACAATGAGAACACATGGACACAGGGAGGGAGGCATCACACACCAGGACCTGTTGTGGGGTGGAGGGCAAGGGAAGGGAGAGCATTAGGACAAATACCTAAAGCATGTGGGGCTTAAAACCTAGATGGTGGGTTGATACATGCAGAAAACCACCATGGCACATGTATACCTATGTAACAAACCTGCATGTTCTGTACATGTATCCCAGAGTTTAAAATAAAATAAAAATAAAAAAGAAAGTAAGATTGGACCTTCATAATACATAGATAGGCACATCAAAGAAAGAAAAGGAAATTTACAATACTAAGTGTGTGGGTTGTGTGTGTACGTGTGTGTGTACCCTGTTTTAGAATAAACGTTGTTGAAAGAAATGTTCATCAGAAGACCGGTTAGTCTGGAATCATAGCAAAGTTGCTGACACAGTGATGGCAGGCCCTTCCAGCATGATATGGTGGACAAGGAACAAAAGCCACACTACTTTGACTATACTGGTCTCATCTGTAATGCCTCTACTCTTAGATGTCAGGAAGGCCTTGCCTCAAGTTATTAAATACATAGTTTATTTCTCCAGCCGGTAGGAATTCCATACTTATCAAACACAGTGCTAGTGACGATTTGATTTCCCATTTAGTTCTGTGGATGAGTCAGTTATTGCTCTGCTAATGCTGTATAAAAAAAACCACACCCAAAAACATGTGGCTTATGATAATATTTATTGGTTCTTACTCTCATGTCTAAGGGGTGACTATGGACTGGTTCTTTTAGGCTGGGCTCAGCTGGGTGACTCTGCTTCAACTTGCAGAGCTGGTTAGACCTGCTTCTTGCAAAATTGATTCTGGCTGAAGAGGCAGCAGCTTTGCAGGGAAAGCTCTAATAAGGACAACGCAGGGCACAGATCGCCAACCCAGCTCAGAAACACAGGGTAAGTTCCTGCTAGTGTCACATCTCCTAATGTCCCACTGGTGAAAGCAAGTGAGTGGACTTGGAGCAGGCCAATAGACTTCTCTTAATGAAGGTCAGAGGGGAGGGGTGAATGTTTTGAATAATATGCAATCTTCCACCGTCTGCCTAGAGAAATGATATTCTGGTGACTCAGGCATGAATATCTAATTCTCAGATGCCACCAGAAAACAGAAGCTTGGTTACTATGAAGTTTGTATTAAAAGTTATCCTTTTGGTGGCACTTAATCATTCTCATCTGCCTCCAATCTCTGTCACCACTAAAGGCCAGACCCCAGACTTGTTACAGTCATCCAGAAGCGCATTGCACCCTGTGTATGTGCTGAACACAGAGAACTTAATTCTACCTCTGGAGACAGCTTCCAGACTGAATTTGCAATGTGGGTATGTGTTTCCTCTGTGGCTCTGACTCCATTCTGCGGAGACAGGATCTCAGAATACCTGTATGAAAGCAGTGAATCACACGAGTGAGTGAACGCTACTATAAAAACAGTAAAAACATGAACATGATTATTTTTAAGAGTGAGATTGAATAGTAAAGAATAAAAAAAGATGTCATTATTTTTGGTAGTATTTATGGAATTTTATAGCTCATAAATTTGCAAGAATCAAGAACTATTTTTATTGTGTTCTCATGTGCCCATCCTGCTGCCAATGTGAGAAGGGACGACTCTCTTCTGGGGAAGATGAAACTGGGTGGATGGTAGAGTTTGAGTTTAGATTTTCTGGCAAGCATGTTATGAGATAGTTTTAAAGAAGTGAGTTTTAGTCATCATTTTGCTATTTTATAGGACTGTGAACTCAGGAAACATAATTTACTTTTCTGGGCCTCAATGACCTCGATTTAAAATGAGGTGCCATTGTATTAAAGGATGTCATATAACCTTCCACCGGTACTGATAGCCTGTGATTTTATTCATCTCAGATTACATGGTCCGGTGCCACATTTTGCAGCTCTTATAAAAGAGAAAGCAAAGTAAATGCTGGCCCACGGGAATAAGAGGCAACAGCTCGGGTGTCTCTGCTATAGAACATATCTGGGACCTTAGTCTCGAACTGTAGTCAACAGAAGCAGCGTTCAGTCTCACCTGCCTCCCAACTGCCTCTGACCTTTCTCCCCCACAAACATGGGGCACACCAGCGACTGAAGCCTCAGGGATGGATGACAGACTCCTGCCCAGAGAGGCTGCTACCTCAGGGAAAACTTGCAGCTCTTTTTAACCTCTCTGTCAACTCGTTAACTGTACTTACTTATCTTTATATATATATATATATTAACTCACCTCTATTCCTGTAACTGGCATGTTTTCCATCTTCTGAATGGACATGAAGAAGCGTAAAAGCGTGTATCTAGCAGAGGGTACCGAAGCAGCCATTGATACAAAGTCATACAAAAGTGTTCTTCAGATTTACAGGAGGGGATGCAGTTTTAGGAAGTGCAACTTCCATGGGACTCAGAGGTGGAATTCACAATAGGACGCCATGGTCGACACTTCCATTCTTGTATGTGGAATAAACAACCTCTTTGGGGAGCCACTTCCAAGGAGAACAAAGAGGCGGGCAATTGAGCTGTGATTAGGATGGAGAAGGAAAAAAAAGTCACCTTTTTGGATTTAATGAATAAACCTTTTCCATTGCTGTGTGTTATACTCATTTCCCTCCATTCACTACCCAACCTCTATCCTACCAAGATCTAGTGTATTTCCTATTATCAACTCTCTCTTCACTATGTGTTCGCCTCGGAGAGGAATGAATAAACACGGAATGAATGAGTATGACTTTAGGAGGAAAAAAAGGCATATTTGAGCAAATGTGTCCATTTTGGTGAGTCACAAACCCTGCCATTGACTCTCTGTTCAGGTTTTTCATTCGTCCAGTCATTTCGGTATGTGCTGTAAGCCTTACAGTCCATTTTCTATGAAAAATACTTGATAACTGATAAAAATATGTATTTGTGTGTCATTTGAATTATTCCCATTGATTTTTTCCTCTTTCTTTCTGTCTCACTTTTGGAATCCTTTGCAATTTCCTCTTAATGTGGAAACTTGTTGGAATAACTGTTTATTTATATTTTAAAAGACCCATCAGTAGCTCTCTCTAACTCATGTTTTGAACCCGTTCGGAGAACTCACCCTTTGGAAATAGCTGCATAGTTGGGTTTCTGCTAACAGCAGAATTTGATTTGCTCCTACACCTTCATGTTTTGTTCAGTGCCCTTTTAAGTTTGGCAAAATTACTTTTAATTATCTCTGCTGCTTCC
The DNA here is from genome assembly GCF_043159975.1 of Macaca nemestrina. Lineage (NCBI taxonomy): Eukaryota > Metazoa > Chordata > Mammalia > Primates > Cercopithecidae > Macaca > Macaca nemestrina. Next base: position 148,580,936 of record NC_092132.1, on the reverse strand, counting down.
TTTAATAAGTAGCTTTGAGCAGTTTCCAAGGGCCTCCTCTAATCTTTCTGCGTGAGATCACTCTTGCCTTTCGAAAACACATTACCAGGAGACACTGAAGGCAACTTGGCACTATTAAATTTTAGTCACACTTTCAGCCTGGGAGCAGGGGCTTGCTAGGTTAGAAGTAGCATCTGCTTGAAACAGAACTTGGCTTATTTTGGGAATTTAAGCATGCAGCTGTTGTAATAGTCACAATGGTAAATCCACCTTGTACCCTCCCCCCAAATTACAGGGTTCATGGTGCTTACAGCGCAAAAATAAATGTCAACCTCTTAGGTGCTAAGAGATCATCTGAATTGTTTCCTCATTTATTTTGGAACCCATTTTATTTTATTTTATTTTATTTTATTTTATTTTATTTTATTTTTGTTCTAAGATACAGTGATACCACAGGGAGAAACTTTAGAGGCAACTTATTAAAAACAAACAAACAAAAAAACCAAAAGCCAAAAAACAAAAAGGAGGTGCTCAGTTTGCAGGTGAGGAAAACACACATTGGCTACCTCAAAGTGACAACTTGCTTAACATGTCAAAATTCCACCTCCCAAAGAACTCAAATGCCCTAGTTGAAATTTTATGAGTTTTATACTTTTTTTCATTTACCTTGATAAGACTGGTATATTTAAGGAAAAAGAACCCAGCACACTCAATTTAATAAGCAACTACTGGGTACCAACAATTGGATAAATAATTTACTGAAAAATTTGACTCATTTTATTTGTTCTACTTCAGCATTTTTCCTCTGTGTCTAAAAACGTCACTGTATACTCCCTTCTCCTCAGTGTAAGACGAAGACTAATCTTCTCTGTAAGACCATGCTCTTTGTTTTTAATATTGGCCACTGCCACTGTCCTTTCCTGACACCTCAGGATCCAGAAATTAGCCCTCTCTCTTTCAATCTTTCCTTCCCTCTGGAATCCCTCTTTCCCTCTCTCTCTCTCTCTCTTCTTCCCCCACCCCATCTCCCTGTCTGTCTCTCTGTCTCTTCCCCCCATCCAAATACACTTCTCTCCCTTATCCTAAAAATACCATGGAATAAGCTAACAACATCTATAAAATGAAAGTCAAATAAATATTCCCAATTACCCACTCAATATTTTCTGCATTGGCTTTTTTTCTTTTTTCTACTTTTTTTTTTGTGGAATGCTAGAAGATTATATTGAGGCTTAATAGGTGAACCTAAGAGACAAAAATGACTATATATTTTTTCTAAGCATATTGTTGAGAATATTATTTATCATAATACATGGCATTTTAGAAAAGACCCATATGAGAGAACTATGGTTAGTTACATTGATAATGGTTATGCTGTTTCTAAGTAATTGATTTGTCTTTCTTACGAACAATCTTTTGAAAATAGTCCCTTTTTCTTGGTGACAGTTAAATGCTCAGGACTCAGTGTGCAGCTTACCCATATACAAGTAAATATACTAAATAATGTGCACTTTTTCATTAGACCCATGCTTAGCTTCATTTCATGATATTATCTTTTCTCTGATTTTTTAAAGACCAAAGTGAATGTCAATAAATACATACAGCTTCTCTTTCCCCTTCATAGTCATGGCTTAACAATTAGCTTTCTTTCTAACTCCTTTAGATATTTTTATCCCCACAGATCTTGAATTCTATGTTCTCTCTCTCTCTCTCTCTCTCTCTCTCTCTCTCAAATTCCTCTATCTATGGTTCCTGTAGTTGTCTGGGGTTTTTTTGTTTTTTTTGTTTTGTTTTGTTTTGTTTTTTGTTTTGCCTCAATGATTATACCTCTTTCCATATCCTTACTTGGTCTTGTTTGGCTTCTGCCTATATTCTGTTATTAATCTCATCCATTTCCATCGTACTAGTTACTTCAATGGGAATAACTTACAGATATTATTCTCAGCCTATGTCTTTTTTCCATAGATTCAGTCCTAGCTATCTTCTAGGTGTCCCCATTTGAGATTCTGATGATATTCAATTATTGATCAACAGAACTCATTCTCTTCTTTTATTAAATTAAAAAAAAAATAGAGATGGAATCGCACTATGTTGCCAGGCTGGAGTGCAGTGGTTAGTCACAGGCCTGAGCATGTACACTACAGCCTGGAATTCCTGGGCTCTCGCAATCCTCCCACCTCAACATCCCAAGTATCTGGGACTACAGGCACTCATCGTCATGCCTAGCTCAGAACTCACCATCTCCTCCTGCAAACCTGTGCTTCCTTGTTTATTTTTGTTAATTTTTCTTAACACTCTTCTTACATTCAGATTTCAAGACCAACTTTGATTTTGCATAAATTCTGCCATTTAGTTATTCCTTTCCCTACCCAGCTCTCTATTCTTTATCAAAGTGAGAGCCCTCATTAAGTTATACAATGGCTACTACATACCCTCTCCTTCCTCGTTTACACATTGCTGCCAATTAACCATTATTCACTCATAAATAAATGACAGTTGCATGGCATACTGGGATGGAGCTGGGCATGAGAGTCAGATAGACCTGGGTCTGAGTCCTCACTCTGGTTCTTGCTAGTGCAGCTAAGTCATTTTATCTCACAATATAGCTTTAAGTTTGGTTGCAAAAGCCATGATGGGGTTGGTTATGCCTAGTAACAAATCAGTGCTTAAAACAATTTGTTCTTTTGTATGTTACATATCCGACATGAGATGATTGGGGATTGTGTCAGGGAAAAGGGAGCACTGTGTTGTTTTGCAATGACGATTAAAGGCTGCAGGCCAGAAGCAATGCAGGTCCCTTCTGTACCATTTCCTTGGCCAAAGCAAATCACACTACTCTGGTATATTAGTCAGCTTGGGCTGCTGCAACAAAATACCACAGACTTAACAGCAGGAACTTATTTTCTCAGAGTTCTAGAGGCTGAAGGTCTCCAATCAAAGTGCCAGCCAATTCCGTTGCTGGTGAAGCTACGCTTCTTGGGCATCTCTTCCTCTTCTTAAAGACCACTGGTCCTATTGAATTACAGCTCTGCCCTTATGACCTGGTTTAACCTTAATTACTGCCCGAAGATCTATCTGCAAATACAGTCACATGGAGGATTAGGGATTCAACATGAATTTTGAGAGAACACAATTCAGTTCATAGCATTCTGCACTCCCCAGATCCATGTCTTTGTCAGGTGCAAAATATATTAACTCCATCCCTAAAGCTCCAATATTTTAAATCATTAGAGCATCAACTCTAAGGTCTAAAGTCCAAAGTCTCACCTAAATGGTGTCTGAATTAGATATGGATGAGAGTCAAGGTACTACTCATCTTGAAGCAAAATTCCTCTCCAGCTGTGAACTTGTGAAACCAGAAGGGTTCTGTGCTTCTGATATGATTTGGCTGTCTCCACCCAAATTTCATCTTGAATTCTAGCTCCCATAATTCCCACATATTGTGGGAAGGACCCAGTGGGAGATAATTAAATCGTGGGGGCGGTTCCCCCATACTGTATGGTAGTGAATCAAGTTTCATGAGACCCGACGGTTTCATAAGGGGTTTCCCTTTTCACTTGGCTCTCATTATGTCTTGTCTGCCACCATGGCTTTTGCTCTCTGCCATGATCGTGAGACCTCCCTAGCCACGTGGAACTGTGAGTCCATTAAATCTTTTTCCTTATTAATTACACAGTCTCAGATATGTCTTTATCAGCAATGTGAGAATAGACTAATACAGCTTCAAAAATATGATGGTGGAACAAGCATGGAACAAACATTTTTATCCCAAAAGAGAGAAATAGAAAGGATGACAGTTCCAAAGTAGAAGTAACACCTATCAAGGTAAACTCCATCTGGTCTTAGGGTTCCAGAATACTCCTCTTTGGATGCTCTGCCCTCCAGGCCCACTGGGGTGGTCCCTGACCCCATAGTTATGGGTGGTGGTCTGGATCTCCAGGCTCTGCTGAGGGCACCACACCCAGGACTCCAGGCAACAGCAACTTGCTATGATGAAGGACAGATAATGGGCTCACGTTTTGAAACTGAGGGGCAACCTTGGTGGTTTCTGAATTGCCTGTGGAATAATGCATTTCTTTTGTTGGAGAATAGCACACATACACACCTGAATAGCAGCATCATCCTATTGTCTGGTCCTGCAGAAACTAAGAGGGCCAAAAGAAAGGCTTCTATCATCTCCTTCTGTCTCTGTTCCCTTTGATTCAAACTGGGCATTTCTCTGCTGATATAATTCCATCTCTATTCCTAGATGCTACTGATATGTGATCAGGTCTATGATTCAACCCATACTAATCTCCATATCAAATGATTGTGTCGACACGCCCTTAGTGTTCTCTTCTGTACACACTTTCTCTCCTTTTTTTTTTTTTCTTAATATGGATAGGCTGAGAATTTTCCAAATCTTCAAGTTCTGTTTCTTTTTTGCTTAATAATTTCTTCAATTTTATCTCTCTGTGTTTTACTATAAGCAGTGAGGAGAAACAAAGCTACTCCTTGAATGCCTTGCTTAGAAATATCCTCAGCTAAGTATCCAACTTCATGGTCTGCCTTTTCTACATCCCACAAAACAGTAGAACATGAACACAATTCAGCCAAGTTCTTTGCCACTTTGTAACAAGGCTCATCTTTGCTCCAATTCTCAATCATGCCTTCCTTCTTCTCTTTCAGAACTCACAAGAAGCACCTTTCATATTCATATTTCCACTATCATGATGTTCATGATTTTTCAATGTATTTTCTAACAAGATGTGTGCTTTCTGTCCATGTCTCCTCATTTCTTTCTGAACCCTCACCAGAATCACTTTCAATGCTCATATTTCTAACAACAGGTGATCACGGTTGTCTAGGCTTTATCTGGCACACACATCAACTTTCCTCCAGCACCACCCATCACCCAGTTCCAAATCCATTTCCACATTTTTAGACAGTTGTTACAGCAGCACTCCAATTTTAGTACCAAAATCTGTATTAGTCAGCCCAAGCTCCCATAATAAAATACCACAGACTGAGTGGCTTAAACAACAGAAACTTATTTTCTCACAGTTTTGGAAGCTGAAAGTGCGAGATCAAGATGTTGGCCAATTTGGTCCCTGGAGAGAGCTCTCTTCCAGGCATGTAGATAGCCACTTATCCCCATAGGCATTTCTTCTCAGCATGTGTGAAGAGAGAGAGAGAAGTTTGTCTTGTCTTTTTTTTTTTTTTTTTTTTTTTTTTGAGATAGAGTCTCACTTTTGTCGCCCAGGCTAGAGTAAAATGGCATGTTCTTGGCTCACTGTAATCTACACCTCCCTCTTGGGTTCAAGTGATTCTCCTGCCTCAGCCTCCTGAGTAGCTAGGATTACAGGCACACACTACCACGCCCAGCTAATTTTTGTATTATTAGTAGAGACAGGGTTTCACCATGTTGGTGAAACTGGTGTTGAACTCCTGGCCTCCGCCCGCCTTGGCCTTTGTCCTCTCTTTAAAAGGACACCAGTCTTTTAGATTGTGGCCCCACCATTGCAACCTCATTTAACGTTAATTATCTTTCAAAGCCCTATCTCCAAATACAGCCACATTGCTGGTGATGGCCTCCACATAGAATTTTGAAGAGTCACAATTCAGTCCATAAGACATGGCTAACTTCAAATGCTGGGAAGACTATACTGATGACTCCATCAATCGCAGGCTTAGGCCTGTAATTAGAAGGGACGTATGCTATGTCTGAGCAGTAGCTGTGCAAGCCATTGTGTTCTATTCCCTCGTCTAAAGACTGACATTATTCTGATAGAATCTTCCCCTTCAGGCTAGAATAGAATGATGTGGAACAGCATTTCTGCTGAAGGGATTGGTATATAAATATAAAATAAACTTTTGTTATTCTAAGTTATTAAGCTTCGGGGATCATTTCTTATTACAACGCGACCTAGAAAAAGTTGACCAAGAATTTTTAACAATTCTTGATAGTACTTATAGTCATAGACGTGGCTACTATTGTGCAGCCAGAATGGAGGTGTTATAATCTGTATGATTCTGGAAGGAATTTTGTAGCAGTTACCAGATTAATGTTTCCTCATCAGAACCATGACTATATGGATTTCTCTGCTCAAACCCTAGAATAGTCTAGCTTTCTTAGTCTTTTTCAATATATTTTGTTTTTACTTTGACCACTTAAAAATGATTATTAACCTCAGACATTGACTTTATTATCAAATTCAATTGATATTTTAATGACTTCAGTTTCTTTGCAATTTTGTAATCTTCAACATTTTTTCCTAAATACGGTTTCCAATCTGTGTCCTTTAAGGCCTCCTTTGCACTGTTCTTCCCTTCTTGAAAAGGTGTTTGATCCCTCAGGTAGATGACAATGTGCATGACTCAAATTTCAATAACATTGTAACTATATAGCTGTCATCAGAGACAGCATTTTGTTATATAAGTTATGAAGATGCCTATCTCTTTGACAGAGATTCTGTGTATAAAAATATTGGCAGAACCTTGAAAAAGTTAAGGATACTTCACAGATGCTGAATACAGGAACAACTCTACATCCAATGTTGTATTAGATACTAAAATAGGTAGAACCTCTTTAAGTATCATTCAAAAGTAAGCAACATTCATTTTCTATTGCATGACTGCCTATTGAACAGAGCCCTTGTGCAAGTCACACAGTCCATCATCAGAGTTTGTTAGCTTAATATCAAATATCAAATGCATGCAGAAGGAAGATGAAGTAAGTGAAAGATCGTGACAGGGTTATTCAGCTAAAAGTCAATGTGAAAATGTGATGCTGATATCCTAAACCACATTCAAACTTGTACTGCCTAGCATTTTAGGTCAGATGTATATCGTCCTTGTTTTTAAAATAAATATCTTCTATAAGTGATTCCTCACATGTCATTAATTCATACACCATATATGCTTTTTCTGGACTTTTCATTTTTGGGAACAGACCAATGCTTCCATCTCTTATTCACGTGTACTTCCTGCTCCTCTTCGGGAGTCCCTGCATCTGCCATCAGCTTTATGAGTAGGTTCTGTGTATTGGAGGCAGAAGTTGGGTCTGTTACTTCTTCCAGATGTCAGTGAAGAACATCTAGGCATCGGCCTATAATTAAATCCAACTTTGAAGGTTTCAGCCCAAGATAAGGAAAAGCAAGACAGTCTTTTAGAAATGGGCATCACACAGTAGTTTTGAAAATATCATCCATCCATCTCTCCATCCATCCATCCATCCATCCATCCATCCATCCATCCACTTAAAATTGCATCCATACATAGCATGAGAGAGCATGCATGCATGGGAGAAGTTGATTTAGATGCAAACACAGACATACACTCATTACTCTTAGGAGCACAAAGATGTATAGAAAAGCCACTGAGTAGCTTACATTATTATGGACACAAAGCTGAAAATAATATAACATCATAGGATGATTTTATTCATGCAAAAAAATCATTTACTTGACAGAGGAAGGAAAATCCACTATCAGAGTTGAAGATTTAACACACTTTTCTCAGTGACTTGAACATGGAGATTAAAAAATATATCTATATAGATTTAAATAACACTCTCAAGACTATCCCAGTTAATAGATAAACATTCTTAAATGCACACACAACATTTACCAGTAGGGACCATATGCTGGGCACTAAAACCAATCTCAATAAATCTCAAAGGTCTGAACTCATACCAAGTATACTCTCTGATCATGATGGGCTTGGAAAGCCCACGATGGGTAGGAAAGCAGTGACAAATAAAATGTATTAGTCTGCTTGGGCTGCCATAAAATATTACCACAGACTGTATTGCTTGAATGGGAGAAGTGTGTCTTGTCATAATTCTGGAGGCTGGAATTTTGAGATCAAGGTGTAAGCAGAGTTCTTTTTATCGGAGGCCTCTGTCCTTGGCTTGTAGATGGCACTTTCTCCCTGCGTCTTCACATGGTCTTCCCTCCATACTTGTCTGTGTCCAAATCTCTTCTTCTAAGGACACCAGTCATACTGAGTCAGGACCCACCCTAACAAACTCATGCTAACTTAATTACCTTTACAAAGAAGCTATCTCCAATTACAGTCACCTTCTGAGGGACTGGGGATTAGAAGTTCTACATATGAATCTGGGGAGAATGCAATTCAGTTCATGACACAAGATAACTAGGAAAGCCCCACAAACTTAAACATTTAACTGTGCATTTGAAATAGCTTTACAGGTTAAGGAGGAAGAAACATGAACTACTAGAGATATGTTGTACTTCTTAACAATAATATTACAACGTCTCAGAATTGATGAGTCACATCTTCAGGATTGATAAGAGAGATATTCATATCTTTACATGCTCATATTAGAAAACAAGAACAGTTCAAAATAAAAAATAATCTAATTTTCCACCTGAAGAAACTATTAAAATAATACAACAATAAATCCAAAGTAAACAGAAGAAAGGAAATGATAAATATACGAGAAAAAAATGGAACAGCCAACAGATAAAGGATAGAGAAAATCAACAAAGTCAAAGTTGGATATTTTAAAATGTTAATAAAATTGACAAATCTCTAGCAAGACTAGTTAGGATAACAAGACAGAAAAGGAAAATAACAGCAATGTATTTTAATGGAGAAAGAAGAATCTATTCAGAAAATGTTGATAAACTGGAAATGAATATGAAGAAAAATATTGTTTGTATCTAAATATAAATCCTAGATTGAGTGTTAAAATTAATTATAAAAATGAAAACTTTCAAGCACATTGATGGCATAGTAGAGGATTTTTGCAATCTTGCAGGAGAAAGATTTCTGAAACATAATGCAAAAGGCACTAAACATCAAAAAAAAAAAAAAACCCAGGAGAAGGGGTGAGAAACTACATTTCTTAAATACTTAAAACTCATGCTCACCAAGAGTCACCATTAGAATGGGTTAGGCAAGCCCCTGTGTAAGAGATAACATATGTAATACATACCTATCACCCACATTCACATCCAGAATACATACACAACACCTACAAATCAATAATAAAAAGCAAACAACTAAAAGGGGGCAGAAATTTTTGGCACTACAAAAAAAAAAAAAATGAATATCCAGATAAGAAGATGTTCAACATCATTATTCACTAGGAAAATGCAAATTAAAAGCATAATACAGTGCAATTTAATACCTATCAGAACAGCTACAATTAAAAAAAAAATACAGCATACAGGCAAGGATGCAGAACCACTGCCATTTGCACACATTGCTGTGAGAGTTTGAAATGTTACAAACACTGTGGAAAACTGTTTGGTATTGATTATTCTCATAAAGTTAGACAACCTACCTTATGATCCAGTAATTCCACTCCTTATTTATTCATGACCCACAAATGAAAACATGTGTTCAACTAAAAACTCATACAAGCATATTCTCCTTATAATAATCTCCACCTGGGAACAACTCATATATCCTTCAGCAGGAAAAATGGTTAAATTGTATGGTATATTTATACAATAAAGTACTACATAACAATAAAGAGGAACAAGTTCCTGATACACTCAATGAAGCACAGAAACATTACATTGAGAAAATCATGATATTTATGTGAAGTTTAAGAACACTAAATCCAGGGCCTGGTGTGGTGGCTCACACCTGTAATCCCAGCTGTTTGGGAGGCTGAGGTGGGAGGATTTCTTGAGGCCAAAAGTTTGAGGTTACAGGGAGCCATGATTGCACCACTGAACTCCAGCCTGAGCAACAGAGTGAGACACTGTCAAAAAACAAAAACAAAAAAAACAAAAAAAAACACACACACACAGTAAATCTAACCTGTGATAGCAAAAATAAGAAAATAGTTGTACCTGGGACAGGAGAAGGAGGATTGGCCACAATGAGAAATGAGCAACAATATTCTACATCTTTATGGAGATGATGACATGGTTGTATACAGTTGTTACAAATTATAAAATTGCACACTGATTTCTATGTATTTTATGACACGTAATGAAATAGTGATATAAAATAAGCATTATAATGTTTCGCTGGTGAGAAGCCATGGGTCAGAATGGGTGGGAAAAGGCCTGAGGAATGTAAAAGGAGGGTTCAGTCTCTGAGAAAGGGTGGAGTAGGTAGACCTGAGTTAAGACCAGATAAGGACTCACAGATTGAATGACAGCAGGGTGGAGCCTACGTTTGTTCAGTGGGTTTATCATGATATTAAGCGAACCAGACGGAGTGAAATAGAGACGTTCTTAAAGGGTTTTGGAAAGAAATACTCATGAGAACCACAAGCAACAGTGCTCTGGTAGGAGACAAATGATACTTGAACATGACCTATTTTGGGTAAATTAGTAAGATGAGATTAATGAGAGACGCTCTTCCTAAGAGTATTTTAGTTTGGAAATCACAACAGCGGAATATATTCATAGGTCAGGGATTGCTTGGGGTCTCTTCATCAGCACATTCTTCCCATCAGCCGACCTCCTGCCCAAAACACATCTTTCTCAAACAGATTCCCAATTTTAGTAAGAACAATGAGCTTTGTAAGTAAATGCAGAATAAGGAAGTCATTTTTGCAGCTTCAACCCAAATTTCCGAAGTACAACTCCTGTTATTTCGAAGTTCTCAGCATCAATCCACAGCTGTGGATTCTGAGCATATTATCCCGGGATATATGGAAATGACAGATCTTTCTGAAGTTCAGCGAGATGGTGGAGTTTAATCCAATGTTGTTGAAACCTGTTCAGGAGTACCGGGAAACACAGACGCTAAAGAAATCCATGTCAGTTGCCTTCCTCTATTTTTGAAATAGCTCAGAATTCTCAGCATCATTTCAACAGCATGATTTTAAAAGCCTTTCAGACTCAAAATAGAACCCTCTCCAAATTACACTGAATCAACGGATTCTATTTGTTCCAATCTTGCTAAACTTCACATCCTTGGAAATGACTAATGGAACAGATACCCAGACAACATCAGCAACTCCATTTCTGAATTAGTGTTTTCCAAATTTGGAGCCCTGGAGGGCTGGGACTATTTTGGAAGTCCTAAGGATTTTCTCTCCAGGTGGTGGAGCAGGCCCAGGGACTCCAACATAAGAGAAAAGAAAACTTTTTTTCCTGGGATCTTGTAGCATCTGCTGGACATATCTTAAATAATGACTGCAGAGGCCTATCACTCAAGAGAGAGCCACAGGCAACTGAACAGTGTTTCAGAATTAAAGTGATTTGTTTGGGGGAAAAAAGCCCATATACCATGGTGAAATGGATGAATGAGTAAGGACATCAATGAAGAAATCAATCTTTTACACTTGTTCAACTATCCATATGGCTTCTTCTTTGTCCTACTGTGAAGTACTTTCTTTCATCTTTCTCTTCAGAACTACATGGCGTTCCTCCTCCCTTGGCTACTGTGACCATGACCCCTTCATGTGCTCCAGTTTCCAGCTATTCTACCACACTAGGTTCTAAGTACTTCTTCCTGGCTGAAACTTAGCAATGCCCTCGAATTAGTTTCCCCAGCAACCCAACTCTGAGACAGCGATTTGCCTGCAGGCATTTGACTAGAGAGTGCTTCCAGAACCTTCCTCTAAGTTAAGCAGCTGGCAAAGAGCACAGAGAGGAGTTGGAGGGGTGGAAAGGGGTCTGGAATGAAGGAGAGTATGAAAATCCATCCATCCTCTATGTTTTTTGTTCAAGCCCTGAAGCTAGATAATGATGATAACTAACTAGAATTGGGGGAAAACAGGCTCCTGGAAATCGTGGTCAAGGATCTGAAAGAGCCACCTCAGGGGATAGAAAACAGCTAATCAAGGGCTTGTGAAATAATACTGAAAGCCCTCAGTAAAAATTTAAAAATAAAAAATGGGAAAGAAAACCACAAATGTGTAGAAAATGACTCAGAAGATTTATGTGATTTTTCTTTAGTACTTGGCTGGAAATAACTGGAAGAAAATAGCTAGTGTTATCTGAGGCTGGGGCAGGTGGATCAGGCGCTGCAGGAGTCCAGAGGAGAAAGGAAATACAGGGTACCCGTAAGAATGGAGTTGAAATTATTCAGCCAATAGAAGTCTCAGGATTGTTTTGAAATATTTCAATTCAAGGATGACTTTTAATGGAAACCTACCTTTCTAGTTTTCTCCTGCTGTTACGGGAAGAAATCCAAAAGCCTTCAGAGATTTATGTAGAAGATGGCGTTTTTTAATAAAACCACAATGATGTGTTGTCTGTTTTTTAATTAATCATAATGGCACCCCCATACGGGCACGTGGTGACTCGGAATGAGATTGGAAAAACATCAGCATTGTAGTATACAATACGTTAAACTTTTCAGCATTTTGTGTCTTGTTGAAAGGGAATAATTAAAACACATGTATAACATAATATGAATAATGGAAGCAAAATGTCAAGGAGAACATTTGTATGTGCTTTAGGCAGCTAAGTTTGAAGTCAAGCAGAAATAACCATTCTTGAAACTTGGAGTTATCACCAGCAGTGTATACAATAGAGGACTGTAAAGCCTCTGAGATATATTGGTAGGCCTAGAAATTTGTAGGTCAATGTCTGAGCATAATGGCAAGAAGTCAGATTCCAGTTATGACCCCAGCCAACTGGGGAAGGCTGTGAAAGTGCCCAAGGAGTCTGAAGTATTAGCAAGGCTACAGAAATCACTGTAAGCCGTGGAGAAAATACAGACTAAATTCAGCCAGCTGTGTTTACCTGAAAGGCTAAAGGAATGTGATATAGCCGGTATTCACCGACTGCACTGCAAAGTCATGGGATCTATGTGCTCCTGCCATTGTCTGCATTGCTCCTTCGTGCTCAGACTGTGTCCTGTGGGTGCTACCCTGGCATAGTTGCTACAGAATTTCATTTACTCTTCACCTTTATGAAACTAACTGATATTTTCTTCATCTTAACATGGCGGGTTTGGTTTTGTTTTTAGACGTTTCAAGTGTATTTGAGAAGGTGGCATATTCTCTTTTATCTGAGAATAAAGTTAGATATATATGAATAAAATTTCTGAATTGATTTGGTAATTCACATTTCCCATGTTCATACTTATTTTTAACTATTTTGGCCTGTGCTGGATTGAGGGTGATATGTTAATCTCTTTAATGTGGGTCTTTTGATGTTTCATATCTTGTTATGATGGTGGTTTCTATATTATTTGGTGCATAGATGTTTTTCAGCATTGTATCTTTATTGTGAATTAGGACCTTTTAAATATTCTTTATTTTAATTTTTACTCATTTAAAGATTTTTGGCTTTTTACCTTGTCTTTTGCAACCATGCTTTCTAATTATTTGCATTTGCTCTGTAATACCTGTGCCCATTTGTTAACTTTTGTTTTTTTCCAAATCTCTTTGCTTTTAGTTGCATCTCTTCTCTACAGTATATAGTTAGACTTCTCCATGCAAAACAAACTTAAAAAAATAATAGTTCACTTATATTCATTTACATTTATTTATAGGTCATATACTTTTATGTTTATTGTACATTTTTGTTATATTTACTATTTTTTCTTTATGAGATTCTTATTTTTTCATTACTTAGAGTATTTGGAAATTATGTATTTTTGTTCTAATGATTACCTTTATAATGATACTTTATATAATGGCCTTAGTCTTTTGTTCCTCCTAATGGTTACATTTGCTATGTGCTTTTCAAATGTAAATAATGTCTAATAATTACTGAGGTAACAATCAAAAAACTTAATCTTTTTGTCCTCTATCATTTGTTTAATTTTGTTACTTTTACTTTGTCTGACTATGCGTCTGCTCTTGCCTCATCGTTGATCTACTTTCAGATCTATGCTGGATGTGTTCAGCAGCCAACATTAATCTGTGCTGAAATTCCCCAGCTGCTTCTTGGTTGGAAGAAGCCCACCTTCTAGGAGATTCCTCATGAAGAGTTCTTGAGTTCAGTTTTTCCTGAATTCTTACATTTTCAAACCTTTTTAAAAATAGATTCATACTTGAAGGATGACTTAATAAATTGAATACTTGGCTAACTCTTTTACTCAATTTCTTTAAAATGTTGTTTTACTTGTATTTCCCTTTCTATGTTGCTTTCAAAAAGCCTAATAAAAACCTGATTTTATTTGTTTTGTAAATGACTTAGTTGTTTTGTCTAGAGGCTTAGAGACCTTTTTATTTTGAAGTCAAATAAACGTATTTAGATTATAGCTTGGAACTGACCATTCTAGGTCAGTTTCTTAAATATCTGGTGGCCTTTTCAATATTCAAACATATGAATTATTTAATTTTTGATGTTTTATGGGATTACAGTTTTAAGCTTACCTTTATATTGTTCTGTTTTGTCACTCTTCAAAGACTGCAATTATACTGTATCTTCTTTACTTTTCATTTACATCCACTTCCTCTTCAATACTTTATATTTCTTTATTTCAAGCTTATTTTATTGCTTATTTGCATTCTTTTGGGGGATTGTGTAACTTATTCTTTATCTTAAAGTTGACACTTTTTCTCATTATTTTTATTTCATAAGTTCAAGTGTTCCCCAATTCACATATTGCTTTGTTTTAAGGTTTTACATTTCTACGGGTATTTTTTCCCATATTCACAAGCAGTTGCTTAAGGATACTTAATTAAGGCTAGGGTTATTTGTAAGTGTTTTCCTTTGTTTTCTGTTTGACCTTTGGGGAGACTTTTCACCAACATCAGCTTCTTTTATTGTTTTCTTTCAGTAGCTTTATGTGGAAATTTTCTGGGACTTGTTATTGTGTGTTTTTTTTTCTGTTGATTGAAACATTCTATATTTTAGTGTGCTCATGAACAGGGCATGGGGGGGATTTTGGATGACTTTTATGTATGTTAGTGTGAGAACACCCTCTTTTATTTGTGGATTAACATAGAGTTTCCATAATCCGTGGGGCCTCCTGTTTGTGTGGAAGTGGTTACTGTATCCTCTGATTAACCATTCCCTGTGGTTTCTGTAGCCCTATTTTCCTACCGTTGCCTTCTTTGTTTGCTGTGAGCCTCCCACGATCACCTCCCATGATCACCTCCCTGATCACCTCCCACGATCACCTCCCATGATCACCTCCCTGATCACCTCCCACGATCACCTCCCTGATCACCTCCCACGATCACCTCCCTGATCACCTCCCACGATCACCTCCCATGATCACCTCCCTGATCACCTCCCACGATCACCTCCCATGATCACCTCCCTGATCACCTCCCACGATCACCTCCCATGATCACCTCCCTGATCACCTCCCACGATCACCTCCCATGATCACCTCCCATGATCAACTCCCTGATCACCTCCCACGATCACCTCCCATGATCACCTCCCATGATCAACTCCCTGATCACCTCCCATGATCACCTCCCATGATCACCTCCCATGATCAACTCCCTGATCACCTCCCTGATCACCTCCCACAATCACCTCCCATGATCACCTCCCATGATCACCTCCCTGATCACCTCCCTGATCACCTCCCACAATCACCTCCCATGATCACCTCCCATGATCACCTCCCTGATCACCTCCCACGATCACCTCCCATGATCACCTCCCATGATCACCTCCCTGATCACCTCCCATGATCACCTCCCATGATCAACTCCCTGATCACCTCCCATGATCACCTCCCTGATCACCTCCCACAATCACCTCCTGGATCACCTCCCCTTCCAAGTCGCTTTACTCTTATTTAGTTGTGCCCTTCTAAGATGGTCTCCCTTGTTCTGCACATTTCTATAGTCCTCCCCTTTTTCACAGTAGCAAGTTCTCTGCTCTACAAGGCACAAAGAAAGGGAGTGGCTTTCTTTGTATGCTGCCCTCAATGGGCTTCTGGTATTGAGTTTTTGTGGAGAATATGTGTTTTCTTGTAGACATATGCAATATTTTCTCTAGACTATGTACCAGGGTGATACTGACCATTATGTGCAAAACTGTGTGTTCTGATATGAAGTCATGAGAGCTTGGAATGTGTCAAAAGATGAATGAGGGAAGGATTGCTGAGGAAAATTAACAGTGAGGGAATGAGAAGAAACAAAGAAGTCATCAAATCTTGGGCTAGCACAAGAGCAGAGTTGCTGTTTACTGTCATAAGGAAACATATGAGAGAAGTAGACGTTTGTGCAGAAAAACAAGAGCTTTGTTTACACAAACTTTGAGAGGCTTGATAGCCATCTAAATGGAATTGTTTATAAGAAAAGGAAATTGGCAGGAGGCTGAGACAGAAGAATGGTGTGAACCCAGGAGGCAGAGCTTGCAGTGAGCCGAGATGCACTGCTGCACTCCAGCCTGGGCAACAGAGCAAGACTCCATCTAAAAAAAAAAAAAGAAAAAAAGAAATTGGCTATGACAATAGAGTTCAGGAAAAGGTTTGGGCTACAGTTATTAAACAGTTATCTCAATGATATCAATGTATGGGTCAAGTTTAGTCATGGCACTGAATGACATCACCGAGCATAGCAGACTCCAAGTGAAGCAACTTTGTTCACCCTGAAACGAGCTGGCTGAGTGAAATGGTGTGATTGAAACTCTGATTGTAGGGCTCAAAAGAAAACAGAGACCTTATAGTTTGAATGTGTGTGTTTCTCAGCTATTTTCACAATGCTGCTGTATCACAAATTGTCTCTGAACTCAGTGGCATAGGAAATTAACATTTATTTCATGCTCATGAGTCTGAAGTTCAGCTGAGATTCAGTTGATCAAAGCTGGACCCAGGTAGGTGGTTCTGCTTTAAGCTATGGGTCCAACTGGACTTGGCTTCTCATTGAGGATTGGGTTCTCATCTTTGCTACGTGAATTCACCATGGGATCCAGGATGAAGGGGCAACCATGACCTAGTGACCCAGAGGCACCCCTACTCATGTAATGCCAGGGCATAGGATGGCAAGAAGGAGCACGCACTGACATTTAAGGAATGGGCTTCCAACTGGCAAACTGTCCTTTACATCCACCTTCCACTGGACACAGCAAGTCAGATCACTGAAATCAAAGTCAAAGGGACAGAAGTGCACTCTACCTTTAGTGGGAATAATTGCACAACTCCATGGCAAAGGGTAGGGGAAAAGCTTCCCCAACATGGAAATGCAAATTCAATATTTACTGTGTATCTTCTTGCAAACTACCCAAAGCATCTAAGAGATGAAACATACAAACAAAACAAAATTAATAAACTCCATTTTCAGTGCATGAGGAGACAGCTAAAATACCAAGCTCGACTCTAGGTGAAAAAGTGGCCAAAGCTCTGGAATCCAAGAACAGATGCATTTAGGAGAAACCAGAGAAAATTTGATGCAGAAGCAATTTGGTGCAGAGAGAAGATGAAATGATTGCAAATCTCAGAAATAGCTGATTGTATGGCACTTCTCAAAGGACAGGACATGCTGAGGTGAAAACTAAATTCCTTTTTGTAATGGTGACAAGAGAGCATTAGCTTTTGGCTAGAGGTTTTCTGGTTTTGGGTTGGTTCCATGGAGGAGAGAAAACAAGGTTAAATCAGACAAAAAATAACTCAGTGGAATTGAAGGGGATTCTTTGCATTTCAAAAACCCACATGCTTTTTTCTACCCCCTTTGGTTGAGTAGAAGTAAGTGTTTAACAAACTCACACATAAAACCTGTCCCATAAGAACAATTCCAGCTAGCCAGGCAGGCTCTGGGTGCTCCTCCATGAAAGTCTTTCACAAATATTTGCATCAGGAAAACTCACTCTCTTCAATGCTGAATAATAAGAAAGGGTCTGTTCTACGGTCTGTAATGGTAGTTATCAATCAGAGGCTGATAAACTGCCTACTTCACATTTCTCAACCTCCCCTGAGGACATAGAGAAATGTGAAGTAGGGATTTGGGGTGTCACAGTGGCTGAGGGGTGCTGCTGGCATTCAGTAGATGTGACACAGGATTTTTCTTGCTTTTTTCTCTGGCTGGCAACGTCCCTGCCCAGGCCTGGCTGGGGCCTGGGCTCACTGGAGGAGATGCTCTGTCTATTCTGCCCGCTAGGCCGTGCTTGTCTTGCGCCCCAGCATGGATCCCGCCACCTCCACGGTGATGATGCACTCAGCCCCCTGTAGGCCGCGCTTGCCTTGTGCCCCAGCATGGATCCTGCAGCCTCCAAGGTGATGATGCACTCATCCCCACTAGGCCGCCCTTGCCTTGCACCCTGGCGTGGATCCCGGGGCCTCCACCGTGAGGGTGCACTCAGCCCCACTAGGCTGCGCTTGCCTTGGGCCCCAGCATGGATCCCGCAGCCTCCACTGTGATGGTGCACTCAGCCCCTGTGTTCAGTGGGTCCCAAGTTCTTGTTCTGTGTCCAAGGGGAATGAGGTTGTGCTGACAACTGAAGGGTGAAGAGGGAGGAGAAGAATTGTATTGAGTGATGAAACTGCTCTCAGCAGAGAGTGGGTGCGAGGGTGGTCTCCCACCCAAAGTCAGATGGTCTCTCCCTCAGTGTGGCTAGGTCTGGGGCGTTTATGGGCTCAGAATGGGGAGTGTGTGCTGATTGCGAGTATGCAAAAAAGGCTAAAACAAAGGCACCGCTCAAAGGCATGGCAGTGTAAAGAAAACAATTAGGGAAGGTTAGGTATATGTAAATTAGGTGAAGAATGGGGATCAATCAGAGGAAAGCATGCCAAACGGGAAGAGTGGTTCTCATTCCAGTCTGTGGATTTACCCGGGACTTGTAGCTAGGCTTTAAACTGTCCTGGGCTTGAAGATCAGGTTTCACTGGGGCCTGCCCCAGTCTGCCTAGGATTGTCTGCCTCCTGCCACTGTCACATGGCCCCAGTAATGGTAAATATCCTGCAGGGCCTATGGTGGTGCCACTCAAGGAAGTATTGTCCCCTCAAAATGCCATCAGACCCTTTCGAGGAACATTGACGTGATTTTCCTAAAGAAGAAAACAATACACCAACACAAACAAAAAACGACCAAGAAAGAGCTCTCTCCATAAAAAAACCTAGAAAACAATTGTAAGTCATGCCTAATTGTGTGAAAAACATCTCAGCAAAATACTAACAAAATAATTCTTTTGTGTGTGTACAAGAAATAAGAACACAAGGGCAGAATGCAAGGTTTCAGGGAAAAGGTGGCAACGCAGTGGGAAGAAATCAAACTTTAGTTGCCAGAGCTCAGGAAAGAAGCAGAAAGCAAAATAATCAAAAGTTAAAGCAATAAAGGCATTATTGGAAGAAAAGAAAAACAAAAGATATTACTGAATATGCTGTGAAAGATCAAGGGGATCTACTTGAAGGAAAAAATCCTTATTTATGTGAGAAACAATAAACAGAAAGAGATACCTGAACACATCTGTCTATACACAAACACAGACACGCACTCATAACACCCCAGTGAAACAGGCTGCATGGCCATTTAAAAAATCTATAAAGCAGAAAGCTTAAAATAATCATATAATAGATGTAATACCAACAAATGCATTCAAATGAACAGAGATTAACCACCCTGTCTGTGAAGTCGTATGAACCATTTTAAACAGAATATTCACAAAGGATGAAAATAACAAATGGGCAAACACATACCAGGCAACTACCAATACATAAATACTTAGAAGGAGGTAGGTGGATAGAGAGATACAATAGATAATAGAACAACTTAATAGAGGCTATAATCTTATAATAAAATACGGACATCTTTAAGCTAAGAACCACAGCTTAAAACAAAAAAGCACTCAAAAATGTCAAAGGGCACTTTTCATAATCAACGTATAATATTTATAGTTTTTAAATTATGAACTATCATAGCAAAAATGTTTGTAAAGCAAAAATTACAATTTATAAAAGTAGAAGTGAATGCAAAACAATTACAGGAGATGTTGTGTTTCCGCCTTTATTTTCTGAGAGCTTGAGAAATGTCTTCACTTTAGTAGCATGGATAGATCCAATTGTATTCTCAATGCTGCAATGCATACACCTTTGTTTTACATGTCTATTGATCATTTACAAACACTGATCACAAAACTCTTCAAAATGTCTATACAGTAGCTGCACTGTCTTACTAAAAGAGGAAATGAAGACATAATTTTGTGTAAGTTCGGAGCTCTCTATTCCTTGTAATGTTTTGTTGAATTCATCTGCAAATCCATCAGACAATGTGTGGGAAGTTTTACATAATTACTAGCTCAATTTTGTCAATGGAAATAAATCTATTCAAACATTCTATTTCTTCTTGGTCAGCACTCTTGTGGTTTTAATTTTTTTGATGTCCAACAAGAAAGAGTAGCCCTTGTATTGTTCTACAAAAGTCCACACGTGCATTTTTTTTTTTAGCAGAATTATAAATGTGGTCATACCGGAACAGAAGTTAACTCTTGAAGTATGTTTCACAATGCTAATACCAGAAGGATCTTGCTATGTTAAAACACTGTAATAAGTTCTCCTGAAGAAAGGTAGTATATAACTTCACAATGTTTTTGGTTTGCAGCCAGGGTTACCGTCAACTTCCTATAACAGTTTTCGTCTGAGAAAATCTGTCCTTTTATTTACAAGCAATGCTTTATCTGTTATATTTTCCTATACTATCTGTCCATAATCCTTGAAAAATCTATCTTCTTCAATATGCCAGTTTGGACAAGGAGCAATCAAGTAACAGATGTTTATTGGAAGTTTATTTTGTGTTTAGATAATGGACGTATTTCTACAAAACAACACCCTGGGAAGCTGCAATGAGTGGACACACATCTAAAGGTAACTAACAGTACAGCTGAGCCTGTGCTAAGAGCTGAGGAAGTGCTCAGAGAACAGATGCTATGTTTGCAGCAAGGGAGTGGAACTATACTCTGGAGTGTTGGGAAAGGCTTCAAAGATAAGATGGTATCTGAATAGAAATTGAATAAATTTTGGGATAAATAAAGTAGTTGCTGATTCTGTTTTATATTTTCAGGAGTCCTTTGTGATTTACAAAGAAATGTTAAGAAACAAGTTTGTTTCCTTTAATAGAAAAAAATGATTTAGGATAAATGTGAGAGTTTTGTTGAAACAACTAGAATTGTGACATTACGTGGGCAGCAGAGAGAGAACTAGATGACGAAGTTTGCGAGGAGGATAAGGCTTTCTCTTCTGCAAGTCTGAGGGAAAGGAGATCACTCAGAAATCCGGGAGGAAGGGCTCCAGTCAATGTTGCAACAACCTAAGAGGGATACACCTGTTCACTCTCAAGGACTGGAAAGTCTGACTGTCCCTTTGCACACCATGTTTGTTAAATAACGTGGTGAAATCTTTAAGGGAAAGCTTCCCAGGACCAAGGCCCCGGAAACCAGTACTTGCTGGTCTGTGGGAAGAACACAGATTATAAGTCTAGAAAAGAAAGCTGTGGGAGAGAGAAGTAGAGTTTTTAAGAAAGTAAGAGCCATTTAAGTTAAAAAGAAAGGACATTCTACCTAGGGGTAAGGTTATCTGTCAAACATACATATGAAAATTTGGGCCAGGGCATTGTGTATATTTAGATTATATTCTGTAATTTGCCGCCTATCCAGATTTTTAGTAATGTCTGTATCAGAGTGTCCTCCAAACATAAGGTTTTATTTATGTGCCTCGATAGAGCTAACACTTAAAAAAAATTCAGGTTTATTGAAGTATAATTGATAAACAGAAATTGTATACAGTCATCCCCTCTTATCTGCAGGGGTACATTCCAGGACACCCAGTGGACGTCAGTAACCATGGATAATGCTGAACCCTATATATTCTGTTTTCCTGGACATACTGACCTATGATAAGGTTTAATGTATAAATTAGACATAAGAGATTAGCAACAATAATAATAAAATACCACAATTATAGCTATACTGTAATAAAAGTTATGTGAATGTGCTGTTTTTCAAATTATCTGATGGTACTATATGGCGTTCATGTATTTTTTAGACTGTGGTTGACTGTGGGTAACTGAAACTGCAGAAAGCTAAAACACAGATAAGGGGGTGGGGGCTTACTATACATTATGTTGTACAATGTGTTGCTTTGATATATGTATATGTTGTGAAATAATCACCACAATCATGCTAATTTACACATCCACCACCTCACATAAAATAGCACATTTGCTAATGCTAATATATCCTTTCCTTTTTAATATTAAACAATTATGATTCTTAACTGGCTTTTAACATTTTTTCTTATAAAATTGTTTCTTTTACAGATAGTTTCAAAAGAAGTTTCTAATTTAAACTGTGAAAATAGTTGAACTCCAATAAAATAAACATATTTCTTTTTTTTTTTTTTTTAAAGACAGAGTTTCACTCTTGTTGCCCAGGCTGGAGTGCAGTGGCATGAGCTCAGCTCACGGCAACCTCTGCCTCCCGGGTTCAAGCGACTCTCCTGCCTCAGTCTCCCGAGATAGCTGGGATTACAGGCATGTGCCATCACACCTGGCCAATTTTGTGTTTTTAGTAGAGACAGAGGTTTCTGCATGTTGGTCAGGCTGGTCGCGAACTCTTGACCTCAGGTGATCCACCTACCTCGGCCTCCCAAAGTGCTGGGATTACAGGCATGAGCCACCGTGCCAGTCAAAATAAACATATTTCTATTTTAACCTTACCTACAAATACTTCAAAGTGACGGGAAACATAAAACATGCTCATAGTTAGTTCATTATAACTAATAGGAGATAAAGAAACAGTAACAAATGTTCCTGATACATTATGAAAGAGAGGTTCTTGAAGCAAAAACAAATGGATGAATGCAATATTCTTTGAAATAAAAATTTTATTTTATTTTTTACTTTATATTACTGAAAAATCATATGAATGCTTAGACAATGAATTTTTATTGATGCAGAACATATGGGAAAGTAAAAGGATAGGAGATGAGACAAATCGAAAAGGGCTTTAAAACTCGGGGGCGCGGTGGCTCATGCCTGTAATCCCAGCACTTTGGGAGGCCGAGGTGGGCGGATCACAAGGTCAGGAGATCGAGACCATCCTGGCTAACACGGTGAAACCCCCGTCTCTACTAAAAAAAAAAAAAAAAAAAAAATCTCTGGGGGAGTTACATACTGATTGGTAAGAACGGAATTCTCTTTTGTGTGGCAGAACAGTCTGAGTTGCTTTGCAGAAGGTTCTCATGATATCATGAAAACTTTTCCCAGCCTTAATCTTATAAAGGGGAATCTGAGAAAAAAAAATGATGTCTGATGTGTAAGGAGCTTAACATGATATTTTCTGGCATAATTTATGCTCCACTCCTTTTTATATAGTTGGATCCTATATAAGGCCTGAACACTGGATTTTAAAGTGCATCCTTCTTGACACCATACATCTCCCACTTTGGGAGACATGGTCAGGTGGTCAGTGCCCACAGTAGCCCTTCATTCCTTCCCACTGCTCGCCTGGATGAGGGAGACCTTTCCCTGGCAGTGGTTAATGACTATGGGTAACTGAGTACTCTCCTATGGGGCTATAGGACCAAGAAGCTCAACTCGCATGTAACTCCTATAACTTATGGGAAGGGTTGGAGAACCTGGCATAGAACAAGGCTGGGATCAAAGGACGCTGGGCACAAGACCACAGCCAAAGCCCAGTCTCAGCAAGGGGCTGGCTAACATACCTCTCGCCACATACACACAAATGAAAACTATGTCTGGTGACGGACATGTTCATTAGCTTGATTGTGGTAGTTGGATCACATTGTATGTATACATATAATCTTTTGTATAACAGAAACATAAATAATTTTTCCAGTAAAGCTAAAAAAAGAAAAAAATAATAATTCCTTTATTAGTATACTGCTACTGCTGTTTAGGGACCCACTGCTAAACACTGGCACTGAAGACTCCAATCAGCCACTCATTTTGGAGTCACAGGTTTGATTTTGATTCCATCAGCTGAGCCTTTCCCCGGATCCCAGGAAGCATAAGAAAAATAGTCTCTGCCACTGTTCCCTGTGGCTTTCTGAGAGAGGCTGTGCCCTTTGTATCTTGAAGTCATCCATATTGGGATATTTCCCAAAAAGAGAAAGGAAATTTGGATGGTAGGCATTCAAAATGATGATAATTTTATCTAGAAACTATTAAAAATTTATGTGCAAGATGCACTATGCTGTGATTTGTATTTTAAAACTTCTCTCTCTCTGTGTTTTAGACGATGAATGGGAGTGGAGGTTTACCAGAGGTAGGGAGGTGAGATAGACAGTTGTTGCTATTGCTTGAGAGAGACGGAAAGTAGTCCTGAGCTAACCAGATGCAGGTTAAGGCAGAAGGTGTTGAAGAGGAGGTGAATTAGACAAGACCGTTGGTTACAAAGAATAGAAATTTACTAAGGTGAAAAAAAAAGAATGTATCGACTGTGGTCTTCCCCAGAAGGCACAGAGCAGCAAAACCATAGGGAAATAAAAAGATGCAGGTGGATCTTAGGTAGAGCTGGAACCAGAGACTTGGATGTGATGATTGGCATCTCATTTGCCATCCCACCTGCTCTTTGCACACCAGCATCATTCTTCCCCACTGCACACCTAGAAGTTTCCCAAACTCTCATCCCATAATTTTTGCATGCAGAAGTCGACTGTTTTCTTTGCTTCCAATTGAGAAAATCTTGAGGAGATTCAATTCAGGTCCTGCATGAGTCCAGTGCCCACTCCTACAGCAATCTATTGAATCCAGAACATTGAGATCCTGTGTGAACATGATAGTCGGTGCTGAAGCCACTGGGCTGGGTGAGAAGAGATGCAGTTTTAACAGGCAAAAGACCTTCATGATGTGAAGAGAAACCAGTGTTATCGAGATGCAGTTTCCAAAAGAAAAAGAACGCCATTCTTGAAAGACAAACCACTAGTAGGCAAATGAGAAGTGAATATCTACTGTGCATGGCAGATGGGGGACATAACCAGAATATGAAGACAGCACTTACCTGTCAAGCCTGGCAGAGAAATTTCAGTAATGTTAGCAATGTTAAAATGTACAGTGTACAGTTAATTAACAGTTGATGATGACTGATGTAATTTTTTTTTTTTTTTTAATTTTAGACGGAGTCTTGCTCTGTCGCCCAGGCTGGAGTGCAGTGGTACAGTCTCAACTCACTACAATCTCCACCTCTTGGGTTCAAGCTATTCTCCTGCCTCAGCCTCCCAAGTAACTGGGACTGCAGGCATGCGCCACCACACCCAGCTTTTTTTTTTTTTTGTATTTTTAGCAGAAACAGGGTTTCACCACATACACCAGGATGGTCTCAATCTCTTGATCTCATGATCTGCCTGCCTTGGCCTCCCAAAGTGCTGGGATTGCAGGCATAAGCCACCGTACCGGGCCAACTGATGTAATTTTTATTGTTAGATGATTTGTGGCAATTAGACAGGTATACCTTAACTGTTCAAGAGAATAGACAGGCAGTATCTGAAATATTAGAAAAATTTAATCCTGAGACTCAGGGTAGAATTAGGGCCTTTCATAATGATTACTCCCTACTCTGACTAATGAACCAACACACCTTTCCCTGTTTTCCTGAACGTTGCACCAAGATGGTTACTAGAATTTAACCTCAAAATCTTAATGCTCTGGTCAGTTCTAAAGGACACAACATTTCTCCTAGAAAACCTGGTGACAATTTCTAGTTGACTATTGCCAAGGGGGTCTCCCCTTGCCTCTTCTTTCTTTCACTGTCGCTCTGCTTTGCTGCCTGGGCTCCTGTGATTCATTGTCCACATGCCATGCCCCTCTGGCTTTCTGCATCATTAGGATGCCATGTAATATAATACAACACAATGTATGTAGATGCCTGGCTTGGGGTGCATGGTCATGGCATGCTGGAGCATCTTTTGTTTCCCTCATTCTTATTTAGCAATTTAGGATAAGCTGTGGACCCCAATGTCAATCCCTTATTTATCCCAATGGACATCTTGGTTTCTCAACTGAAATAGAATTCTTGGGATCTCTCTGACATTACAGAACTCCTAAGGTAACCATGCCTGCACTATGATTATTGCTGTATAAGAGCAAATGAAAATGTAGTCAGTTATAAGCTATGCAAAATGTGGGTTATACAGTTTGAATTATTCATCTGGAATAGATCTTCAGTGTAGTGAGTGATGGTGTACTTGACAATAAGTGATAAATAATAGTGATTTTGATAAATTCTCTTGGATAGATGGCTTATGGCAATGCATAAACAGTGGGAAAGCATCTCGTTTTAAATTGGGATCACTAGCCCAATACAAAATAAACAGATGCTATGACTCGGCAGTTGCTGTTAACAACAAGAACCCAATATCCAAAGCAAAGAACAATGATTAAAATTCAAGAGCAGCAGCTCTGCCTGGTGCTTGGAACATAATTTCAGTTAGGAACAGAGCGAATCAACAATATTATGGAGTTTGTGACCTTAGTCTATTCTCTCCAGTGGGAGACATGGGTTTCATAACCCACCTGCTTATTGATACTTACTTTGGGAAAGCCAAAATACTGATTCCAGAGGAGATTCAAAAATGATTGTGGCACTTACGTCTTAAAAACATTACAAGCTAGTGAAACAGTCCGGGAGCACAAAAACAAAACTAATTCACAGTGCTTAATATGTCACTGAGGTCTCTGAAACTAATAGAAAATGATCTTCTGAAGAATTATTATCCTGATTTTTATGTGTTTGCTTTTCCTCTGAATAACAGGCAGACTATAATGCAAGTCCTTTAATAAATATATTAAGAAAAAGTCCTGTAATTTACAGTAATCAGTATCAAAAGTTGATATACTCAAATCATCACATTGCATAGGCAGCTAACTGGATTTTAATTTAATATCTCAGCAACTCTCTTTAACAGAAACATTAAAGATCTGTTAAAGAAATAGTCTAGGAAATATTTTCCCCTTTTTTTCTATCAAATTTCTTCTTTTTAATACTGTACCTCTCTTTTAAGTTTTTTCTCTCATCTCCCACTGGAACGAATGATTATTCCCTCTGGGTTGTCCCACTGCAGGATCTTTTTTTTTTTTTTTTTTTTTTTTGGGACAGAGTCTCGCTCTGTCGCCCAGGCTGGAGTGCAGTGGCGCAATCTCCGCTCACTGCAAGCTCCGCCTCCCGGGTTCACACCATTCTCCTGCCTCGGCCTCCTAAGTAGCTGGAACTGCAGGCGCCCGCCACCGCGCCCGGCTAATTTTTTATATTTTTAGTAGACAAGGGGTTTCACCGTGTTGACCAGGATGGTCTCGATTTCTTGACCTCGTGATCCGCCCACGTCGGCCTCCCAAAGTGCTGGGATTACAGGTTTGAGCCACTGTGCCTGGCCTGCAGTATCTTTTTGTGATAAGAATTGCTCACTGCCTTGTATGGCAAACCTACTATGCAAAGGTTTGTTTCTCCTATGCCCAAAATTGAGTTTGTGCTCCACCTGCCCTTGAATCTTTTGATGCCAATGGGTCATTGCTGCTAATCGTTACCACCACGAACTACAGTGCACTGCCCTCCAACTTGACGCCACTCACAGAGATTCAATACCTAGGCTGGGACATCTGGTCAACCGGTCACAGGACATGAGTTCCTGCTTCTGGGCAGAGTCAGGGGGATGTCTCCATTTATTCTCTCTGCTGGAAGGTGGGACTCTGCCTACCACCCTGATTCGCACAACCAGGGCCTTCAAAACCAGAAAAGGGTGGTAGACTGGAAGATGAATGGTTAACAAAATGCCACGTCATCTATAGAATGTACTTTCTCAGCATGATAAATAATGCTGGCTTGGTAAAATTCGTACAGTCATATTCATACATAAGAGTGAAACAATTGGGGATGTGTTTGCTAAATCAGAAACAGTGAGAATATACTAAGACAGCTTACCATTGTTCTAGAATTTTTGACATTATGATAGGGCATGAAACAGAAACAATGGAACTATTTATGATAAATGTAGAGCAAGAATTATAATTGTGGGCTGAAAAGCTTGGTAATAGCTAGAAGCTCGTAGGGAATAAATGAAATAGAAACATGCTTAGAATTACCAATAAAATTTAGTTAACTGGCTAAACACAGAACAAATATGCGAATATATTTTTTAAAAAGTTTGCAATTAGTAAATGCGATTCAGGAAAAAGTGTTTCATTCACAACAGCAACATATATAAATGAATAAATTACAAAATGAAGAATGTTTCAAAAGTAAAACACAACATTTAAATAAAAACAATTTTTAATGACTAAACATCATTAAAGAATATGAATGAGTTTAAAAAGAAGAATCATAATATATATCTTATTTTCAAATCAATGAATAGCCACAATACAATACAGGAATTTTAATATTACTTTTGAAAACTTGACAATATAATCTCGAATTAGTTACAAATATAGACGTACATCTAGACCATCAAGTTAGCTAGGTTGGAACTATAATTTGGTTATGTTTGTGTCTCTATTGCTTACTGCAGTGTCAGATAGTAAGTTTACAAATAATAAGATTTTTAATGATAAAAATCTATGAAATGTAGGAATAGGTAATGATATATATGTTTTTTGCAAATACCACAGTAATAATTGCTACAAATCAGAATTACTCATAGCTGCTAAAACTGAACGGGTGAAAGTAAGATGAGAAACAGGATACTTGGATAGCAGTTAAATCCCTCTCTGCAAAAATCTTCTCAATTACCAAAAAAACATACTAACCTTCCAGTGGGAAAATCTTACAGAGAGTAAGAGTTCATGTTAACCCAGTAATCAAAATTAACATCCGTAAAAAGACATATCAACATGTGCCTCCTGATATGAAGCATTTGCCCTAGGAAGGATACAACATCACTTCTGTGACATTCTTGCCTAAACATGCATGACTTAAATCATTAAAAAATCATACAAATACAAAATGAGGGAACTTACTTTTCTTTTTTGCTTATGATTGACATTTAACAATTGGTTATACTTATATAATAAAATAGATCCCAAATTTGACAAGATTTATCAAACGTTCCACAGCCCCTTCCCACATAGTTTGACATGTAGCTGTTTATTCTTTTATTCATTTTGCAACATGGAGATGAATTTATCACATTAAAAGTATGGTGCTAGATAGTGGAAATACAAAATAAAATTACAAAGACACCCATCCAACCATATGGCCACTTGCTCTGTAAGAAGAAAACAAGACAAGGGAATAATTACATATCACAAGGATTGCAGTCCAGAGCACATACATTTCTAAGATAAATGGCTGTGCAAGTTGAACAGGACAATAATTTATTATAGAAGACATTTTAGAAACTGAATGAAATTGTTGAGGGGTATCTCACTATATATTTTTGTCCTGAAATATTATTGGTATTGTTGGTATCTTACTTTTTAATAAAAATGTAGAAGAAAAACTTTTTCTTTCTTGTCTCATTTATTATCCTCAATTGTGTACAATATAATTGTGAAAACAGAAGTGAATCCTTTACTGAGTGCTCTTCTATTCGAACTGACCTCTCAAGTGCCATAGAAAGAATAATATACATGAACATGACCCAATTTTAGAAGCAAGAAACTGACCCACATTTATAAGCAAAAATACTTTTTTTCCCCCTAAGTACTCCTCCACATCAGAATTCAGGAACATGGCATGTTCTCTGTTACCAGTAGATGGAGGGTATCTTACAGGAATTTTTTTAAAAATGTGAACAGGTATTTTAAGTGAGGAATTTGAACAGAATTCAAGGATATTGACTCTCTGTTATTTACATAAAAGTCTTTTAAATGATTTGAGTTTCAAGAACTCACATCTGACTTTCAATAAGCTGTACTGGGTTGAATAGTGCTCCTGCAAAATCCATGTTCAGGCTGGGTGCAGTGGCTCACATCTGTAATCCCAACTCGTGGGGAAGCCGAGGCTGGTGGATCACCTGAGGTCAGGAGTTTGAGACCAGCCTGGCCAACATGGTGAAACCCAGTTTCTACTAAAAATACAAAAATTAGCTGGGCATGGTGGGGCATGCCTGTAATCTCAGCTACTTGGGAGGCTGAGGCAGGAGAATCACTTGAACTGGGGATGTGGAGGTTACAGTGAGCCGAGATCGTGCCATGCACTCCAGCCCTGGGTGACAGAGCGAGAGCAAGACTTCATCTCAAAAAGTAAATAAGTAAATAAATAGATAATGAAACTAAAAAATAAAAAATGTTCACCTGGAAACTGTGAATGCAACTTTGAAAAAAGGGTCTTTTTGAGGTTATACTGCATTAGAGTGGGTCATAAATTCAATGACTAATGTCCCTATAAGAAGAGGAAAATTTGGACACAGAGACAGGCAGGGGATACTAGGGAAGAAGGTCATGCAACAATGGGGCAGAGATTGGAGTCATGCAGCTGGAAGCCACACACCACCATGGAGTGCCAGCAACCACCAGACGCTGGGGACAGGCAAGGGAAGGCTCATCCCCAGAGCCTTCAGATGACCTACGACCCCACTACACCCTGATTTTACACTTCTAACCTGCAAGTGTGCCAGGGAGTAACTTTATGTTGTTTAAGGCACTTTGTTTGTGAAACTCTGTGACAGCAGCCCTAGGGAACTCAAACAAAAGGATATTGGGTAACTAATATTAAATCATACTAATTCTAACCATTTTTCGATAAGAATCCATGAATAATCACTCTGTATTTGTAGATAATGCCATAGGTGAAATCTGTAATGCATCTGCAGAGAACACAAGGCATTGATAGGCCTTCTTCACAAGCCTGCTATACAGAATTCCTTCACTTTTCATGGTAATATAATGACATATATAGGTTATATAGGTTCATTAAGGATCTGTCATACTATACAATGGAATATAAGTGGGAAAACTAAATTTTTAATGTGCTGTGTCAGAAAAGTTGCGATTAAAAATAAAGCATGTCGGCCGGGCGCGGTGGCTCAAGCCTGTAATCCCAGCACTTTGGGAGGCCGAGACGGGCGGATCACGAGGTCAGGAGATCGAGACCATCCTGGCTAACACCGTGAAACCCCGTCTCTACTAAAAATACAAAAAACTAGCCGGGCGAGGTGGCGGGCGCCTGTAGTCCCAGCTACTCCGGAGGCTGAGGCAGGAGAACGGCCTAAACCCGGGAGGCGGAGCTTGCAGTGAGCTGAGATCCGGCCACTGCACTCCAGCCGGGGCTACAGAGCAAGACTCCGTCTCAAAAAAAAAAATAAATAAATAAATAAAAATAAAGCATGTCTGTCCAGGGGTGATAAACTCACCATTAATGACAAGCAACTCTATCTCCTATATAGAAATGATTATTAACTTTTGGGCTTTAGTAGCAACTCAGGAACACATGACCTCAGACTTGTGGACTATAAAGCAAGGAGGCCTATGTGCTTTAGTTTAAACTTTCCACTGTACTGAAGTTAAAAAAAAATGACACTTTTAGAGCAAGATATTGACAATAAAAGAAATGTCCTGGGACTTTCCTTTTTAGCCATGGTAGGTTAAATGAAACTAGATTTGACCTGCCATTGAAATAACCATACAGCTAGATAAAATACAGCAGTACTTTTCAGACACGGAACAGCAAACAGTACAGGGCATGGTCCTTGACGGAAGAGAAACCCGAGAGGCGAGTCTCATGATCGCCCCAGCATTCTATTATGTGTGCATTTTCCAGCAAAAGCACAGGTTATTTGATCCCAAGCAGCATGGTGGTCTCACTAAATAGGTATAGATATGAGTTCCAGGCTGCTGAACTGGTTGGAATTTGCAGGGCATGAAAATTCATAGCTGATCTTTGGTCGAGGACTTATGTTGGACTTGTGCAGACTAAGAAGACTCGGTGGCACTTAGTTAAAAGCCCTCAAGTTGAAGGACAATACCAAAGGCTGTAGAGTGCTCAGATACTTCCAGCATATGCAGACTGGATATACCTCTTTGATCATGGCAGACATTCATGTGAGATCCCAGAAAGGCCTTAAATACCCCTTAGATAACAGTCCTGCTCTAGGACTAAGATCAAAACCCAATAGGTCCACTGTAACAAAGTGTAAAATCAAACATGACAGGAATAAAAGGACCCCCCAGTAATTCAACTGTCTGGCAGAAAAATACCTAAAATAAGCCAGTATCTTTTCAGCATATTGTCATTATGGCCAGCATGCAATTAAAAATTGCTAGACATACAAAGAAGCAAAAAATTGTATCAATTTTAAGAAGTCATCAATGAAATATTAGCAATTAAAGTTTATGAAATTAAACAGTTTCCAATTATCAAAAGAAAGAAACAGATCCCAAGATAACAACAAATGATGGAAATAGCAGCAAGTACTTTTTCTCATCTATTTTAGGTATGTTTCATAAGTATGTTCCAAGGCTTAACGGAAAATATATCTATTAATAGAAAAGAGATGTGGAAACCCAGAAAAGAAATGACAACTATAAAAAATAACCAAATAAATATTCCAGAGTTAAATATGTAATATTTGAAGTGGAAAGTACAATAGTGAACATAACATCAGATAGGATACTGCTGAATAAAATGTTAGTGAACGTGAAAGCAGTTGGATAGAATTCATCAAAAATGAAGATCAGAGAGAAGGAAAAAATAATGATAGAAAAACCAGGGCCTTAATAACCGGTTGAACTATATCAACTGCTTTATCATGTGGATAATTCAAGGTCAAGAGGGAAGGAAAAAGAGCAGAAAAAAATATTTTGAATAACATGAATGAACATATATTAAATTAAATTTCAAAAGTCAGTGTACAAAACCAAGAAGCTCAATCAATTGCAAGCATAATAAACATAAAAATAAGCAGGTCCCTGGCACATCATAGTCAAACTGGTGAAAATAAAAGATAAAATCTTGAAAGAAGCTGAAGACAATTGACACATTTCATACAGAAGACAAATGAGGTGAATGAAGTATGACTCATCAGAAACAATGAATGCTGAAAGACATATTTCAGTGCTGAAAATAAAAATATGACTCTCGAAACTTAGTTTTCAATAAAATTATCTTCAAAAGTTAGGTGAAATAAATAAATATTCAAATTAAAAAGAAAACATGAGATAATTCATTGCCAGCACATCTATACTGGAATAAATGCTAAAGAAAATTCTCTAAAATAAAACAAAATGCTACCAGATAGAAAAATCAGTTCCAAAGAAGAAATGAAGAGCATCGAAAATGGTAAATTAGAGGGCAAATATAAAAGATTGTTTTTTCTTAGAGAGAAAGCTGTTTCATGCAAAAAAATAACAGTTTATTGTAAGTTTAATTCTTACTTGTATATAAAACATATAATAATAAATAAAAACAAAGTAATATAACAAGTAACAATAATAGCAAATAACACAAAGGACTGGAAAAGTAGAATTTTATAATTTCAAGGTTATCACATTTTATGTAAGTGGTATTATGACTAAGGTAGACTAATCTTTAATACAAGAATATTATAAGGCCTAAAACAAATCTTATAAATGTGTACAAAGATGGGTAGCTTGAGGAATCATTAAAATTGAATATTAAATTAACAACACAAAAGAAAGTGGAGATAGAAGAACAGAAGGAAAAAGACAGATGAAGAAAACAAATAGCAAAACTATAGACATAACCAAAACACACCAATAATTGCATTGAACATAAGTGGATCTGACATTTCAATTAGAAGACAGAAGTCTTCAGAATAGGTACAAAAAAAAGTTCTAAGTATATTCTGTCCACAGTAGACACTTTAAGTAGAAAGACACAAATTATATGTAAGGTATTGAAATTATTTCATGAAGATAGAGCTACCATGGTTCTATTAATATGAAACAAACTAGACTTCCAAGCAAATATAAGCAGAATGAAGAGGAACATAATGATAAAATTAAAGGGAGAAATGCAAAAATCTACAAGCATAGTTGGAATTTTAATACTTTATCTTAATATTTGATCCCCAAATGATCTATATGTGAAAGATTTGAAAACAGTGTCAACAAATGACATACATATAACACACACATTTATCTCTATCATATATATATATAGTCTTCAGTTATATATAAAGTCTTCAGTTATAAAGTTATACATATACTCACACACACACACACATGTAACTGAAGGCTACACATTCTTTTCAAATGCAGATGAAAGAGTCACTTTGATCATGACTGACATCATGAGTCATAAAATACATTTACAAATTTAAAAGACTGAAACATCATGGTCATTGTTCGTACATGTAAACCAGCTTTTTAAAAAACAAATGAAACAAAACAAACATCCTGATTTGAAGTGTTTGCAGTTTTCCATGGCATGTCCACCATTTTTTTTTTTTTTTTGAGATGGAGTTTGCTCTGTCACCCAGGCTGGAGTGCAGTGGCACGATCTCGGCTCACTGCCAGCTCCACCTCCTGGGCTCATGCCATTCTCCTGTCTCAGCCTCCCCAGCAACTGGGACTACAGGCGTCTGCCACCATGCCTGCCTAATTTTTTTGTATTTTTAGTAGAGATGGGGTTTCACTGTGTTGACCAGGATGGTTTCGATCTCGTGACCTTGTGATCTGCCCACCTCAGCCTCCCAAAGTGCTGGGATTACAGGTGGAGCCACTGCACCCGGCCCATGTCCACTTTTAAGCTTGCTAAAATTCTGGACATGTAACAACTGGCTTTCTCAAGTCATTACAAGCTGGTTCCAGCGCACACAATGAATAGTGTATTGTTCTTTAATTAAAATAAAATTAAATTATAAATCAACAAAAACTATCTGAAAAAGATACAAATATTTGGAGACTGAAAACCACATTTATATACAAGCTATAGTTCAAAATGAATTTATAAAACATAAATATTTAACTAAAGGATAATAAAAATATATATATGGGCAGTAGCTAAAAGTTGAGAAAAAATTATAGAATGAGAAACTCATAAAAGATGGAAAATATTTTAAATCAATAATATATTTCTACCTCTAAAAGTTAGGAAAAATAACCAAAGTAATTATACTTTTAAGTCAAAGTATTTAGAAAAAAAGAAAGAGAAGAAAAACTGAAATAAATTTTAAAAAGGCAAAATATAGAGAAAGATAACAACCTCCAAAGTTGATTCTGCTAAAAGATTAATAAAATGTATTTTAAAAAGTCTAACAAGTCTAAGCAAAGGGGGTAAAAGAGAAAAACATGAATGGTCAATATTGGCAATG
This sequence comes from Macaca nemestrina, assembly GCF_043159975.1. Lineage (NCBI taxonomy): Eukaryota > Metazoa > Chordata > Mammalia > Primates > Cercopithecidae > Macaca > Macaca nemestrina. Next base: position 148,545,968 of record NC_092132.1, on the reverse strand, counting down.
ATTAAAGTGACAGTACTACAGATACAACAGATATTCAAAAATAATGTAATATTACAAACAACATTAAACCAATGACTTTGACAAATTAATAAAATTAACCAGTTTCTTCAGAAATTATTTGAATATATTCAGGAAAAAATCAAGAAGTAAAATAGGCATAAATCCGTTAAACAAATTCAGTTCCCAATAAAAATCAGCAAAGGAAAAACACAAATACAGATAGTTCCACTGGATCAATGTATTAAATATTTAAGGTTGAAAAATGCATACACTCTTTTAGGAAATAGAGGATGATAATCTGCTTCTGAACTTATTTTAGGAAGCCAAAAATACTCTACTTCAAAATTCCACCAAAACACTGCAGGCAAAGAAAATTATAAATCATGATCCTTCATGAATTTAGATTAAAAACAATGCATTACAAAATAATAGCAAGTTAAATCAAGCCATATGTAAAATTGGTAATATGTTAAGTAGCGCTTATTCCAGGAATGAAAAGTTGGTTTAAGTTTTGAAAACCAATATAATTTAATAAATCAACAACAGAAAGTATAAAAATAATATTATATCTCAATAAATGATGAAAATTTTTTGACAAAATTGAACCTGTTCATGATAAAAACTCCCCACAAACTAGGAATACAAGAAAACTTCTTCAACCCAATGAGTGGCATTTATAAAGCATCTATGGTTAAGGTGAGTTATTAAACACTTTTCTTTAAAAATGGCAAATAGCTCAAGAATAACCCTTTTTATCACTTCTACTCAGCAATATACTGGTTGGTATCCCCAGTATAGTAAGGCAAGAAAAGTACATACACATGAAAGGAGACATAAAACTGTCTGTATTTAAGGGTGACATAAATGTTTTTTAGAAGATGATAAGGAATCTACAAGTAAATTTCTAGACCTAACTGTGTAAATACCCAAGGCTTATTCATATTTGTTTATGCTGGCAGCAAATGAAAAATAAAATAAAATTCACAGAAAATTGCATGAAGATGCATAAATATTTAGAAATATAATTAATGTGCAAATCCTCAATATTGAAAATGACAAAACTGTAAAGCATTGATTAAAAATATTAAAGAAAACCTCAAGAAATGGAAAGGTATACCTCGTCCATGGATTGAAAGATGCAATAGTTTTATAAAGTTGTTCTCTCAAGTTAATCTATAGATAATAGAGAAACCCTAACAAAATTCCAGAGGGCATTTTTGGAGAAACTGAGACGTTAATTATAAAAATTATACAGAATAACAAAAGGCTTGGTATAGTCAAATAAGAAGAGAAAGAACAATATTCCTGGTTTCAATATTTACTCTACAGCCAGAGTAATCAAGACATTATATTGGCATAACACTTGTAAAATATCACCAGAACAGAAAGTCCATCCAGAAATTGACCCATCGTGTAGCTCGTTTATTTTGACAAAGAAGCTAACAGAAGAGAAATTGGTACATTTATTTCCCCTCGACAAATATTTCTAGAACTCTTGATTATTCATACAGGTAAAAAAGCAACTGAAAAGTCAACTTACACTTTCCACAAACATTAATTTAAGTTGGACATAATCCTAAACCTAAAGCTAAAACTATGAAGTTTCTAAAAGAAGTGAAACATAATATATCTTCCTGGCCTTAAAAATATGCAAAGATTTCTTGGAGAACACCCAATAAACACCAATAACAAAATAAAAAAATAGTAGTCAACTATACAAATATAAGGCTGACATATCCAGTATTGAGACTTCCTGGCATTCTGTGTATGGTCACTTTGTATGATAGTCGATAAACTGAAAGGGATCTCAAGGAAATTGACTATAAGGATCTTTTATACCATTATCTAATGACCATAAGCATTAATTCTTTAAATCTTTATTTAAATATAATTAACATTAATACAATTTACCTATTCAACATATACAACTAAATGTTTCTTAGTATTTTTACAGAACTGTGTAATCATCAGCTTAATTTAATTTTGATTTTTTTCATCATCCCCAAAGAACTCCATACCCCTTAGCAGTCACTCCCTATTCCCTCTTCACCTTCTCCAGCCCTAAGCAATCACAAATTCACTTTTGTCTCTAGGGACTTGCCTATTCCAGACATTTCATGTAATAGAATTGCACATTATGTGGTCTTTTGTGACTGGCTTCTTTTAGTTAGCACTCTATTTTGAGATTTATTCACGCTATAGCATAGACGAGTGTTTCATTACTTTCTATTAATGAGTAATATTTTATTGTATGGATACATCACATTTTATTTATCCATTCATCAGTTGATTGACATTTGCTTTCTTCTGCTATTTGGCTATTACGAATAATGTTACTGTGAACATATGTGTACAACTAAGCATTTATTTTCAAATCTGGTTTTGAGGAAGTCTCAGATTGAGTGACTTTTTAGCCCACTAGACCATGTGCAGGTAGGAAACTTCAAGTTTCAAATTTGACACCAACTTACTGTATGAATACAGGTAAGTTACTTCTCTGAGCATTTTTGTAAAAAAAAAATTTAATCTGAAAAATTAAAAAAAAAAAAAAAGGATATAGAGTGCCTGAAATTAGATGATGCCTCTAAAGTACCACTCTTCTGTCTAAGGGGATCTCAATAAATGACAGCTCTAATTATATGTACTTTTCTTTTCTTTTAAATTCTTTTATTCCATTCAAATCCTTGCTGGTGAGTTGAGAAAGTAGGAATCAGGAAAAATATCCAGGTATAAATAGTATCTTAATTCTTGGGCTTCATTTTGCTGCTCTGCAAAACATGGGGATTGGATAATCCTTAGGGTCTATTTCTGGCTTTAATATTTTAGGATTTAAAATGCATTTTAAAACTATTTTCTGCAGACATCATAAGTGAAGATTTGATTATTTCTCCAGGGTCATATAGCAAGACTGTTGCAGAGTCAGCATTTGAATTTCCTGGTCTTTTATTCAGGTCTCAGTTATTTGTGTTAAAAACTCATTCTCTCTAAGAGTTTTAAGGTGCAAAACCAATGACTACAGAGTAACTTAGTCAACTTCCCAGTGAACCAAAAACTGCATGTCAACTGTATTAATATTTTGGGATCACATATAGTTTCCAATTTTTCTGTCTCTTATGAACTGGCGAGAACTCATTTATTGTTTTGGTCTGAAGTAGTTTGTTTTGCCGTGGTTCTAGAAGTATTACAAAGACAATGTTCCTGCCTTCTTCACACTTTTTATAGTTGCAATGAAAGTGTTAATTTCAAAGTTTATTTATACTTAAATCACTTTATAAAACAAACTCCATCTAGTCATTTACCCCCTTCAGTGCTTAAGTTCCTATGTTTTATGTGCCAAATACATTTGCAGCTCTTGAAATTATGTGAAGGGTTTGCAATAGTCTCGCACATTTAATATGCACTGTGGACATAGTGCTGATCAGTTCCTCATTAGGTGTAAAAAAATTTTAAATTGGTCTTCTAAATATTCCACAGTTTCACATGGCTGTGTTGCTTTTTTTGCCTGTGAAAATAATTAGCAGCTTAAGTCTCAAAATTTCAAACTCCAGTTAGAGATGACATAATTGCATCTCGTTATTATTGCAGTATAATCAGAGGTATTGTTTCATAAAATGCTTTTGTTTGGATGCTAGGGGATGATTTTAATAGATTTCACATAAGAGTAGCTAATTTGTTGCATAGTCAGGCCCTGCTGGAGGTGTCTGTGTACGCCTGCCCTTGGGAATCTAGAAACTGGAAACAACCCTTAAAAACGAGAGCCACAGGTTTGATGATACCTTAAAATACATAGTCAGAACGCACCGCTGAAAGCCATAGGGACAGGGATGAAACACGGAGACTTTTCTGAGAATGAGAATGTGTCGTTACACAGTGGCAAGGCTGGTACTCTGGGAATGTAATGTGAAGAACTGCTTTGGGAATTGGCTACTGCCCAACAGGTTTATCAGAGACAGGTGTGGTTGGATCCTGAGCAGTAAACAGTACCCAGCAAGAGTAGCTCCAGAATCCTTCCTTCCTTTTCTTGCCCTCCTGGCTGTTGGCAACACAGTCATGTGCCACTTAACAATGGGGATGTGTTCTGAGGAATTTCTCCTTAGGGGATTTCATTATTGTGCAAACATCACAGAGGGTACATACACAAACCCAGATGGTGTAGCCTACTGCACACCTACGCTATGTGGTAGAGCCTGTTGCTTCAAGGCTACAAACCTGTATGGCATTTGCCTGTACTGAATACAGTAGGCAATTGTAACACAATGGTATCTGCATATCAGAACATAGAAAAGTACAGGAAAAGTACGGTATAAAAGATTTTAAAAATGGCACACCCATATAGGGCACTTACCATGAACAGAGCTTGCAGGACTGGAAGTTGCTTGAGGTGAGTCGATGAGTAAACGTGAAGGCCTAGGACTTAACTCTACACTACGGTGGATTCTGTCAACACAGGACACTGACTACACCAAACAAATAGAAAGATACTTTTCTTTCTTCCATAGTAAAGAAAGTTTACTGTAATTTCCCCTAGCTTACTGTAATTTTTTTTTTACTTTATACACTTCTTTTTTTAATTCTTTGATACTTTTGTGATAACACTTAGCTTAAAACACAAACACATTATACATCTGCACAAAAGTATTTTGTTTGTTTACATTCTTATTCCAGGATCTTTATTTTTTATTTTTTTACTTTTTAGAATTTTTTTAAAAAGCAAAACACAAACACATGCATTAGCTTTGGCCTACTCTAGGTCAGGATCACCAATATCACTCTCTTCCATCTCCACATCCAGTCCCACTGGAAGGTCTTCAGGGGCAATACATGCATGGAGCCATTGTCTCCTCCGATAACAATGCCTTCTCCTAGAACATGTGCTGCAGGATCTGCCTGAGGCTGTTTTACACCTAACTTTTTCATTATCAGTAGAAGGAATGCATTCTAAAATAACAATGAAAAGGATAGTATAGTACATACATAAACCAGCAACATAGTATTTTATTATCATTATCAAATATTATGCACTGTACATAATTACAAGGGCTATACTTTTATAAAATTGGCAGTTCAGTAGGTTTGTTAACACAAGCTTCACCACAAATATGTGAATAACGCATTGCACTACATTATGAGAGCTATGACGTCACTAGACAATCAGAATTTTTCAGCTCCACTTAAATCTTATGGGACCATTGTTGTATATGTGGTCCATCATTGACTAACGTGGCTTTATGAGGTGTAGACTGTCAATAAGAAGCTTGGAACCCCAGAGGGCACAGACTCAGTCTTCCTTTCACTAGTTACCCTTTCAACTTCAGGTCCAGAGAATTCCTAGTAGCAAAAGGATGGCTCATTTTATCTCTCAGCTTTGCATCCTTTCTACTCAATGCCCCAACCCTTAAATTGCATGTAAGTGTGTTTATGAATTTTCAGTTTCATAAAAGTGGTAGCAAACATAATCACCTTTGTCCCAAATATGCACAGATATTTCTTTGACAGGCAGTAGAGCACAGCAGTTGAGGGCAAAGTCTTTAGAATTCACACAGCTGTGATATATAAATACATATCTTTTCATAGTCTTGGACCTCCTTTGAATTTTACTTACTTCCTCTGGAAAATAAGGCTAATAATATAGTTTTGAACATCAAATAGCATATCTTTGGGAATTAGCATAGTGTCTGAGAAATAGTAAGCAGTTGATATTTTCTCATAATCTAATCTCCTACCAAATCTCAGTGAATGACACCACCAAATCTGTAAAGCTGGACATCCAGCCTGTCACCTCACCCTCCCCATAAAGTGCAAACCTTCAACGGAAATCTCGCCAACTCTAATTACAAAATATGTTTTGACACATATTGCATCTTTGACTGTTCCTCATCTCTAATGCTACTGCTAGAGTCCCAGACATCACCAGCTTTGGCCTGGACTCCTGCAAACACCATGTACACACCTGATCTTCTTGAAGAACCTCCAACCCTTCCTTGACACAGCATCTGGAGAGATCTTCAAGTCATGGTAACCACATTCTATCCCTGCTGGCATTTCTTCAGTGACTCATCAGTTTATTTAAGACTCCACATCTTTAACTTGCTCTACCAGGCCCTACCTAGCCTTCTGCACAGATGTTTCTTCAGTTCGGACCCCAGAAGCTTTTCCCAATATGAACTGTGTTCTAGTCACACCCATCTTTATTTTGGTGCCTCTAAAAATCTGAGATCTTTCATTTCTTGAGGCTTTCAGACATATATAAAGTTTCCTCTGTCTGGAATGCTTGTCTCTCTATTGTTTTGTTTTACATTTTTAGAAATCGTATCATTTTCCCTCAACATTGTATTTTGGAAAATTTCTGACTTGAAAAGTCACAAGAATTGTATAATAAAGTCCTACATACCCTTTATCTAATTTCATCAAATATTAGCATTTGCACCATTGTTTATTTATCTCTGATGTGTGCTTTTCATTTTATGTAAGAAGATTGAATTCTATTATAGAAGAGAAACACAAAAATAAAGACAGATAAACCTAAATATAGAAGGCAAGTAGCTCATGAAACACATTACACATTGATAAGGCTGTAACTGAAAAGAAGAAAAGGCAAGGGGACACTAAATATGCTTGATAAATTAAATATGCCTGAAGCATCCAAGGCACAGAGTGCTCCTGAACCATAGCAGGCATTAAATATATCAATATTCATGAGGTCTTAAGTCTGCCACCTACCCACAAATCCTCTCTAGACCCATGCGTCTTCTGCTTGAGAAACCCAAAGTTCACTTGGTGCTCATTGGGCTAAGTGGCCAAGGTTCTTGAATGCTTACCATTAGTCATAATTTTTATTGTTGTCTTGGTTGTGTGAAGCTTGTTTTCTGATACGTATCCTTACAAAACATTCAGGGTAATGATCTTATAAACTCTTAATAAAAAGCATATAAAAGCATATAACTTATAAAAGCATATAAACTCTTGCAAATTGACAACAGATTTAAAAAAATACTTGATAGCACATTTGTATACTTGAACATAAATTTTGTTGGAGGTAAATTCTTGGTTCAAATTTTCTTTCCATGAGTATCTTACACATGTTATTCCATTTTCTCCTGGAATAAAAAAAATTGCTGTAGAAAAGCCTGAGCATGTAATTTGCCTAGATGCCCAAAGACTTCTCTAAGATTTGGTAATTTTGTTAGAATATATCTTGGTTTTAGTCATTGCGATTTGATTTCCTTAGGTACATAGTGTGATCTTTCAATATGTATTTTCAAAACTGTTTTATTAGATTTCAGGAAATATTTTATATTTAAGATTTGTCCTATCTTCATGCTTTCTTTTTCTTTTTCAGGGAATCTATTACACATATATCGTGTCTTCTTTGCCTGCCTTCGATATTTGACGTTTTCTCTTGAATTATTTTTATCTCTTTCTTCATTTTTTTTATTTTTTACAATTTTCCTCTTTGGTCTCTCTATTGTTCTTTCTTGTTTAATTCTCACTGTTATAATAATTCATTTTTATGTGTAATTCTCTTTTGAGTCTGTCTCTTCATGTCTTAGTCTTCCTAAATGTCATTTATTTTTTCTCACTTTTTGAGATAGATGATCATTCTATTAATTTGTAGCTGTTTTTCCATTGACAATATTTGCATTTATACATTGAAATCTAGATACCTTCTAAATACTTATTGGTACTTATTTGGTGCATGAAAAAATTTTATGTGTGTGTGTATTTCATTAGGAATCAGAGTTAGATAGTTTATTCTTTAACCCATGATTTATTAAGAATTTTTTCTTAATGACTAAATTTATTAGAATTTTCTATTTTATTGCATTGTGTTATTATCTATTTCATAGCATAATTAATAACATGGTCAAAAGCAAGTAGGCTCTGTATAGCCTCCACTCTTCAGAATTTGTGTAGAGTTGTTTTATAGCCCAGTATAAGGTTAATTTTCCTAAATATTCTGTGTGTTCTTGTAAAACAAATGCACTCTTCAGTAGACTGCCCTGCTCTATGCCTTTTGTCTATAGCATGTTAATCATATTAAGTCAATTCTTTTATAAACATTATTTTTTGTCTGCTTTATAAAAATTAAGGCCTGTGAGAGGTGTGTTTATATCTCACTATGGCTCTGAATTTTCTATTTATGCTTGTAGATTTGTGCATATATTTAAATGTATGTTTTGAGTTATTTTTTGGGCTTATAGAAACTTTGCTCTTTTTTTTTCCAGTTTGAAGCCACCGTCTTTAAATAACCAGCCTAGTCAATTCTGCTATAATGTTTGTTTTGAAAAGTTGAGTTTTTTCCAGCAAAGTGTATGTATTAGGAGAAAATTTGAAGACAATATTACAATGTCAATTTTGTTTGTTTATGTGTATTTTGTCCCTGATAAACATTGAATGAGTAAAACTGTGCCAACCTGAAATAAGGTATATAGAAAAATATACACACATACATCATACACATACCACACCACACACACAGCATACCTCACATGCCACACATTACACACATCACATATGCACACACCAAATATACCTACAACAGGCACCACACACATACCATGCCACATACACATCACACACATGCCACATGCTACACATAGCCCTCCACACACACACCACACATATTACACACCATGGATAGACACCACCACACACACCCAACACCACCCATACATACACACCCCACATCACCCTATGCTACACACAAACTACACACAAGCATCACACATGCTCACCACTCATACCACACAAACCCCACACACATATCACACATCACATTCCACAAAACATGGACACCTACACACTACATCACGCAGACACACACATACCACACATACATACCACACCACACAGCACACACATCACACATCACATTCCACAAAACATGGATACCTACATACTACATCACACACACACACCCCCCACACAAACCATATATACATACACACACCACACAGCACACACACATCATACATCACATTCCACAAAACATGGACACCTACACACTACATCACACATGTCACTACACAAACCACAAATACATGCACACACACACCATATACATACTACCACACATACCTAGCACATCACACCACACACAGAGCCCACACATACACACCCAAGGCACACATATACCCAACATATACTTTGAACATCTACCTTTCACATCCATTCACATCTGGTGATTTTCGTGTTTTCTCTAGATTTTAGATCACCTTCTTTCACTGTTTTATAATCACTCATAAACTGCAATCCTTCTAACACCTGATTCTACAAGGAAATACCACGTTTTATTCAAAGTAAATATTTATTGTGGTATTTATGTAATTCTCAACCACTTAACATGTGTCAAGTGGTGCAACCAAATTTATCAGGTTCTCATGTACTTTATACTTCACTGAGCAACTTTACAATTGGTGTGCCTCTAACTTTATTTTGTCTTAAACCCTGTAGTGTTTTGTTTTCTGTAACACATCTGCTTGTGATAGCAGAATGACAGCTATTCTTCTTGCTTTAAAGTACACTTTGATGGATATTAATATAGATGTAACAGTATTATTTGTTTTATAAATGAGTATTATTATCTTTCCATAGTCTTACTTTCTGATTTTGTATATATTGGTTTAAATTTGTCTCTTGTAAACAGCATATAGCCAGAAAGTTTTTTACCCAATCTGACCATTTGTGTTATTTAGCTGAAACTTTTATTCCATTGAGTGTTATTGATGATGTGCTGGGTTTAAATACACCATCATTATTATGGTAGAAGCAGCCACAGTGCTATCAGTAATGTTTGCTTTACCATAGTTTTACTTGCTCTGTTTCTTCCCCCTCAACATCACCCCTGTTGTTTCTTGTGTTCTTTTGGAAGGATTATTTTTTATCACATCTTTTTCTCTCTATTACCCTGAAAATTACATGATCTACTCCTTTTAATTTACTGCTTCCTCTAAATAAAGTATGCACTTTTATTTAACTCATTATCTTCTAATATTAATCAATGTCTCTACCTTTCCCTTGGAGTTTTTCATTCATCACTTTCCTGACATGTTATTGTGGTCATGTAATATATGTATGTACATATGTGTGTGTGTCTAACAAAAATCTTTGAGGAAGTAATATTATTTTCAAATGTCATCAATATGTATTTGTATAGGACCCTGCATTTATCACTCTCTCTGTCTTTTATTTATTTTTTTATTGTGACTGAATATCCTGAATCTGTAACCCTTAGAATTTTCATTAGAGCATGTGTGTGGATGAAGAACTCTGGTGTTTTATTTGGTTTTTGTTTGGTCTGAAATTGTCTTCATTCTCCCTTTATTCTTTTAGGAGATGTATGTTCATTTAGAACTTTAGGTTGGTAGTTATTTTTGTTTCAGGATAATGAATATATTTTTCCTGCATACAGGGCTCATGTTGTCTCTGAGAAATTGGTTGTCAATCTGACTATGGGTCATTTGAAGGTAACGTTTATCTTCATCTTTGGTTTTCTATCATTTCAGTATGATATGTATACAAGTGTTTATTCATAAGATTCAGTGGACTTCTTGAACCTATGTGTTAATTTTATCTGTTTTGATGTATTCTCACACATTCTTTCTTTAAATATTTTTGTCTTATCTCTGTTTTGCTATCTAGATAATTTTTCTGATGTGTGTTATAATTAATCAATTTTCTCTTTAACTGTGTCTGATATACTGTTAAGCTCAACTTTTCAATTATTTGTTTTGGGGACAGTAGTTTTTATTTTTGTTTTCTCTCTTTTTCCTTCATGTGCTATGTCATTTTATATTTTGCCCTTTCTTAGATATTTTTAAGCCCGCTTTTTTTTATTTTTTATTTTATTATTGGCAGAGGCTTGTTCTGTGGCCCAGGCTGGAGTGCAGTGGTGCAATCTCAGCTCATTGCAACCTCCGCCTGCTGGGTTCAAGTGATTCTACTGCCTCAGCCCCCCAAGTAGCTGGGATGACAGGCATGCACCACGATGCCTGGCTATTTTTTGTATTTTAGTAGAGACAGGTTTTTGCCATGATGGCCAGACTGGTCTCGAACTCCTGACCTCAAGTGATCTTCCTACTTTGGCTTCTCAAAGTGCTAGTATTACAGGTGTGAGCCATCATGCCTGGCCAAGTCTACCTTTTTATTTACTTCACTGTAGCAAGTGTATTTTAATAATAATTCCTGCCTAATAAGCCAATATCTTTTTCTGCAATTATTTCTCTTGTTCATCGTTTCACATTACTGTAGTACATGGATCTTTTTCTCTTGTACTTGTTATTTTTAAGTATATTCTGATTTGGGAAAATAATTTGCAAAAATAACTTGAGTTAGAAGATAAAGTTTTATTTTTTTTCTGTCCCTGATAAGGGAGTGAGCAGGCATGTGGGGCACTGAAAATCTAGCCAGGTGCACTCTGCAATAGCAACGTTCACAATTCTCTGGACCACCCAGTTGACATCATTTGGGTGTAAATATTCACTTAAGTGGAGAATTACTTCTTATTCTTCTTTATTGTGTCAATCAGGTGTCCATCAAGAAAGCAAAACCATACTGATCATTAAAAAGAAATCGATCGGGAACAGCTGAAAGTTACATGTGGAAATCAGGAAGTTTCAGGACTCTCTGGAAATTACTAAAAATGACCTCACCATGATGCTTTTGAAAAACATGTCTCCTCTGGAGGCACAGTACTTTCTTCTACTGGTTTCTACTTTTGGCAGCATCTGAAATCTTTGAAGTCCTTCTTGAAATTCTAGGAAATGAAGTTCCCAGGGTTCCTGGTTCTCTAACATGAAGAAAACAGAAGGGAGTGGAGTTGAGTGCTGGTTGTCAAAAGAAAACGAAAGTTCGATACCCAGCACACCTGAATTCAGGGATCATCACTCCGGGTCATAGATTAAATTAGCGCCAGGGTTATGATTATTACTAATTTGGACAAGCCTTGCCTGTTGCATTCAGTTTCTCTCACCACACCAAGTCAAGAGATTCTGTACAGTTGCACTGATATTTTTTCAAAATTGGCCATTGCCCTCAGGACAAAAGGGAAGTGGGCCCTACACTTGGTTTTTGTCTTCTTTGAGGTTTGTTTCCATAATTTTGCATGACCTGTAGTTCTTTGATGCTTTTAACATTTTTTTTAAAAAGTTTTCCTCAATGAGAATGCTGAGGTGAGTCATTTATCTGTTTTTATAAATAGTAAGAATCCTGCATTCTCTTTTTTAAGAGTTAAATTATGATCTACTATAGTAAGTAGAAGGTATAATCACCTTCTCTAATTCTCTCCAACAGGTGAAAATGAACAGCACATGAAGTTTACGGCATTACATACATTTTGAATTTAAGAGCTTCCACTGAGGTTTTAAAACACTGTGGAAAAATTAAAGAGTTTTGCTTTAGTGAGCTCAAAATCTTCATTGGTTTTTTTTTTTTTTTTGAGATGTAGAAGGTGCAGATGTTTTTATTTCAGCACATTTTCTTCTTTACATTTTTCTATTTAAAATTGTGTTGTAAATTGACAACTTATAAGTGCCCATATTTATGGGGTACAAGGAGATGTTATCATTTTATGAGTACAATGTGGAATAGTTAAATCAAGCTAGTTAGCATATTATTCAGCACAAATACTTATATGTAATTTTTTGCAGTGAGAACTGCACATACTTAATTTTTTGCAGTGAGAATCTTTGAAATGTACTCTTTTCGCTATTTTTAAGTGCACAATATACACTGTTATTCCCTATATTCACCACTCTGTGTAATAGAATTACCTGATGATCTGGCAATCCCACTCCTGGGTATTTGCTCAAAAGATTTGAAGTCAGTTTGTAGAAAAGATGTCTGTGCTCTCATGTTCAGGACATAATCTTCTCTGAAAGATGTTTCCCCAAACCATCAAAATAAAGGCAAATGAGGAGAAAAGAGACTAAAATAGAAAAATAGGTTTGAGAGATGAGGCTTTTCTAGAAAAAAAAAAATCCAACCATATAATGCAGCAAAATTACTTTTTAAATAAAAATAAAAATAAGTCTTACCCTTGAGCGGGTCTGAAGAATCAAGCTGTCATCACACAAACATCTTTGAAGAATGACACAGAAATATGATTCTTTTTGCCCACAGCAGTTCTAAATAACACTTCTCAGCTTCCAGAGAGTCATGAAAAAAGAGTGATTACACATAGAACCAGAGAGTTTCAATGCCAAACCGTTCCCAAAGCTGCAGCATTTACAGTGAAAGAGAACTTAAAACCCTTATAGAATCTGGTTCGTTACCAGAAAAACAAAATCTTTGTGCCCAGAATAATTCTGATTAAAAAAAAAAAATTCCACCTACACAGAAAAAGTCAATCATGAGTTAAAGACCCTACAATATTGCATGCTAAATATATTCGCTTCAGGAAGGCTACAGCATGTTGAATATACTTTCTTTCTCTTTTTATCCTAGCAATGTGGTTTTTGTAAAGAAATCCTAAAATTCACTGCTATAGAATTTTATGTCTTTAAAAAGTACATTGCTATGCTAAGAGGTAGCCAATGTATAATTTTAAAAGGTGAATTAGATTAAAAAGTGAACTCAGGGGAACAGAGTGTCCTTCAAAATTAAAGACACAAAGTTAGTGAAATGATGGAAATGTATTCACTATATCATTTTACAGGTATTGGTTATCTGCCTACTGTGTTCCAGGTACTCTGTTTTCTACACCATGCTGAAGACAGGGAGCTCAGCAGCTGGCGGGGAAGTAACCACGGTGTTCTTGCTACCTGTTTCTTTGTTTAAACATTAGTACAGCACTTTGAGAGGCCGAGGTAAGAGGATCACTTGAGTATAGGAGTTCAAAACTGGCCTGGGCAACATGGCAAGACCCTATCTCTGTCAAAAAATTAGCTGGGCATGGTGGGGTGTGCCTGTAGTCCCATCTACTGCGGAGGCTGAGGTGGGCAGATGACTTCGGCCAGGAGGTTGAGGTTGCAACGAGCCATGATGTTCCATTGTGCTCCAACCTGGGTAATAGATTGAGACCCTGTCTCAAAACAAACAAAAAATTAAACAAAAAATCAGCAAAATATATTAATATGGGAGACATACAAGGTATAATGAAGCCTATGCTTGTGGAACCTAACGGTCTTGAGGAATCAAAAGTTTCCCGGAAGAAATACTGCATGTGCTGAAATCTGGAAGGTGGGAGTGCAACCTGTGGAAGCAGGGCATGGGGGTGAGACAGGAAGCTCAGGGGACAGCCTGTTCAGTGGGACACTTATTTAGATGCACTTGGCTAAAACATTGCTTCTATTCAAAGGGAAGAAATATTAAGAAAGTTTGAGCAGGTAGAGTGGGGCCAGATCACAAAAAACCTCCTAAATATGTGGCTCTTTTCATACTGTTTCCTGAGAATTTTGGAAAGCCATGAAGGATTTTCAAGGAAGGAGGAAGGTGTTCTTATCTGTTTTAGCAATAATCTTACACACATAGCCAATAATTGGATGTGGGCAGAGTTGGTGGTAGGAACACCGGCGAGGAAGATGTTGCACTAATGTAGCAAGAAGTTTCTGTGTTTTGAACTAGAGTAGAGACTATTGGAATGAAAAACATAAATGGTATCCAGTCATATTTAGGAGGTAGAATCTTAGGATTGGGTAGTTCATTGGAAGTGCTGAACTCGAAGAAAACTGCTAGGCTTCTGACCTGAGCTACTGTATGGATAGCAGAGTATTTTTCTGACAGAGGCACATATTGAGAAGCAAAGCTTTAGAGGAGGAAGTTAAGTTTTAAAAATGTGAGCTTGAATTTCCCACCAAGAGGAAGCACCTGTATATATGTGTGTAGATTCCAGGCAAGAAGTCGGCACTGAAAATACAATTTTGGAAGCAATAGAGTTATGAAGGACAGACGAAGTACCACACCCCAACCAGAGGGGTAGGTGTGAACTTCCGGAGAGTGTAGGAGAGAATCTCTGGCAGCACTGTTCCCTAAGAAATGGCTCCAGATAAGAAATCTGAAAAGGAGGCTGAGTAGCCTGAAGGATGAGGTGTTCAGAAAGCCAGGAGAAAAGAAAGCCAGTTTCCTTTTCCCCCAGGCAAGAGACAGGAAGGCTTCATGAGTCTGAAGCACACACTTATTTAGCTGTGGGGCAGTTATTATCTCCTGTGATTCAGACCCTTCTCTGTTACACAGGGGTGATAAAAATGGCACCCACTCTGAAAGACTGGGATGGGCATTGACTACATTACTATTTATAAAGTGTGTAGAAGAGCGCCTGGCAGAGAGCAGGTGCTACAAAAGAGATTGAATAAATAAAATGTCAAGCAAGGTAAAGACCGAATTTATCCACGGGAATCTGGTATTGTCTCATGCAGTGACAATGTGTGGGGAAGAAGAATGGGGTGAGGCAAGGTCAACATGCCCAGTGTGGAGGAACCAGAGGGATGTGGAGGGGACGTGTTGATTGGAGGCTGGCAGAGAGCCTTGGGGAGGTCTGCACTGTAAGCACGTGGGATGGGTATTATTGAAGAGACAGCTCTAAGAATGCTGATTACAAGGCTCCGGCTAGGATCTGCCATTGGGAAGCAAATAACTGTTTAACAAATAGCTGTTGAAGGATGGGGGCATTAGCACATGGGAAACTGCCGGGAGAGATTGTCCGTACGTTTTTGTTTGCTTTTACTCCTTGCTTGTCTGGAAATTGTGATTTCCTTAGTATTTCTATACATCAAATAAGGGAGTAGACTGAATGCTGCAGGACTTTTCCTTAGTTCAGCTAACGATGAGGTCTTTTGTCCCACGGCCATGAAAATTCAGGTTCACAGACAATTTCAATGTTGAGTAAGATAGGGTTTTATTGGGTGAAAAGGAAGAAAAGGGGGAAACAGGGACTCTGCCATGCCAGAGCTCCTGCTAGAGTGCTTCCTGCCTCACTGTTGGAATTCCAGGTTCCACACAGGAAGAGGAGGGGCCAGGCTCCTCCCCGCCCCAAGTGCTGCAGACTTCCGGAGGCTCCACCCCAATGCACAGGCAGGTTGGAGTTTTGCCAGGGGCCCCCTCCTCTCTGGCTGTCTCACCCGGGGGGATTTCTACATTTATTACCGTTCCCAGTGCTGTCTGCTCACACTCTTTGAAGTACATAGCACTGAGTACCACCAATAAGGAGAATCTCACACTTTTTAAAATGTGACCTCCTGTTGTCCTTCACTTAAATCATTCACAGCAATTAGTTTTGCCTTAAATTTTAACTGTGCATTTCTTGGCAATCACGATATCATTGGAGACATCTTCAGGAATACTGATTACAAGGCTCTGGCTAGGATCTGCCCTTGGGAAACAAATAAGTGTTTAATTCTAATCAGCCAGATAAGGAAATACAAATCATACGATTGAGACATAAGGAAGTCAGGCTAGGGAAGCCCAGAGCTAATACATCTGCTGTGGCATGGTATCAGGGCACCTGAGAGGTAGCATTGGTTTGAAAGTCAGAAGGCGTGCTTAGAAGCCCTGGCCTTATTTTACCCCGATTAGTCACTCAGCCTTCAGCAGATCTCTTGATTTTTTAAGGCCTGACTTGTTCCTAAAGAAAAGCAAGATGACCCATGGCCATCACCAGTACATAGTGAGTGCCTACTCCATTCCAGCGATTGTAGTAGGCATGGCCATCGGTACCCAGGAATGCAGATGTGGCCTTGGGCCTCTTGTTGGCACAATCTAATGTGGATCAAAGGCAGATGTACAAGGAAATGCACACATTAGAGGCATGATTTCCAGCAGTCAGGTGTGCTACCATAGCCAAGATCATCGGAGATGCCTGCAGAGAGGCCAGCACTTACGTATACAGAGACATGAAGGAGGCGGTTGTGAGAGGAGCCCAGAGAAGGAGAGTTCTGAGCAGGGAAATCACCCTGAATGAGTGACTAGAGACAGAAAAGAGCTTGACCCTGTCTAAGAAACTGAAAGATGAATGATGTGTATGATGAAGAATGAAAATAGAGACAGGTCGGAGTCCTTTCATACAAGAACACATGGGCTATGATCTGGACTCTTATTCTATGATCAGGACCATGAAAGACCTATCATTTCCTAACATTCTCTGAGTTTGTGACTATTTTCTTGTGACTGTCATCTCTGCTCTCTTGAATGCCCTTGAATGCCAGTGTGTGAAAGTTGTGAAGTGTGGCTAGAAACTAATGATAAATATGCTGGAATCTCTTGCACATGGACCATTGCATCGATTTAACAAATACAAACATTACTTATGAATGAATATTAAAAGCTTCATTTCTTCACTTGGATGATCAAGAAACATTATTGCCAGCCCTTACAGCCTAATTTAAGAGATGCAAAATCATTAAATGCAGATGCAAGACCAGCCTGGCCAATGTAGTGAAACCCCATCTCTACTAAAAACACAAAAAATAGCTGTGCATGGTGACCAGCGACTATAGTCCCAGCTACTTGGGAGGCAGAGGCAGGAAAATCACTTGAACTCAGGAGTTCTTAATGATACGGTGCTCTTAAGGATACGGTGAGAGAATGAATGAAATTAAGCAGAATAGGCAGATCTATTCCCTCTGTTTTCACAAACACGACACGATGTCAGTCAATAAATGGGTGAATTCTGGCCATAAGTGGTATCTCACTAAGCATTTTGTCGGATTTATAGTAATTAATGGTATGAATCACTGCATGCCACTGTCTACGTAGCTTTATGCATTCTGTGGCACACGTCCGTGAGAGAGGAGCTGATCTGCAAAAGATTATCCCGAAGCACTTACAAAAAAAGTCGAGGGAAATGGAGTTCCATAAAATGAATTCCACTAGAGTTTTCATTGGAATATTAATATCCTCTTTTCCCGCAGACAAGATGCATTTAACTTGATTATCTGCCCTGCCCTCACCATTCCTCTGTGAGCTGCATACCAATTCCTCACCTGCAGGCCTGACCAGATCTGGTGTTCTGGGACCTGGTGTGAAAACAATCACTGCCTCACTTATTATTCTTCAGAGAACAATTTTTATTTCTCTGCCTCTAAATGTCAGAAATCTTTTCCAATGTCCAAGAAAAAAAAAAAAGTCTTCAAGTTGCTGTACAGGAAAATGAGCACAAGTTCCCTTTTATTTGCTTCATGCTGGAGAATCTCCAAGAATTTCTGGTCATCTGGAGGCAGAGAGGGGCGAGGAACCACTCCCTCGAGGAAGGAGCACGCATCATCCTCTGCCGGTTGAACTCCTGGTGCTGAGATAAATTGTTCATCCTGGGAGCTGTGGGATGAGAGCCCAGGCTTTTTCCGCCCATTACTTGTACACTGGGTACTTTGAGATGTAGGTTCTTTAAATATTTAATCTTCTTGACAATGCTACTGTCACGTTTTGGATGTAGAGAAAACTAAGGTTAGAGAGCTTACATAACTTTCCACAATTGCAGATTGTAAATTGAAGAGCTGAGATATGAACACAGGTGTTTCTGACTCCAGGCTGTGCGCTCTTTCTGTCACCCAGGTTTACTGATCAGAGCATCGTCTGCCATGACCTGAGTACTTGAGCTTGATCTATCCATTTGGTTGGTTGCTGTGATGGTTAATTTTATGTGTCAAATTGACTGGGCTAAGGGAAGTCCAGACAGTTGGTAAAACATCATTTCTGTGTGTGTCTGTGATGGTGTTTTCTAGAAGATGTTAGCATTTGAATCAGTGGATGAACTAAAGAAGACACCCCTCACCATTCTATTTTGCTGGGGTGTTTTAGGAATTTCTGAATTCTACCCAGTGCACCTCACTTTGAGTTTCCTCAAACAGCTTTGTGAACAGGGTCTTGTGCAGCAGTGATGTTAGCGCCATGAAGAACCACCACGAAAATCTCAAATCAGCCCTGCTCCTTCGCATCTCTGACTGGACATTAGAATCTAGAAAGATTACAAAATGAAGAAGTGGAGAGATCTGTCCTTTAGAAAACATATGTTAATGCTTAAAAGATGACAAAAATAATGTTTTAAAATAAACTGTAATTAACCTAAACCAAGTTAAAAAGGGAATACATCATCCTAGCAGGCTAATTGGTAAAAAATTAAACAAGATACACATAAACAAGAATTCTTCCTTGACATACCAAACACAGACAAACACAGACACACTAAACAGACCCACATACAGTGACACACCAAACACAGACACAAACTTAGACACACACACACGCTAAACACAAACACACAGACACCAAACAGGACACAGAGAAACACACCAAATACAGACACACACACACCAAACACCAGATACACACACACTAAACACAGCCAACACCATAGACACACACACACACACACACACACACACAAAATGTGTACACAGACACAAACACCCACTCATGGTGCTGTGTTAACTACTTATGTCAGATCTTGGGTCTGTGTGGGAATGTTTGTGATGGGAGGTGAGCCTGACTTTGGTCAGGTCTTTGAACCCAATTCTTCCCCAGCCCCAACATGAAGGTCTGAGGAATCAGCAACCTCTCCTATCCTCCTTTGAGCTAAGTGTTAACAATCTGCTAAATGTTGATGTTGATCCCAGGTTGTGATATTTTTAATTAGTAGGAATTTAAATCACTCCCAAACTCTCAAACTGTGTGAGCGATGTATTGTCTTGAATTCCCCTTATCTGACAATCAGGACAGCGCTGGAGGCTGTCCTGATTCAGCAGGGGGCTCCCTGGACCACCAGAGTGAGCCACACAGGGCAGGATGCCCCCACACCCTTTTCACTCTCGTTGCAGAGGTATCAAGGTGTTGCCTTCATGCTTCAAAGTACGCCCGAGACAGAGAGAGCTGTCAGCGAATAAGAAAGATCTAGATTTGAGTTACTGACATTGCAACAGTGGTTGCTGTTAAACTTGGTATTGGACACAACAAGGAACTGAAAAATTAAACAGCACCAGAAGAACCTAGAACAGATCACTATTGCTCTTGACTGAGGGGATATTCAGCCAAAGATGTCTATGGACTGTGAACCAAGTCTGTTTCTCTGCCTTCTGCCCCACACTCCCCCTGCTCGTGACTGTGTTTGCAATACCCGTGCATGTGTACAGTATTTAAACACACATGGTGCACCTCTGGTGTGATCTCAATATCCTTCGCTCTGTCTCATTTCCTTAGCATTTTTCAAACCTCTCTCTTATGTCACTTCACATTCAAAGCAAAACAATATAACAGCAATGAAACAATCACACTGCAGAATCGTATTTTTGACTTGGTGGATTTGAGTTAAAATAGATGTCTACGTATTCATTTTCTATTTCTGCCATACAAATTACTGCACATTTAGCAGCTCAACACAATACGAATTTACTATCTCATAGTTCTGTAGTTGAGAAGCCTCATAGGCTTGGCTAGTGTCTTTGCTTTGAGCCTCAGAAGCTGAAATCAATGCACCTAGACGGCAGGTTCCCTTCTGGAGGCTCTAGGGGAGAATTGGTTTCTAGGCTCATTTGGTTCGTAGGTTCTTGGGCTGAGCTCTGTTTCCTCACAGGCTGTCAGCACAGCACCCCAAACTCCTAGAGGCCTCCCTCTTGTGCCTGCCTGTAGCCCTTGTATTTCACAGCCAGCCACAGTAGTACATCGTATCCTGCTGTGGCCACGCACACCTCCTCTGCACACTTCTCTGCTCTCCTCTTCCGCTTTTAAGGGCTCGTGTGATTACCTGGGATGCACCTGTGTCATCCAGGACACTCTTCCTATCTCGAAGTCAGCTGATGAGCAGCTTTACTTCCATCTGCAAGTCCCCTTTGCCATTTAATGTCACATATCCACAGGCGTGAGATCATGGGGGCCAGAGTCTGGCCTACCACAGTCTGTAGGGGAAGAATTATTTCTGTTGAACTTAGAAAATTTAACCACACTGAACTGAGAAAAAATGAAAACTTAAGAAAATGGTCATGTATCTGACAAGTCCACATCTCTGCGTGTTTGGTTTCAGCCGAGGCTGGGGATATCATTGCCAGGATGCTGTCCATCTCTCTTCCTGTCCCCTGTCCCTGCTCCCCCTCGCCTTGGCTTCACTCTCAGACATGCTCCCTGCATGGTGTCACTCTCTGCCTCAGGCCTCAGTTGTGCACATGGTGTAACCTCAGTGGACTGACTCTTTTCCTGGCTAACACCTCTAATCCAGGTGCCAGAGCTGAGTCATGGAGCTTCTATTGTAAATACACTCATTCTTGGCCGCTGCGTAGGGAGATAAAGGTGTGGTGTGGTCAGGCCCAGGAGTATGCAATCCTGGGAGAACAGAGGGAGGGGGGTTACATTGGCCTCATCAAAGCCCACGGGCTGAGAATGAGGAAGGGATATTTGCCAAGGTAAAACAGAAGCACAGCTACCAGAAGACAGAGTGGATGCTGGACAGGCAGCACTGAGTAATTTTAGGGATTTTAGGTTTTGCCATTAACCCACATGTCATTGATGAGGACTTCTTTGGGAGCGATTCTGCAGATCAATTTGGCTCCTAGATGCATTATCTTAAACAAAAGCCTTAATCTCTCTATGCTACTCCCCATCATATTTCAATCCTAGTATGATTTTATCCTCAAGTAAACAAAGGTGTCCTCTGCGAATCTCAGCATCTCTTTTTGTAGTTGAGGAAACTCTTATCATGCTAGTTGATCTCACCACAAGATCCCAAAACTATGTGCTTCAGCTGCAGCTACTTTTTCTGCTCTGACTCTCGGGTTGACCAGGGCACAAGCTCAGTGCCTTCTGCTCTCTAAGCTGGTCTCTTTTTCTGAGGCCAAACGTCTTCCACGACATCTAGAAAACTAAAACTAGCAAGCCACAGATTTCCCTAAGTGGCATATGCCTCTGCTTTTTAAAGTTTTCACAAAATATGGTACAAACCGTTGGACTATTTGGGGCAGAGCTGACAACAGACAGAGGATTAAAAATAAATTATCCCTGCCCTTTTGTCTTTGATATGGGTGATGCCATGGAGGACGGGTGACCCAAAGGACAGGGTTTCGGCTCAGATGACATGTTGATACTGCGGCCTGGGTCTCCAGTGAATGCTGTCACTTTAATGGAAGCCACTAAGCACATCAGCTAGCAGGTGAGTCTTTGTTCCAGTGACAGCCCTGAAGAGCCACTCCGACTTTTCTTGCACCCCAAGGGCAGGTGTTGACATCCTGTTGTGGATGCTCGATGAGAAACACGGCTCCAGTGGGCATCGTTTGCAGCATGTAGGAGATCACATAGTGAATAATTGAAAAACCTCTGCTGTGTGCATACGGCATCTGCGGTGGGAGAGAGCTGGGGAACCGTCTTAAGGTGTGCAGTGCTGGCCCAGGAGGGCGAGGGCTACGTCATTGAAGAAAACCATATATACGTATGTGTGTGTGTGAGTGCATACATGCATGGACGTGTGTGTATGTATGTGTGTGCGTGTGTACAATTTGCATGCTATTTTGACATCCTGGGTATTTGTTTTCCATTGATCTGCCTAACTTCCCGTGTTTTGTTTTGAGACAGATTCTCGTACTGTCACCCTGGCTAGAGTGCAGTGGCGTGATCTCGGCTCTCTGTAACCTCCGCCTCCCAGGTTCAAGTGATTCTCCTGCCTCAGGTTCCCGAGTAGCTGAGATTACAGGCACCTGCCAGCACGCCCAGCTAATTGTTTTTGTGTGTGTGTATTTTTAGTAGAGACGGGGTTTCACTATGTTGGTCAGGCTGGTCTCAAACTTCTGACCTCCTGATCCACCCGCCTCCACCTTCCAAAGTGCTGGGATTATAGGCTTGTGCCACCGTGCCCGGCCATTTCTAGTGTTTTAAAGATGTGTATTCCACCAGCCTGGTTGGAGAGACCACTGTGCTTCCTCGAGGATGAAGTGCCTCTCTCCTGTCCTTGAAGTCTGCTACATTTACTTTTTTCGTGCCAGGGTGCATCACAGCATGTTGGGAACGCTGTTTTTAGTTTTTTTTTTTTTTTTTTTTTTTTTTAATCCACATCATCTGTGTTTAGCTGATTCTTTGGCATAGAGAAGGCCCTCAAAATACTTGTGGAATGAATCAAGTATGTACCAAATAAAGAAACATATATTCATATAATTTATCTATCTTAAGAAATCCAACTGATTTTTCTCCTCATTGCTCTCTTTCAGTCCTTGTCCTTAAGTAAACAGGATTTTGTGAATATTTTTCCTTTTTAAGCATATTCTAAAACATTTTTCAGCACTAGTCTTTATATGAACCATTTTTGAAAAAGTGTTTCTTGCTACTTTGCCTTGTTAAATGCTGTACTATTGCTCTTTGGCCAGGATGTGTGACTGACCAGCCAGTCAGGCTGCTTTCCCAGACAAGGACAAAGTGGCACAGAAGGTGGTCGGTTCTCCCAGCGTGTCTGAGAGTCGGTTTGCAAATGGCCTAGGCTGCCTCCCTCTTCTTACTGATGTGCTGGCTGGTCCCTACCCTCTCTCAGCCCCTCCCAGTCCCAGCTTCTAATCACCAGCAGTGCTTAAACAAAACTAACCCAATCAATGGCCAGGTGATTAGAATTAATTATCCACCTGCCTCAAGTGTCGGTCTAGAGGAGTAATTGCATCTTTAACAGCTGGCAGGACTTGGCAGGTTATTCTGGGGTTGCCAGCCTGATGATACTGGACTTGGTGATTATCTGCAATGCTTTTCTGTTCCACCCCGACCAGGAAGACCGGGAACGAATGAGACTCAGAGGTGGTGCCCATGTAACTGACAGATGTAAACAAGGAACTTGACCTTGTTTGAATGTAACCTCAGCAGCAAGAACGGTCGTCATGATGCTTGAAGCACTAGCCACATATTATAACTGTGCTTCCTCAACAAGAAGTAGGTCTGGCTCTCCTTATCCAGAGATCAGAAAACAGAGGCTCAGAGATACCACATTCATCGAGATCATGCAGCACATGAACGGTGTGGCCAGGCTTTATAAGTGACTCCTAAATCTGTGCTGTTTCCCTAACATGTATGTGATTTATCAGGAACACCGCTTAGCATGCCTGTCTCTTTCAACACAGAAGTCCTCTGTCAATAGAGGGGAATGTGGTTATTGTTCCTCATGTCCAGATTTTCTAGTAATATGGGCAGAAATGGCTACTCTGCTTCTTGATTATGACTTCAGACCATTTCTCTGTCTTCTTTTTTGATTGTTCCTGATTTCTCTCTCCAGCTCTGAATCCCAAGGCAGACTGGGACACAGAGTGGAGTTGCCACGGGGAGAGAGGAAGAGCATGTGGGGAAGTAAGTGACTTCCCAGTTCTAAAACTCCAGTGTGAGCCACTGGGTGGAGAAAGAGAGTCCATCCAACCAGGAGCAGGCCACAGAACTAAGGAATATCCTAGCATCGGCGTGGGGCTGCATGGCCTTCGAAAGCACCAACGAGAGGTGTTGTTTCTCCCTGCTGGGAAGTTCTGCAAAGAACAAATTAAATCCTGTTTGCTTCTCCAGGAAACAGAGGCCGAAGAATCTGCGTAACTCTCCAAAGGTCACCAGGGTATTCAGTGGCCAAACTGGGACAAGAATGGATGATTTTCATCCCGATTCCAGGGTGTGTGCTATTCTCTGCCTTCTGTCATGGTGACAGCACTGATATGAGAAGAGCGCGTTCTCTCAGGGATGTGCTGTAGCCCTTGGCTGAGACCTGAGGCTGCAGGACAACAGGATAGTCCCAGCCACCCTCCCACCCTCCCATAGCCCCATTTTGCATGTCCTTCTCCATCGAACTCTTCCCCAGAGTTCCAAAGAAGAAGACACGGCCCTCAACAAGTTACGAAGAACAATGGACTTGCCATATAGCAATGTCTAGTAAGCATCTATTGAAATGTTGGGCCAATGAAGGAATGAATTAGTTAATAAGGGAGGAAAATGAACTAGAATTTCAATATCCCGACAGGTAAACTAGATGGGAAAAAAAATGCAGACAATTCACTGATGAGAAGATCCAGTGTTTCAAGAAAAAGAATGTTTCGTACTAAAGGAAAGACAGACATTGTCTTTGGTAGAAAAGTCTGAGATTCATTCAGCATTATGAGTGATTGCATAGACATTGGAAATAACCCGTGGGTTACTGTGGTAATTCAATGAATTGCTCTCTGTGCATTTCTACCTCCCAAATCACTTTACTCGTTTTTATTTTAATATTCACCAGTATCACAGGCCATGAGCAAGTACCATGCTGTACAAAACAACAAATGAAACAGCATAAAACAGGCTAGAAGGAGAGGTGCTGGGCTCCCACGTGAACTCTTCCAGGGCATCTCATCAATCACTCTTCTGTCTCCTCCATTGAAGCCTTTCTCTCACCCCCAGGTGTCATGGTTTTGAAACATTTCAAAATGTCTCATGAACATATTCATTTCACTTGACTTCCTTCCCCTTTTGAGATCACAAATGCTGCTTCTTCCTTTGCCTTGCAAATAGGGTATCCTTAGGTCCTACCATTCCAGTGGTGATGGTGTAGCTGATGTTGCAAGGTGCACTTTGCGTTTTTCCTTCTGCTCACCCACTCCAGGACCCTGCTTCTCTCGGTTTGGACAAAGAGCCTTGTATTCTTGTGACGTGTTTTGTAATCTTCTTAAACTTTCATTCAGATGATTGATTTGTGTTAAATCTTGCTGCCTGTCACTTGAGGTGGGGCGTGGAAGCTTCCCTCCTGCCCACCGCTCTGTTTTGCCCTGGCTTCCTTACACCCTGGTGCCCTAAGACCCGCTCTCATCCTCCTCTCCATCCTCCAGATGCCATGAAGGTATCCTGAAGATGGGAAAATATGATTTTGTCATTCCCTATTTTGGGAATTATTTTCTAACTCCCTTTATTAAAACCAGAAGTTTATCATTAGGATACGTGAGAGATTGTAAGAAATTCAAGAATGAGACTTTCTTCTTTTCAGAATGCAGTAGGAAAATTGAAGAGAATCACTAAATTTCATTGAATTTCTTTACTTTGGGGTAGAAGCTTATCATTTCAATGTCAAAATACTAATGAGTTTATTTTGACCAGAAGCTCTGATTAGTGTGTGTGTGTGTGTGTGTGTGTGTGTGTCTGTCTGTGTGTCTGTATGTGTATATACAGATTTATGTTTGATTAATTCCAAGTAAGATCAATTTTTTTAAAGAAAATTTAACTTGGTCATCAAGTACATATCTAAACATGTAGTTTATTGGAGAAAATCAAGTGGATCTTTTGTGGAGTTTGAGCCAATTCATTCATTACCCAGAGACACAAATCTAAGGTGCAGCAACGGCAGATCCCAGGTAAAGCCAACGGAAGTTGAATCCTCACGGAGATGCAATAGGAGCCCAGGGGTACCTGTCAGAAGTCAAACTGAGGAGAGGAAGGTCAGATCCAGGCAGGGAGTGAGAATCAGGAGAGAGATGCACACAGGCAGACAAAGGCATTTGGATGCCTCGCAGCCGGTGGTTGGTGGTTCGTAATGCCATTCCCTTCTTCTCTAGTTGTTGAGCCTTGCCCATTGCAAAGACGTCTTCTTTGAATTTCCAAAGTGTGGATGTTGTACTTTACGGGTGTAAATATTTTTTCCCCTAGAGCTAGACTTGGACAAATGTAACTACTGCTATTAATTTGAGATGTACAATTACATATTTCAGAAAATGGGAGGGCTTTTCTCTCCATACAATTACTGGTTAGCTGGGCAGAGTTTTAGTGTGGAATCCATTATTTTTCATGTACCAAAGATAAATGACGGACTAAATAACAGACGATGTTTGAACTGGGAAAGTGTTTAACATGACTGAAAATGGTCTCCTTCTTCGCTTTTTATATTACTTTCTTGTTCTTGAGTAATTACTTTTTCTTGGAGATAATTCAGAAAATTGAGGAGACACTTAAACTATATCATGCAAACAAACTGAAAAAATAATACCCCTCAAGATACCTCACATAATAACTGTGTAACATGTATGTATGAATAAATGCATTAATATCATGGGTACATATAGTTACTTGAGCCCAATAAGAAAGTCAATAAAGGCAGCTTTTGCTACTAACTTTCTAGGAGAATCCTCTTAGAAACAAAATCTAGTCATAGATTTTAGAGGAAAGAATTCGGTTTCAATCAGGGAGAAATTGTAATTATTTATACTAGCTCTCCTAATCCCGCAGTTTATTGGCTTTTTCCTGCTATATCACAATTTTTTCTTCTAGTACTTATGGTCTCAATGTCTTGGGTCTAACCTTTTAAGATGGACGTCTAAAAAATGCACATTTCCTGAAGGCTGTTATACCCTCCTGTGGTTTATTGAATTTTTTCCTATTGATCTAATTTGAATACACAATCAGAGAGCCTTCAAAGAATAATGCATTTTTAAGTGGGGAAGGGTATAAAAATAAATTATATTTTTATTTTATTCTTATTGTTTTTCAAGTCAAAATCTGGCTTGGGTAAAATTTAATCATGGGAGCCAGTCACCAGTAAAAGTAACGTTTCTATTATTTTTATTTTTATTTTCTAAATTGACAGATAATATTGTATATTTGTATCATGTACAAGATGTCTTGAAGTAGAAGGAATACATTTCAAGAGATCTATTATACAGTAAGGTGACTATAGTCAATGGTGATACATTATATTCTCGAAAGATAGAAAGAGAGTGGATGTTAACTGCTTTCACCACAAAAATGGTAAGTATGTAAAGGAATGCATATATTAATTAGGTAGACTTAACTGTTCCACAAAGTAACATTTCTTTTAAAAAGCAACATCATACACATGTGTTTGGGTGACTATTAAAAACTGAACTTATGGAATTTGGGGGGAAGTAAAGCTGTTCATTGATTTACATTTAAGAGAGGCTGTGAGCTAAGCATCAAAAGAATGTCAAATCTAAACACAAGATGTTCAAGTAAGTCCAGAGTAAATAACCAGGATCAGTCTTTGAAAACCTGGTCTGGCAAGATGGTTGGTGATATGGCATAGCTTGGGGCTCAGGGAAGAGGGGAGCCTTGAGGCAGGGTGGTGGGCACCAGAGGTTCTGCTGGACGAGAAGTGAAATGTGTCAGAGGATAATACACCTCGTACCATGAAAGTCATAACCCAGAACATATGCTGTCTTCAGAAACCCCAACCTGCACAATAAAAGAGACACTGTGATCCGCTGCAATGTGAGTGATACAGGGACATGGTGACCCGGCGAACTCAGCATCCCTGCCTCTTCCAGAGCTCCAGATGGGCAGGTGCACCAGGTGTGTTGTTATGGGCTTGGTGGAGCTTTCATGGTGGCTCTGTGCAGTCGCGAGTGGGAAGGACCCAAGGGAAACCAACGTGGGTGGGCTGAGACTGACAGTAACTCCGCAAATAACATTTGCACCTAGTTCCCCTCCCAAACTACCTCTGAACACTGCCTGCCACCTACAGGAAAATGAAAAGATGCTTGTTCATCAAAAACAGACGCTAGGATGCAATGGGGACATTGGTGAAGTGGTTGGAATTACACGGTCTCAGGGAGCACGTCTTCTAATATAAATTTTATCTGAGGTGGTGTAGTCTTAAGCATGGTAGTTATAATATCTCCAGTAATAATTTTCTTACTGCTGGTTGAATGACTGCAGTGACAAAGCAGTCACTAAGTCACCCCACTGGGAGGTACTTCAAATGGTTGATAGGTTTGTTTATTCATCAAGTGGCTTTCACTTGTCTCTAATTTCTGCCTTGACTCTGGTTTGGATCTTGGGAGCCACGTAGTGCAGATTTCAGCATTTCTTCACAGAATAGTCTTACTGCATGAGGAAGCAACCACCGAGTCAGACCTTGTCTTTGTTTTCTTGTATAAACATTGTTGCTGCATAGGCACTGTTGTTTCTTCTGTCTCTGAAAAACACTCAAAAATGTTGCACTGATTTCTCTCTGTACCTTGGCCTTCCGGAGCTCACTTCCATCCACCTGCCCTTATGGAGGAGGTCGTATGGCTCAAGAGATAGTGCCCTCATTGTGACCTTAGTGTTTTGAGACCCACTTTGAACGCAATGTTAAGGAGAGAACTGGCCTGAACAGCTGCTCTGGATGCAGCTCTTCTCTCCCTGCAGAGAGACCACAGACACACTGAAATCATTTTTTTCCACCAGGAGAATTTTTTTTTAAACTTTTGTCTTAACTTCAAGGGTACATGTGCAGGTTTGTTTTATGGGTAAACGTGTGTCATAGGCATTTATCATACAGATCATTTTGTCCTGCAGGTATTAAGCCTAGTACCTATTGGTTCTTTTTCCTGATCCTCTTTCTTCTCCCACTCTCCCCACTCCAATAGGCCCCAGTGTCTGTTGTTCCTTTCTATGTGTCCATGTGTCCTCATCTTTAGCAGAACCATTGCTTGCTGCTGTCCTCTCCTGAGCAACAAGACCGGAATGAATCTACCAGTGCCAGAGGAGGGAAATCTGCATGCCTGCCTTCTGAGTCCCCAAGACAGACCTCTTTGCGAGGAGGCGATGCATGTTTGCATACATTGGTTGGTAGTGGGTACTCAAGGGACCAGAAAGATTGGCTAGAGAAAGCTGAATGATGATAGATTCTGGAAAGGAAAATGGAAATGTTCTGGAAAGGAAGAGGAGGATTGAGCTTGATCTGGTTGGCATAGAGCTGTTCCCAGCTGTCCTGGCTGTGCCAAGGACACATTGCTGGGTTCGGCAGGATCAATGAAGAGGTGGAAGAGTTTCCACCTATTTCTTTCAGTTCCCAAAGATGAGAACAATGCTTTCTTCTGATGGAGTCTAGAAGCTGCAAGGGAGAACCAACAAAGTCTGATATCTTATTTTCCATCATGAAAATTCCCTGATGCAGGCAGACACTAGAGATCTCTTAAAATGAGGCACCTTTAGGAAGTGTCATTGTGTGTGCTGTCCAATGTTTGAGTGATTTTGTAAATTTTCAATTTAATACATTTATACCTAGGCAAGGAAGTCATTTTCATTGAAGTTGAGGGTGATTAGAGAGTTTTACAATTGATGAAATACTTGGGAGCTATCTCCAATCCTTTTTTATTTTTTAATAATAGAATAAGACACAGACTCAGGATGGAGGCAGAGAAAGACAGACAGAGAGAAAGAGAGAGAGGGAGAGCGAGAAGGAAAGAATAAATAGTCCAAAAATAAACAACAAATCTTCTGAGAAGCCATGCTGTAAAGTGAAAGGTTCCCAAGGATGCAATATCAGGAATAGCCCCATGTCTTTAATAGAAAAGAGGGAGAAAGGAAGGAAGTCAAAGCTAGCGCCTCATTTTAGCTGAGGCCTTCTGATTTTCCAGAATCTTGAATCTCACTTAGGAGAATTTTCACAACTTAGCAATGAAATTGCAAAACCAATATTAGGGTTCCAAGGGACATCAGAAGGCACAAGCCAGGGGCCACTGAGACACAGACCCTTCTGCCTCTGGAAATACCGCACCAGCCCCAGTGTACTTAAGCAAAAGGGCCCAAGAGATGCATGATGAAAACATTGTAAGTTACACTTTAAATGAATGTTGGTATCTTTACTTATTCAAGGTCTTAATATCAGGAGGTGGTGGGGGGAGCTACACAATTAGACATAACATACCTGTGCCCAGGCTGTCAGTATTGTTAGAAAGTTCTTATGCTGAGCCAATATCGAAATTCCTGAACTGACCCTCATTCTGTCCTTGGCAGTCATGTAACAAGGCTGATGTGCTTGTACATGACATTCATTCTAAGGTTAAAAGACATCAGGGTGCTACTGTGAAGCATTGACGGTGTTGATCTAACACCTTACCTTTGTTGCAGCTCAGACTCCTGGGAGTGCTCCAGGTTAGCGTCCTAACCAAGCCACCAGAACTCTCCAGGGAGCTCAGGACCCTGTGAGAGCTCAAGGTCCCTGGGCACTGCATTTCTGAGTAGTCTTCAGCTGTGTCTACAGAACTCACTACTAGAATCTATCTTGTGGTCAACAAGGGGGATAGTTTCTGGAAGTAGGAAATCGCTGCCCAAGAAGAGGACGATGAGTTGATCCTAGAGGATGAAGGGTCTTATAGCAGAAAACCAAGCCCTTAAATCACATACACATTGGCTCAAACACTGAGCATATCAGTACCAGTTAAATCTGGCCTTGCTATTATGTGGTTTTTATATTTCATGGAGGGAGAAGCCTGGTGGGGACACAAGGTATAATTTTCTCTCCCTCATGCAAGAGTTCCAGGGACCATTCCATACATATGTTTTGGTGAGCTCAATGGAAGTTACCTCAACTATTTTGGCGTCTTCCCTTGCCGCAGAGGGGAGACTTTCAACATGGTCACGGGCATGTTGCAGAGCAATTCAAGGAAGCCTTTGGCATTGCACTAATCTCAAGATGCAGCTCTGGTGCCAAGGGGCAGATCCCTGGCTCATTACATCAGCGCCTTCCAAGTCCTGCTGGCACTGGCAGGCCAGTTCCAGGAAGACTCAGGGGCTGCCCCGGGAGGGAGGTGGAGATGATTGAACTCCCACGCCTCTCGCCAGGCATGAAAATGCCATTTTCTGAACTGAGCCTGGCACCACATAAACCTGCCACCCATCTGTGAAATGGAGGTGCGTGAGTTGAGAAACCACCCACATAGCTTGGAGGACCAACCCGGATAAGCCCTCACAGAGGCCTGACTTTTAGGGTGGGTCTGGATTCACTCTGAAGAAAGCCTCCAAAAGAAGCAATACACAGGCCTCCCAGTGTGCCCGAGATTTTAGGCAGCCGTGTGTACATGAGTGTGGGGGTTGTGTGAGTGTGAGAGTACATGAGTGTGGTGTGTGTGTTTTTGTGTACGTGAGTGTGGTTTGTGTGTGGTATATGTGTGGTGTGTGTGAACGTGGTGTGTGTGTGTATGTGTGTGTACATGAGTGGGGTGTGTGTGGTATGTGGGTGTGAGCATGTGTATGTGTGTGTATTTTTGTGTACATGAGTGTGAGGGATGTGCGTGTGATGTGTCAGTGTGGTGTGTATGTATTTGTGTGTACATGAGTGGTATGTATGTGGTGTGTGTGGTATATGTGTGTGTGTGTGATATGTGGTTGTGTGTGAGCATGTATGTGTGTGTGCTGTGTGTGAACGTGGAGTGTATTTGTGTGCACATAAATGGTATGGGTGTCTGGGGGTTATATGTGGGGGTGTATGTGTGAGCATGTATGTGTGTGTGGTGGGGACAGGAATGGAGGGTCACAGGTCCTGGTCCTGAGTATGTCTTGTGTGAGCATGTGTGAGCATGTTGTGTGTATGTGTACATGAGTGTGGTTTGTGTGTGCTGTGTGTGTGTGGTGTGTGAACATGGTGTATTTGTGTATACATGAGTGGTGTGTGTGTGACATGTGTGTGTGTGGTGGGGCAGGAATGGAAGGTCACAGGTCCTGGTCTTGGGTGGGTATATGTGTGTGTGTGTGTGTGTGTGTGTGTGTGTGTGTGTGTGTGTGTGTTTGAGCATGGCATGTGTGTGCATCTGTGTGTTTGTGTACATGAGTGTTGTTTGTGTGTGGTATGTGTGAACGTGACGTGTATTTATGTGTACAGGAGTGGTGTGTGTGTGTGTGTGTGTGTGTTTGTGTGTGTGTATGTGGTGGGGGCAGGAATGGCCTGTCACAGGTCACAGGTCCTGGTCTTGGTCATATGTCCTGTCTCTATGGACCTCTGTTTTCTATGCCCCTAAGGTCTATCCCGTTTAGAGAATTTTTAGTGGCACATAATTTTTAGCTACGTTGAATCCCAGAACCTCAACAACTTTGCCAAATGGACTTCAAGTGTTCCTGAAGCCTCCAAAAATTATACTGAAGATCATTAACAAAGGACTGTTTGATCTTGATTCAGAACTGTTATGATTAGATTCTGAGACATTCTAAGCCCTGAACGTGCAGCCCAAAATACCTCTGCTTTCACTGTTGTCCAGAAGGATCACCCTCACGGCTGCTTTTGTTTCCATTTTTCCCAACCCGACCAAACTGTAGCATTGAGTGAAAACATGTATTTATTCTACAAATCTTTATTGAACACTTACCCCTCCTTCAGATCCCAAACACAGTTCTAGACATTGGGACTGCAGTGGTCAATATATTTACAAAAAAAAAAAAAAAATTCTTATAACATCTTACATTGTAGAAGGAGTAGAAAAACAAGTGAGCACATGAAATATGCCAGTTGAAGATGAGTATTGTAGAGAAAAACAAAGCAGGAAGAAGATTTAGGGGATACTTTGAAAGGGGTTGTGATTTCCAGTAGCTGGGTCAAGCGAGGCATAATGTAAAGGAAATACCTGAAATAAGATCTAAAGAAAATGGGAAAAGAGCCACATGATCCCTGGGTAGGAATGTTCTGGAAAGAAGATACAGAAAATCTAAAGACTTTGAAGTGAGCAGACCTAGTGTTTTCCAGGAAAAGGCTGACTCAATATGGCTTTAGTGGAGTGAACAAGAGACAGAGAGATCAGGTCAGAGAGGTGATGGGAGCCTGGTGATGGAAATGGTCAGATCATATGAGACCTTGTAAACGTGAATTATGGCTCCAGGCAAGAGAATTACATGATGCAGTTCGTGTTTTTAAGAGATCGTTGTCATGAATAGATTATGAAGTGTAAAGGGGAAAGGCCTTTACACTTCTAACAAAGGAAGACCAGTTAGAAGCTTTTTATAATAACTCAGGCTAGAGTTGATGCTGCCTTTGACCAGGGTGGTAGGCATGGTGTTTTCAGGAAGAGTTTCATTCTGAACACATTTTCCTTTAACTGTTTAGTTTGAAAATAATCTAAATATCTGGAAAGGAATGTTATGATGATGCTCAGATATGCCCTTTTCCTGCATTCACAAATTCTTAACGTTTTGCTGCACATGTTTGGACTTTCTTTCTTTGTATCCGTACACATATATCCATACAAATATTTGAATGAACCAGTTGATACCCATTTGTAGATACCATGATATTTCAGCCTGTATTTCCTGAGAAAGTGTACTTCTATGTATAACTTAACCACAAACAAGAAAATTATTATCAATGACATAGTACTGTCTAATATTCAATTCATACCCAAGTTGATCCAATTCATAAAAAGGTCTTTTATAACTGCTTTAACTTGTTTTTTCTCTGGCTTGGTTTTAATGCATAATATTTTAACACAATAAAGTGTTCAGTGCAGCAGTAAATATTTTCAATGTGTTAAACTTTTTCTCAGATTAGAAGTCTTCCATGTGGTCAGGGCATGAAAAGATAGAAAGGCTGCCCTTGGCCCTTCATTCTGGAGACGTAGCTGATAGGATTTGCTGAAGGATCAAGAAAGAGGTAAGAGAGAAAGACAGGGATTAAGGAAGGGGTTTTTGGCCCAGGGTTTTTGGCCTCAGCCAAACTGGACCAGAGGATTTACTGTTTACTGTTAAACGTATAGAATCCAAGGAGAGGCCTGGGCTGAAGATGTAAATATGGGAGACACCCACATATGAGGAGTCTTTAAGGAAAGCAATTAGATGAGCTTACCAAGTAGAAAAGGTCCAAAGACCATGGCCTGTGAGTCTCCAAAATTAGGAAGTCAGATGGAGGAGAAAGGCTCAGCAAAGGACACTAAGGAATGGGGTCAGAGCAAGAGAAGAGGAAAATCAAGTAAAGGTGTCCTGGTTGTCTGGTTAACAAGGAAACAAGGAGTGTGTATGCCTGTCAAACCCAGGTGAAATGAAATGAAATCTAGACTGAGATGTTGGTCACCTTGACACACAACAGTTTTGGTGTAATGTTGGGAGCAAAAGCCTGACCTGTGTGAGGGAAGGAATCGGAATGAGGAAATTAAAATGATCAAGGGATTTTACTGTAAATGGTGATAGAAAAATAGAACAGTAGATAGAGAAGGATGTGAGGTCAAATTTTTTAACTAATAGGAAAAAGTTGATTTGGGGAGAGGAGCTCTATCGTAGACCAATATTCTTTCATAGGCAATGAGGCAGTTAGTTTTATGTGTCAGCTTGGCTAGGCCATGGTACCCAGATATTTGGCCAAACACTAGTCTAGATGTTGTTGTGAAGGTATCTTAAGGATGTGATTAATATTTAAATTGGTGAAGTTTGAGTGAAACAGATTATCCTTATCATGTTCATGGGTGTATTCGTCTGTTCTCATGGTGGTAATAAAGACATACCCAAGACTGGGTAATTTATAAAGATAAGAAGGTTTTATGGGCTCACAGTTCCACATGGCTGGGGAGGCGTCACAATCATGGCAAAAGATGAACAAGGAGTGAAGGCACATCTTACATGGTGGTAGCAAGGAGAAGAACCAAACAAAAGGGAGAAAAACCCCTTATAAAACCATCGGCTGTCATGAGAACTAACTATCCTGAGAACAGGGTGGGGGAAAAACACCACCATGATTCAATTATCTCCACCCGGTCCCTCCCATGACACATGGGTATTATGGGAACTAGAATTCAAGATGAGATCTGGGTGGGGACACAGCCAAACCATATCAGTGGGCTTCATCCAGGAAGATAAAGACCTTAACAGAACAAGAATGAAGTTCCCCAAGGAAGAGGGAATGCTACCTTCAGACTGCCCTTTCATCAGCCACAACTGCATGAGTCCATTTCTTAACATAAACCTCTCTGTGTATGTGTGAGTACGTGTATATGTATACATACCATGTATATACACATAGCCTATTGGTTCTGTTTCTATAGAGAACCCTGACTAAGGAATGGGTTTTATTTATAAATGGAGGTATTTTTTTAGATAGGAATAGTAGTGTGAAGTTGCCTTTTAGTAACAGAATGAAGAGAGAACTGGTGAACTCATATAACAGCAGAGTTCATGGAAAGTTTCTGCCGATGGCTTCAAACACTGAGCAACATACTGAGGGTTCACTGAGGGTAAGTCATGTATTTAAAGTAAGGCATGTCAATCAGCGTGTTTCTGTCTCCTTTGGCATGTACCTGTACTAATATTGGCATAGAATGACAGAAGGGTGGGCTTAATGAGGACTGGGGTGTTGACAATCAAGAAGAAGGCATGTAAGGGCAGGGGTTTTAGAGTGAAGTTTACATTTGTAATTATGCTTCTTAAAGTTTTACCAGAGAAAGGAGAGATGTGAGAGACAATGAAGAGATGGGGATTGGTGGTCTTAAGGACGCTGACCCATTACTGATGTCAAGATGTAAGTAAGGGTAAGATTGGAAGACAGAAGGCGGTAGTAAGAGAGCATACTACTGTCAATGAAATTATGAAGGGGTTGAAGAGTTTGGCAATGATAAGGACTAAGGATATCACCATGGGATTAGATAGTTTAAAATGGGGATGACCCCAGATAGTTGAAAGACAAGGGCCAGGTACAAGTGGACATAGCATAGGAATCTAATATGTTCAAGAAACGAAAACGAGGAAAAATCTGAGATTTTGTTTCTTGATGAATCCCATGTCATCAGTTTATATTGCCCACTCACTCCTTGTTTCAAAGCTGGAAAGATTTAGAAATGAGAGGAAATTAATTGGGAACAGCAATGAGGAGTAAAACGTTGTGGTAGAAATAATTGCTACAACCATTTCTTAAAGTTATCCACACCCTAACCTAGGGAACCTGTGTCTATTACCTGACATGGCAGAAGGGAATTTGCAGATGGGATTAAGGTTAAGGACCCTCAGATGGGGACCTTGTGATTAGGTGGAACTCATCTAATTGCAAGGGTCCTTACAATTAGAGAAACTTTTCTGGTTGAGATCAGAGGGAAATGTGACTATGGAAGAATGGTCAGAAAAATGCAATGTTGCTGGCTTGGAGGATGCAGGTAGGGAGACAAGAGCCAAGGACGGTAGCACTACAAAAAAACTGGGAATGGCCTTCAGCTCCCACTAAGCAAGGAAACAGGGAGCTGGATTCCATAGCTCCTAGGAATGAAATTCTGCAGAAAGCCCAGATGAGCAGCAAACACATTCCCCCCTAGAGCCTCCATAAAGGGAGGCAACTTATTTTAGCCCACCAAGACCCATGTTGGACTTCTGACCTACAGCAATAGGAAATTAATGCAGAATTAAACCTACTTGACTATTCCAGATATTTAAGGGGAATGATCGAGGAGGAAAAGACAAAACACAACTTGAAAGAATTCTAAAGAAGCAAATTATATCATTCTCAATTTCTGTTCACAAAGCTTCAGTTACTCCCAGGATCATCACAGCCAGTCCCAACCCTGACTTCATAAACAGACAGCAGGTTTCTGAGAACACAGCCAGCCATGTGGGGGCTGACACCCTGCTTCCAGAGAATTAAAGGTTAAACTTGGTGTTTAACTGACTGAATAAATAAATTCAGAATCTTCCTGTCTAGTTTTGTGGAGGGGTCCCTGCCACCTTGAATTTTTTAAAAAAGAGTATTCATTAATGGAAGCCAGAATTTGGGAATCATTGTTTTAAAAATCTCTTCCTAAACTCATTTTGAATTCCTCTATTAAATCTATGCCCTTGTTAATTGTCCTAGGCATTATTGTCTCTCCCACCTGGTTTGTGTCTTCCCTTCTGCTCACCTGCCCAACCACATTCTCCTCAGAGGAACCACGGTCATCCTTCATTGGCCCCTTTCTTCTGCTACAGGCATCTCCTTGACTTTTGGAGGGAAAAAAAGTCTGGTAAGATGCCCTCTCACTGTTTAGCTCACTCATATTTATAATTCAGACGTGTGCTTAATGCACTTTCTCAGGTGAGCATGTCTTGGCATCTGAATAGGTCAATAATACCTACTCTATATTCTCATAGCATTATAAAAGTGATGTATTCTACTTTTATTTATTTGATGCTTTGATTAAATTTATCTCTCCGCGACCAAGTCTTAAGATCCTGAAGGTAGTGTCATGTCTGTTTTCATTCTTAATTTCTTAGCATACTATTTGAGATGTACCATACCTGGTATTAGAAATAAGAATAAGTGAGCTGGATGTGATGGGTCAAGCTTGATTCCAGGAGTCTGAGACCAGCCTGGGCAACATGACAAAACCTCATCTCTACAAAAAATACAAAAGTTAGCTGCATGTGGTGGCATGTGCCTGTCCCAGTTACTAGGGAGGCCAAGACTAGAAGGTCGATTGAGTCTGGCAGGTCAAGTCTGGAGTGAGCCGTGATCACACCACTGCACTCCAGTCTGGACAACAGAGCAAGACCCTGTCTCAGAAAAAAAAAAAAAGAATAAATTACTGAATGCCCTTGAGAACATAGGTACTCTGGGATGGAACTAAGAAACCTGTGGTTATGTATTGAAAACAAGTCCAGGAAAGTGTTTGAAATTGGTCTGTTAAAATCTCATTGCTATTTTTAAAGAGAACATTCAGGGTCTAGATAATACAGTAGATTCCTGATGGAATACATTTGGGGATTCCTTTCTTTCTTACAAATATCTGGGTGACATAACTTATAACAAGGTAGACTTGCAGAAAAGCTCTAATCTCATTTCTATCACTTTGAGAGATGAAAGAAAACATGCATTACAAGCTTAGCAAGTATCTTGAAAAGCACATGAGAAATATTTGAGAAAGAGCCCATCCATATATCAATATTTCAGGAACGCTATTTTAGGACATGCATGATCAATTTATTTAGACAGATGCTGTGCATCTGAGTGGGTATGAGGGTATGTTTTCCTAGATCTCCTCCTATCCCCATTTTTCTGTGCTCAGCACTGTCTAGAATCAACCCATGCTAAGGCACTATGCAGCTAGAAAGCTCTGTGAAGCCCTGCATTAGGACCTGCCCTCACTGGTCTCTGGCTCTAACATAGCAGTATGTGTTATTGCTTGAATGAGATTTGGTGATTATAGGTCACCCAATGTTAGGAAGAATATCATTTCAAGAAGAGCATCTGAATTTAGAAAATATGAAGCAGAAGGGTATCAAGGAACTTGTGAAGTACATAGTTATGGCTCTCAGTAGATTGGATTTCTTATAACAGGCTACGGAGAAAGAAACCTGTAAATATAAATAGTTACTACTAATAAGTGTTGTCTGTCTGTGCTAGAGTGTCTCATTGCTGTAGTAACAATGTGCTCATGTTTCTCCCAAAGTTCGTGTCTCCAAAATTTAATCCCCAATGCAACAGTGTTGAGAGGTGGAACCTTTAAGAGGTGATTAGGTCTTGAGGGTTCTACCCTCATGAATGGTTTAATATTGTTGTCATAGGAGTGGGCTCCTAATAAAAGGATGAATTTGTCCTCTGCTTCCCCCGCCCCCGCCACCCTTTCTCTCTCTCACATTCTCTCGTATGATGCTTTCTGCCATGTTATTACACAGCAAGAAGGCTGTCATCTGATTCTGGTGCTTTGATCTTGGACTTCCCAGCCACCAGAATCATGGGAAATAAATTTTGGTTCGTTATCAAATATCACAGGTATTCTGTGATGGCAGTACAAAATAGACTGAGACAGTCATTTAAATTTCACCAAGCAAATTCAAGTAGACGTCATTATGGTCTCCCTTTTACATAACACTGTCATAACACTGTCATTTCTAAGGAATAAACATACTTCCCCAGGTCATGTAAGATAGTGACAGTGTTATGTTTTCTTTTCTTCCTTTATTCCCACTTTTCAACCAGATCAAATTATTCAGTCATTCAAGTAAATTCTTTGAAAAAGGCTTAATTCAGTGGGGAGTTAGGAGAGACATAAGAGAGAAAAAAAAATCTAATGATATTTATTCAAGGACTATTTTTGGGAAAGAGACAAGTGGTAGCACTACAGGGGGCTATCCTCTCAGGAATTAGGTCCATTCCTTAAAACAAGGAAAATTCTATGGTACTTCTTTGGAGAAATAATCTGTAGGTGGGATCTGAAGATATTGAATAGGGTGATATGGTTTGGCTCTGTGTCCCCAACGAAATATCATCTCAAATTGTAATCCCCACATGTCGAGGGAGGCACCTGGTGGGAGGGGATTGGAACATGGGACCGTTTCCCCCATGCTGCTCTTGTGATAGTGAGTGGGGTCTCAGGAGATGTGATGGTTTTATGTGCCTGGCAATTCCCCTCCTTGCTATTTCTTCCTGCCACCTCGTGAAGAAGGTGCTTGCTTCTCTTTCGCCTTCTACCATGATTGTAAGTTTCCTGAGGCCTCCCCAGCCCTGTGAAACTGTGAGTACATTAAGCCTCCTTTCATTGTAAATTACCCAGTCTCCAGTAGTTCTTTACAGCAGTGTGAAAATAGGCTAATACAGAGGGGCAGTAGATGATGAAACAGGAAGCATGTAAATCATTTTTATCAAAAGTGAAAGTATGAGCTCCCAGGAACACCTGCCAATATGACTGAGAGCAAGTACAAAGTGCCCGGGGGAGAAAATTCCGAGGAAGCAAGATAATAATGTGCGTGGCCTGTTCAATAAGCACTTAGCCTGAGGTCTTTCCAATATGCAAAGCCAAGCCAAGCCAGTGTGCTTGTGCACTTTCTTCTGTCTTCGGCATGCTGGCATTGCAGCAACCCAGACTTGTCCTATAAAAGTTCTCTAATTCATTTGTCCGAAAAGGACTTCATGGTAGCTGCTGTTTGAAAAGATTAGAAAATGTAGGCTTAAAAGAAACACATCTGAAATGGATAAATGTGGCAAATGAGATGTCTTATAATTAAAGTGTAGAACTCCCTGCCACACGTTATTAAGACTCAGGAATCTTCAAACAAGAATTACAACAGGGAGAATATCAGCAATGCCATCAACAGTGATAACATTAGAAAGAAGATCAATCACCCTACTTTAGGGCACACACTGAGGGCTGGATAAGGTGGAGAAAATTTGATGTTGTAGGATATCACTTAAGCCTCACAATTTCATACATAAAACCCTTCCATCTTAAACATGAGTGATTTTTCTATCATTACTCCCTTTTGATCTCTATTATATATTTACTATTAATTTACTAATGTTTGCCTTTTCAATACTAGATGCATTCTCTTTTCCATCTTTAAAATGGTTACAATATTCTGGTTTCTTTTAGGTGTATGGTCATTTGAACTGACATGGTACAGTAGGATTACTGGTTGAAAAGGGAGAAGAAAATGCTAGGTTTTACCCATTTTTCCCTCCAGTGAATAATTTCCATATTTTTTTGGAGGGGAGATAGGTTCTTGCTTTGTCACCCAGGCTGAAGTGCAGTGGCATGGTCATGGCTTATTGCAGACTTGACTTCCTGAGCTCAAGCAGCTCTCCTCCCTCAGCCGCCTGAGTAGCTGGGCTACAGGCATGCACCACCATGTCTAGCTAACATTTTTTAAAAAAGATATTTGTTTGTAGAGATGGGGTTTCACTATGTTGCCCAGGCTGCTGGTCTCAAACTTCTGGGCTCAAGTAATCCTCCTGCCTTGGCCTCCTAAAGTGCTGGGATTATAGGCGTGAGCCACTGCACTCAGCTGATTTTACATAATCTTACATATTAAAAATGAAAAGGAAACTTTGAGGGTTTTTTTTTTTTTCTGCCCCTGTTTGTCCATCCACTTGCAAATATTCAGATGAGAATACTGAAAGTAATAATACTTCCTCCCCACACCAAGGTCACTGAAGACATCAGTGGGGAACCTGGAGCTGGAACTCTGGCCTTGAGCTCCAGTCCCAGCTCTGCTCCCTTTGGACTGCACCAGGCTGCTTGCAGTGACTGCAGTGAGGGAACAGCTAGGAGTCAGCAGAAAGTAACCGCCTGCCTGCAAAGATTACAGACAAAGGAAAGTTTTCCAGGTCATTTCCAAATATATTTTTTCTCAGGTATCTTAAGTGCTCTTATCACAGCAAAGAATATAACACTAGTAGCTTACAAAACTGTTTTCCTCTATGAATAAGTGCATGTATTTACGTTATGTACCTGTGGTGCTACATAATCCCAAATAAAGGGCTGTCTGCGGAAAAGGGGGTATTACCTTACTGAAGAGCTAAAACCCCATGCACTTTGTTGCAAAAAAAAATAAATGGGTATTTTTCAAGGATGTTTTGAAAATTGATGCAATCTCAAGGCAACTGTAATTTGTGTGCCATAAGCCTTTCTTATTTTGCTATTCAGTTTCCATGGCAAACCCAATATCCAGAAAGTTTAAAGACACTTCAGTGTGACCTTTATATTTTAGTTTTCTTAATATATTAATTGTCTATTGTGATGAGTTGGCT
This sequence comes from Macaca nemestrina, assembly GCF_043159975.1. Taxonomy (NCBI): domain Eukaryota; kingdom Metazoa; phylum Chordata; class Mammalia; order Primates; family Cercopithecidae; genus Macaca; species Macaca nemestrina. Next base: position 148,503,910 of record NC_092132.1, on the reverse strand, counting down.
TAAATATGTGTGTGTGTGTGTATACATATATATTTAAATATATATGTGTATATACACATTTATTTATATATATTTAAGCATCTTAGTATTACAAACTCATATTAATGTTTGTAATTTTAGGACACAAGTAACTTTCATCTGGGAATCATTTAATAGTATAAGTAAATTAAACTTGAAATCACAGAATAAAAGAAAAATATACATACACATTGTGTTTGTGTTTGGTGGTAGTGGGTGTAAAAGTAGCTGAAAACCAGATATTTGGCAAAACATATTTGAAAATTGATTAATGTGATAGTCTAAAGCTGAATATTTATTCTGTTGTATCTCAGAATATAGATCTTCTTTTTATGTTTTACAATATTCTATAAATTAATCTTCCTCCTGCCCCTAGCAAGTTATTATTATTTCAACTTTGTCCCAAAAATTGACTAAACAAAACAAAATCTTTAATATTTTTAAGGTACATTTCTTTGTTTTCCCCTTTTCAGTCCTTCTTAAGATCATTAGTATAAGAGATGCCAAGGAGATAAAACTTTGGAAATTCTGAGATATTCTAGAGACTTCTGTGTTTTGTTCCAGTTGACCATGATATCTCTGCTTCTCATAGAGAAGAAGAAAGTAATTGCCTTATAATGTAGGCTTTGTTTAGTGAGCTGAAACAATATTTTACTTTTCATTAATTAAATGAGCTAATGAGAATTTTGTGATATAATATGAAATTGTGTTTGTGAAGGACTGTATTGGCTCCAGATGTAATTCTAAACTGAGAGCAGACTGTTGAAAAAGAAAGGAAGAGAAATTGTCAATTTATGTTGACATGCAGTAAAATAGAAAATCAGGTCAATATTGTTGACAGGATTTACTTGCAGATATTGTGCTCTGCTTTGCTATAACATCAGAAACATTTTACCGTGGACAGTTAGAACATAGTCAGTTGGCTAAATCTTCTAATATATGTCTTTTCCTCTAACTATAAATCTGCAAAGGGATTTAAAACTAGACAGCTCAATCTTTTAACCGTGTTTATATAATTACCAAACACAGCACACACGAATGCATCAATAGAGGTAATTTCTGCCAATATTTGCACCAAAGTGCATGTAACTAGTTATGAAACAATAGAACAAGGGCAGAGTAACACCATTTGACCATGATTTGGAATGTGATGTGTGAAAGTAGAGAACAGAACTTGATTTAAAATTGTAAGTGGCTTGTTTTCATGTTTTGCTTTTAGGTAAAGTGAAACATGATATCACAATGCAAATGAATTTTTGTTTTGTTTAATTTTCTTTATTATTTTAGTGTTTCTGTCTTGGGCTACTTTTAAAGTAGCCTTTCAAAGATCATGGAGGAATATGGATTTAATAACAACAGGCATTATAGGAAATTAGTGAATTCTCAGTCAGGTAGAAGCAATGAATACCATTTATATTTTGGCAGAGTAACAAAATCTTATATCTAAGCACTAAAATTATAGTAATACCCCATTTTGAACACTATAAATGCCAGAAAAACATGTATAAAATTTAAATTACCAATTAAAATGTGTAAAATAGTATTAGTGAAACTATCAGTGGCTGGTAAAACTGTTTAGAGAAACTCAGGGGAGAGATTTCTAGAATGAATGTCATGTACCATTGAGAATGGAATGAACTAGTTGTAAAAATATAATGGGTAGAGGTTCAGTGTGGCCCACATCCACGAAGTAAACCCAGATAAATATGTCACCCAACAATGCATTCTTAGATAAAAATTTGAAGTTATATATCTCCCTCTTCAAAAAGCAAACATCTTGATTAGTAAAACAACATTTAGTCACCAGGAGACCATTTGTATCAACATACTTTTATGAAAGAATGATATTTTAGAAATAGTTCTTCATTTCTGACTAAGAATCCCTGTTTATCTTAACAAGCAGAACATTCTATCATAGAACTACATTTGTAATGAGACAAGGTAGATGTTATAATATTCTCTATGGTGAAAATTGATAATCCTTGATTTTGTTATTGAATATACACATCTTCCTTCCCCTCTCTTTTATTTTTTTCTTCGAGCAATATTTACCGATTTCAAGTGCATATATGTTAATATTTTAGCTTTAGGGTTATATAAATAAATCATATTGTGTCTGTCCTCCAAAAGGTTATAGTCTAGGAGGTGTTAGGGTCAAACAGCTTCCTTCAATATAATAGTCTTCGTTTCAGCGTCCAAAAATACAGAAAATAGTGGTTGCTTTCTGGATTTCAAAGTTGAGATTGGGGTTTTCAGCTCTCATGACAACAAATATATCGTCTGGACCACCACCCCCACCGCCCCGTCATCTTTCATGAAGAAGTAAAGAAATTATGTTCCTCGGTAGATTCAAGTTGAACAAGACAAAATCTTAATTTCCAGCTTCCATTAACATTATTTTAATTATTTTCTGCAATAGGATCTTTCCTCTTACTCTTTGTCCTTTACAGAAAAGGAAGTCTAGTTTCCAGTTCATGGCCAGGCAACCTTTGAAGGACAATCATGTTGAAATTGAGCTAAGGTAATTAAACTCAATTTTTTGACCTCTATGTTTACTACTTTATTGCCCTGTAAAAGCAACTCTGTCTGCCTGGAGTCTGGCCTGGAGCCATGTCAAGTTCTGTCTGTCCCAGAAATTGCAGGGATTCTAAGGCTCTCATGGGCAGGGAAGACCCAGGGATGGTGTGAGGCTGGTCACAGCTGCGGAACATTTCTCTGGATCATCAAAAGGGTTTATTTTCCCATCATTCTTTTAGGTTTTGTTGACTAGACATTGAAAAAAACAGCAGCAACAACTACAAAACTTTGGGCACAGAATGTGTATTATGCTAAAATACATTAAAAGAAAACTAATGCTATTTTAGCCTTCAAGATATACGTTTTTTCAAATGCAATTGATTTGTTTTAAATATTGCAAAAGGTAAATGAAGATTGTTTTCACCTTCAGATTTGCCTCTCAGTGTTTTTCTCACTGACCGTGTTGAAAACTGGATGTATGAACCAGGGAGAGCTTGATCACCATGCTTGTTTTTGTTTTTGTTTTAATTCCTAAGGACATATTTGACTCCCGGAGTCCTCAGAACTTAGAAAAGTGCCTGGCATTTCATACGAGAGCAGTAGATACTGAATGAATGAATGAATGACTTGTTAGTCATTCATTCTAGGTAGAGAGATTCTAGTAAACACACAGGAAAAATAACCAATACACTCAAGAGTAACAATGGAGAACTTAAGGCCTTTTTTTGGGTTTTTTTTTTTTTTTTTTTTTTTTTTTTGAGATGGAGTCTCACTCTGTGGCCCAGGCTGGAGTTCAGTGGTGCAATCTTGGCTCACCGCAACCTCTGCCACCCGGGTTAAAGCAATTCTCCTGCCTTAGCCTACCAAGTAGCTGGGATTACAGGCACCTGCCATCACACCAGGCTAATTTTTGTATTTTTAGTAGAGACGGGGCTGGTCTCGAACTCCTGACCTTGTAATCCACCCCCCCCCACCCCACCCAGTCTCCCAAAGTGCTGGGATTACAGGCATGAGCCACCGCGCCTGGCCCTAACATCTTTTCTTTGTTTCAGGGCATCCTGACCGGGACTACCCAGAACTATGGGATTCCATAAAGCTTCTTTAGGTATCTTCTTTCTGTTTTACATAACTCAAAAACCTGAATGGAAATGCTCATCTTCTGGTCAAAAGCACTACACTTCTACATCAACAGATTTCATCACAACCTTTGCACATGTGGTCAGACACTTTCTTTGGTAGATATTGCCATTTTATTACTTGAATAAAGTAAAAAGAAATTAATTTTTGGTCAGCAAATTAATAAATTAATACATTAACTTTTGGTCAATAGTTTTTGTTGCTATTGCAGAAAAAATAACTAGAATAGTAATTCTTAGAGCAGATCAACAAGTCAACAAGTTAGTAAACAAATGTACTCTCCAAAATGTCATTATCTAATGAAAACTAGGAATTCCGGTTGGATTCTGTCCTAATGGCCTCCTTCTATCCATGGCGGGGTTGGTGCACTATGACAAAACAGAATCAGCTGTTGGTGAGAGGTAGCATTTTGGTCCACACAGCAGTAAGCCTCTTTATTCAGGAAGATGCACAGAAATAAAAAGAACAAAACACCTGAAAACAAAATAAACAAAACACTTCTCTATCTTGCTCTATGAGCAATGTAAGCTTTGACTTTAGAACCCAAGTGTGCTAAAACGTATGACAAAATGAGTATATTCTCTGGTGATGGACACAGACAAATTCTTCCTGTGTTTTTCCGTAGTTTTGAGACTTGACTGTAGAAAAAGCAATAACTAGTTGTCAAAGTATGATTTGGAACTAAACTTGAAGAGGATAAGCAGAGGAGCTGCTGCGGAGAGCCTGGGAGCCAGAACAGTCAAGTGGCTTTGCAGCACCGCTCGAGAGGCAGTGAGGTTGATCGAAGATGGCAGGTGGTAACTCCAAGCCTTTGAGCATGGAGCCCTAGAGACTTGGGGGAGGAGGGAAAGGGGGCTTGAGAAAATAAAAGCTCTCAGCTGCACTTCTCTCTAAAGGACATCTTTCATTGCTGATCCTGGCACTGTCTCTTTCTCTCTCCCTCTCATCTCAATGCCTCTAATAAACTCACTTATTTAATTGTGTCTTGTGGTTCTGTGTATTAGAAGATTTACAGAGACATTGGAAAGAATTCTATTAAGAATATTTTTACATATTATCAAATCATGCTGTATCCTAGCCATTTCTTTTTGTGAAACCTGCGTTTCTTCATGGAATACTCTAAGATGTGTGATCCTTTTATGATTCAGACATGCAGTGCTTATTGCTAAAGAATGTTAATGTGGGCACTAGAATCCCAGATGCCAATGAGCCTGGATTTAAAACAGTGCAGCTGGAGTCAAGTCTCAGGAGGGAGGAGGGTGAAGCCAAGCAGTGGGAGTGAGATCAGGAAGAGAAATGGTGGGTGAAAAAACAGAGGTTCTGAAGAAGGCCAAGGACTATAAGCACTATAGTGGTATACAGGTATACAGGGAGGATAGAAAATCCGTGCAGTGATACAGTAGTAAAGGTGCATTGCTTTTGGATGATGATAAGAACCAACATTAAGGTGGGTGATGAGAAAACAAGAAACAATGGGGACATCTGACTATCTAGGTTTCGTGAAAATGAAAGGTTTCAAGACAAGGTAGTGAAGGAATTGCCAGGCTTACGCTGGAGTGGGTTCCTTGTCATTATAAATGCTACTGAGAATCCTTGCAATGTGTCAGGTGCCAACATTATAAAGGAGTGTGGAGAAATGTCATGGAAATCATAGATGACAATTAAAAATTGATCGGGGATGTACAGGGGTGCAAGCTGATGTTGCCTGCATTTCTTCTTGGCCTCAGTTATGTGGGCTTAGGAGTAGAACTCTCTCAAGTATTGAGGGTTGTAAAGGTATTAGTGTTGCCAGGGTTTTATATGCTTCAGTTAATATGTTGAAAAGAAAATGTAGACATTAGAAGGATGCCTGTCAAGAGGAAAATGAAAGTCAAAATAGAAAGTTATAAAAGATAGGTTAGAATTAAAACCCATCCTATGAGGTGATCATAACAGAGAATTAACACTCCTTTAGAAAAGGTGAACATTCTGTTCATACTACATTAACCTTCTAGTAATGGCAGGCATAGAGAGTGTACTAGTCTGTTTTCACACTGCTCATAAAGACATATCTGAGACTGGGTAATTTATACAGGAAAAAGGTTGAATGGACTCACAGTTCCAGATGGCTGGGGAGGCCTCACAATCATGGCGGAAGGCAAGGAGGAGCAAGTCACATCTTACATGGCATGGCAGCAGGCAAAGAGAGAGAGAGAACTTGTGTAGGAAAACTCTCCCTTGTAAAACAAGCAAATCTCGTGAGACTTATTCACTATCGTGAGAACAGCACGGGAAAGACCTGCCCCATGATTCAATTATCTCGCACGGGGTCCCTCCCCCAATACATGGGAATTCAAGACGAGATATGCAGAGGGGCACAGCCAAACCACATCACAGAGGATGGGTGTGGACTGGGATTGAATGACCTGCTGGAAGACTGCAGAGAAGATCTGGGTGTCCAGCTCAAAAGGCTGATTCCAAGGTCGGCCTTGGTGGGGGGAGGGCATTGTTCTTGGCATTCCAAGGCAATCATGACAGCATAAGGTGCTCAGACTGGGACTGAAAATTACCTCAATGTCTTAGTTCCTTAAAATAGAGTGAATTGTCTAAACCATTGCCATTGTCATGGAAACCACTCTTTTTGCCTGGTCTGATTTTCTGTCTTAGATCTAACCTAGATAACTATCGATCAATAAAAGAATGGGATGATATAATAAAATCAGAGCAAAGTCTTTACTGATTTTTGCATTGCTTGGTATGTGTTGGCCAATCACAGGATGCCTTTAAATCTTTGAGAAGGCATGTGCGGTTACATTTGATTTGATGGGGCTGGGCTCGGTGGCTCATGCCTGTAATTCTAGCACTTTGGGAGGCCAAGGTGGGTGGATTACTTGAGGTCAGGAGTTAGAGACCAGCCTGGCCAACATAGTGAAACCCCGTTTCTACTAAAAATACAAAAATTGGGCCGAGTGTGGTGGCTCACGCCTGTAATCCCAACACTTTGGGAGGCCAAGGTGGGTGGATCACCTGAGGTCAGGAGTTTGAGACCAGCATGACCAACATGGAGAAACCCCATCTCTACTAAAAATATGAAAGTAGCCGGGCATGGTGGCACATGCCTGTAATCCCAGCTACTTGGGAGGCTGAGGCAGGAGAATTGCCTGAACCCAGGAGGCAGAAGTTGTGGTGAGCCGAGATCGCGCCAGGGCAACAAGAGCAAAACTCCATCTCAAAAAAAAAAAAAAAAAAAAAAAAAAAAAAAAAAAAAAAAATTAGCCAGGCATAATGGTAGGTGCCTGTAATCCTAGCTACTTGGGAGGCTGAGGCAGAATTGCTTCAGTCTGAGGGGTGGCGGGTGTCGTGAGCCGAGATCGCGCCACTGCACTCTAGCCTGGGTGACAGAGTGAGACTCCGTCTCAAAAAAAAACACAAAAAACTGTTTTTCTGTGATGGGGGTCTCTGTTTCCACAAGCTGATCTCTTATTAATAGGCAGGTGTATCTGAACATGATAAACCCTTTCAGGTGAATGTCATCCTATGTATTAAAAATAAGGCTTCAGTTTTTTTTAAAAAAACATCAAATGGTGAAAGAAGGTGAAATGTATTTTTTAAGTACAGGCGTTCGGTTACAACTACTGTACTCTAATTTTACAAAGGTGGCGTTGTCATCCTTCCGCGGAGGAGTCTGGGAGATTTCTACCACTGGGTCTCAGCACTTCAGCACATTACTGCTCTCACCTGTGTTGGTAATGGCGTGCAAGTTGGGAGACCAGATGTGCAGTCTGGAAGAGTGGACATTGGCCAAGAACTCACCTCTGCTACCAGCTTCAGCTTCCAATTCTGCAGCCAAAAAGTAATTACTGAGACTAAGAATCACCATTTTCTTCTGTGTGTAACAGAATATCACACGCCACCTGCATGTGGGTGGAAGATAATTGTCACAGTTGGTGCAGGAGGCTTCCACACGGCGGGCACTGAGTTCTTTGTGTGCCGCCAACCTAGAGAGAAGCCTGACTGCTTCCATTTCTGACATCTCTCTTGCTTCTCTGGAAAAAGTATCATCTGTACGAGTTCTTGGGAGCTAAGCGTCAACATCCACGGGTAGATGGGGCAGATGCTTCCTGGCTTGAATTCACCTGACTTGTGTGCTCCCGGTGTCCATATTGTAGGTATGGTGTTTATAGCACTGCTTCTCGAACTTTTTTTGTACAGAGAATAACACATACCTTCCACAGGCTCCATCCAAGATTCCTTGACAGAAAACCTCCAGGGGACCAGTCTGGGGGCTGCATATTTTACAAGGACCCTGATTATTGTACTCAGGGAAATTTGAATTAAAAAATAAAGTGAAAATGGTAAATTAGTATCTCTAGTTAGGTACTGAAAGAACATCTCTGTGTTTGCCTCTAGGGGTGATGAGTAAAATCTTACATCCCTGAGGTTTATGAATCCCCTGACATATTCATACTTTTTTATGACACCCCCCTAAGACACAAACCTACTTCTTAGGTTTTTTTTTGTTTGTTTGTTTTATTTTAATCACTAGAGCAGAAATATCATGGGTAATTGAAATCCAAAAGGAACATGAAAAGTAAACCAAATAAAAAGAAAACAGCCACCTCTCCATAATCCAAACTCCCAGAGCTTTGCTGCCGTTTGGAGGCTCCACAAGATCCCAGAGCTGTGCAGTATCATTGCTCTTACATTCTATTCTTTTAAAGATTCATAAGACCTACAAACAGCCTGAGCAGCCTGGAGAGAAGGAGCCAGAGGCAAGCAGAGGAGGGTTTTGGAGTGGAAAGCACACACGACATCCGAAGGCCTTACCTACCTCAGTAATTGTGCCTGTCCCGTCTATTTCCCAGGGTGTAGGGAAGATGGAATCAAATCATGCATGTGGAGACTGCTTTGAAAACTGCAATTATAGGAAAAGGTTGTCTTTAGTTTTCATCCAAGTTTCCAATTAAAAAAAGAAAATCTAATAATACAAATATGCTCTGGATATCACTGTTTAAGAAGCATCTCAAAATGTGTCAATTTGGGCTATTTTTGGTTTCCACTAACCCGTGGGACTCTGGGGATGGTAATGGGTGGTAGACAATGAGAAACCTGAGCAAAGTCAACCTGGGGGACCCTGTCTGATGCTTTGCTGTTGTGCATGGGCAAGCTTCACCACACAAAGGAGGACGAAAAGTGAATATTGCCTTGAATGACTCGTGGCTATACTGAAAGGGAAAGATGGACTAAACACCTTTCCAAATTAGGGTCACCTCCTCCAAATATGCTAGAATTAAGAAATCGTTAGCTATGCTTTCTTCAGCTTTTCTCTCGAATAGTAGTGAGAATCTCTTTTCAACCAAGCTCTTGCAGTCTGTCGGGAGGAAAAATCAATTGTGGGTCACACACCAGGAAAAGTCCCCTGAATGTAACGAGTGTATTTACTCAGAAAAATACTCCCATTCCATATTCTGGCAGTTAAGGTTCACTGGTAGAAAGAGATGAAAGGTAATATAAGAAAAGGAAAATGTTTTAAAATTTAGAAGAGAGAAGGTGAAGGGAAAATGAGGGTAAAGAGGAAATGAAGGTAAAGAATCATAGACTCAAGACAGTACATTTCTGTTTGCTTGGGCTGCAGGCCTTAGATTAATTATCACCAATTGTCCCTCTCCTGTAAACATCAGATAAGCTCTTTTGCAGTTTGGATCACTTTTTCTACAATAGAATAGTTTTCTCACTTCTAAAGTTCAAGTGTACACTGAAAGAAAAGTTTATTTTCCCCCATAAAATTATTTATTATTATTATTATTATACTTTAAGTTCTAGGGTACATGTGCATAACGTGCAGGTTTGTTACATATGTATGCTTGTGCCATGTTGGTGTGCTGCACCCATCAATTCATCAGCACCCATCAACTCATCATTTACATCAGGTATAACTCCCAATGCAATCCCTCCCCACTTCCCCCTCCCCATAATAGGCCCCAGTGTATGATGTTCCCCTTCCCGAGTCCAGGTGATCTCACTGTTTAGTTCTCACCTGTGAGTGAGAACATGTGGTGTTTGGTTTTCTGTTCTTGTGATAGTTTGCTTAGAATGATGGTTTCCAGCTGCATCCATGTCCCTACAAAGGACACAAACTCATTTTTTTTATGGCTGCATAGTATTCCATGGTGTATATGTGCCACACTTTCTTTTTTTTTTTTTTTTTTTTGGTCTTGGCAATGATTTTTTTTTTTATTATTATTATACTTTAAGTTGTAGGGTACATGTGCATAACGTGCAGGTTTGTTACATATGTATACTTGTGCCTTGTTGGTGTGCTGCACCCATCAACTCGTCATTTACATCAGGTATAACTCCCAATGCAATCCCTCCCCCCCCCTCCCCCCTCCCCATGATAGGCCCCAGTGTGTGATGTTCCCCTTCCTGAGTCCAAGTGATCTCATTGTTCAGTTCCCACCTATGAGTGAGAACATGCGGTGTTTGGTTTTCTGTTCTTGTGATAGTTTGCTAAGAATGATGGTTTCCAGCTGCATCCATGTCCCTACAAAGGACACAAACTCATCCTTTTTGATGGCTGCATAGTATTCCATGGTGTATATGTGCCACATTTTCTTAATCCAATCTGTCACTGATGGACATTTGGGTTGATTCCAAGACTTTGCTATTGTGAATAGTGCCGCAATAAACATACGTGTGCATGTGTCTTTATAGCAGCATAATTTATAATCCTTTGGGTATATACCCAGTAATGGGATGGCTGGGTCATATGGTACATCTAGTTCTAGATCCTTGAGGAATCACCATACTGTTTTCCATAATGGTTGAACTAGTTTACAATCCCACCAACAGTGTAAAAGTGTTCCTATTTCTCCACATCCTCTCCAGCACCTGTTGTTTCCTGACTTTTTAATGATCGCCATTCTAACTGGTGTGAGATGGTATCTCATTGTGGTTTTGATTTGCATTTCTCTGATGGCCAGTGATGATGAGCATTTTTTCATGTGTCTGTTGGCTGTATGAATGTCTTCTTTTGAGAAATGTCTGTTCATATCCTTTGCCCACTTTTTGATGGGGTTGTTTGTTTTTTTCTTGTAAATTTGTTTGAGTTCTTTGTAGGTTCTGGATATTAGCCCTTTGTCAGATGAGTAGATTGCAAAAATTTTCTCCCATTCTGTAGGTTGCCTGTTCACTCTGATGGTAGTTTCTTTTGCTGTGCAGAAGCTCTTTAGTTTAATGAGATCCCATTTGTCAATTTTGGCTTTTGCTGCTGTTGCTTTTGGTGTTTTAGACATGAAGTCTTTGCCCATGCCTATGTCCTGAATGGTACTACCTAGGTTTTCCTCTAGGGTTTTTATGGTATTAGGTCTAACATTTAAGTCTCTAATCCATCTTGAATTAATTTTCGTATAAGGAGTAAGGAAAGGATCCAGTTTCAGCTTTCTACTTATGGCTAGCCAATTTTCCCAGCACCATTTATTAAATAGGGAATCCTTTCCCCATTTCTTGTTTCTCTCAGGTTTGTCAAAGATCAGATGGCTGTAGATGTGTGGTATTATTTCTGAGGACTCTGTTCTGTTCCATTGGTCTATATCTCTGTTTTGGTACCAGTACCATGCTGTTTTGGTTACTGTAGCCTTGTAGTATAGTTTGAAGTCAGGTAGCGTGATGCCTCCAGCTTTGTTCTTTTGACTTAGGATTGTCTTGGAGATGCGGGCTCTTTTTTGGTTCCATATGAACTTTAAAGCAGTTTTTTCCAATTCTGTGAAGAAACTCGTTGGTAGCTTGATGGGGATGGCATTGAATCTATAAATTACCTTGGGCAGTATGGCCATTTTCACAATATTGATTCTTCCTATCCATGAGCATGGTATGTTCTTCCGTTTGTTTGTGTCCTCTTTGATTTCACTGAGCAGTGGTTTGTAGTTCTCCTTGAAGAGGTCCTTTACATCCCTTGTAAGTTGGATTCCTAGGTATTTTATTCTCTTTGAAGCAATTGTGAATGGAAGTTCATTCCTGATTTGGCTCTCTGTTTGTCTGTTACTGGTGTATAAGAATGCTTGTGATTTTTGCACATTAATTTTGTATCCTGAGACTTTGCTGAAGTTGCTTATCAGCTTAAGGAGATTTTGGGCTGAGACAATGGGGTTTTCTAAATATACAATCATGTCATCTGCAAACAGGGACAATTTGACTTCTTCTTTTCCTAACTGAATACCCTTGATTTCTTTCTCTTGCCTAATTGCCCTAGCCAGAACTTCCAACACTATGTTGAATAGGAGTGGTGAGAGAGGGCATCCCTGTCTTGTGCCAGTTTTCAAAGGAAATTTTTCCAGTTTTTGCCCATTCAGTATGATATTGGCTGTGGGTTTGTCATAGATAGCTCTTATTATTTTGAGGTACGTTCCATCAATACCGAATTTATTGAGCGTTTTTAGCATGAAGGGCTGTTGAATTTTGTCAAAAGCCTTTTCTGCATCTATTGAGATAATCATGTGGTTCTTGTCTTTGGTTCTGTTTATATGCTGGATTATGTTTATTGATTTGCGAATGTTGAACCAGCCTTGCATCCCAGGGATGAATCCCACTTGATCATGGTGGATAAGCTTTTTGATGTGTTGCTGAATCCGGTTTGCCAGTACTTTATTGAGGATTTTTGCATCGATGTTCATCAGGGATATTGGTCTAAAATTCTCTTTTTTTGTTGTGTCTCTGCCAGGCTTTGGTATCAGGATGATGTTGGCCTCATAAAATGAGTTAGGGAGGATTCCCTCTTTTTCTATTGATTAGAATAGTTTCATAAGGAATGGTACCAACTCCTCCTTGTACCTCTGGTAGAATTCAGCTGTGAATCCATCTGGTCCTGGACTTTTTTTGGTTGGTAGGCTATTAATTATTGCCTCAATTTCAGAGCCTGCTATTGGTCTATTCAGGGATTCAACTTCTTCCTGGTTTAGTCTTGGATGAGTGTAAGTGTCCAGGAAATTATCCATTTCTTCTAGATTTTCCAGTTTATTTGCGTAGAGGTGTTTATAGTATTCTCTGATGGTAGTTTGTATTTCTGTGGGGTCGGTGGTGATATCCCCTTTATCATTTTTAATTGCGTCGATTTGATTCTTCTCTCTTTTCTTCTTTATTAGTCTTGCTAGTGGTCTGTCAATTTTGTTGATCTTTTCAAAAAACCAACTCCTGGATTCATTGATTTTTTGGAGGGTTTTTTGTGTTTCTATCTCCTTCAGTTCTGCTCTGATCTTAGTTATTTCTTGCCTTCTGCTAGCTTTCGAATGTGTTTGCTCTTGCTTCTCTAGTTCTTTTAATTGCGATGTTAGAGTGTCAATTTTAGATCTTTCCTGCTTTCTCTTGTGGGCATTTAGTGCTATAAATTTCCCTCTACACACTGCTTTAAATGTGTCCCAGAGATTCTGGTATGTTGTATCTTTGTTCTCATTGATTTCAAAGAACATCTTTATTTCTGCCTTCATTTCGTGATGTACCCAGTAGTCATTTAGGAGCAGGTTGTTCAGTTTCCATGTAGTTGAGCGGTTTTGATTGAGTTTCTTAGTCCTGAGTTCTAGTTTGATTGCACTATGGTCTGAGAGACAGTTTGTTATAGTTTCTGTTCTTGTACATTTGCTGAGGAGTGCTTTACTTCCAATTACGTGGTCAATTTTGGAGTAAGTATGATGTGGTGCTGAGAAGAATGTATATTCTGTTGATTTGGGGTGGAGAGTTCTATAGATGTCTATTAGGTCTGCTTGCTGCAGAGATGAGTTCAATTCCTGGATATCCTTGTTAACTTTCTGTCTCGTTGATCTGTCTAATGTTGACAGTGGAGTGTTGAAGTCTCCCATTATTATTGTATGGGAGTCTAAGTCTCTTTGTAAGTCTCTAAGGACTTGCTTTATGAATCTGGGTGCTCCTGTATTGGGTGCATATATATTTAGGATAGTTAGCTCTTCCTGTTGAATTGATCCCTTTACCATTATGTAATGGCCTTCTTTGTCTCTTTTGAACTTTGATGGTTTAAAGTCTGTTTTATCAGAGACTAGTATTGCAACCCCCGCTTTTTTTTGTTCTCCATTTGCTTGGTAAATCTTCCTCCATCCCTTTATTTTGAGCCTATGTATGTCTCTGCGTGTGAGATGGGTCTCCTGAATACAGCAGACTGATGGGTCTTGACTCTTTATCCAGTTTGCCAGTCTGTGTCTTTTAATTGGAGCATTTAGTCCATTTACATTTAAGGTTAAGATTGTTATGTGTGAACTTGATCCTGCCATTATGATATTAACTGGTTATTTTGCTCGTTAGTTGATGCAGTTTCTTCCTTGCCTCGATGGTCTTTACATTTTGGCATGTTTTTGCAATGGCTGGTACCGGTTGTTCCTTTCCATGTTTAGTGCTTCCTTCAGGATCTCTTGTAAGGCAGGCCTAGTGGTGGCAAAATCTCTAAGCATTTGCTTATCTGTAAAGGATTTTATTTCTCCTTCACTTATGAAACTTAGTTTGGCTAGATATGAAATTCTGGGTTTAAAATTCTTTTCTTTAAGAATATTGGCCCCCACTCTCTTCTGGCTTGTAGAGTTTCTGCCGAGAGATCTGCTGTTAGTCTGATGGGCTTCCCTTTGTGGGTAACCTGACCTTTCTCTCTGGCTGCCCTTAAGATTTTTTCCTTCATTTCAACTTTGGTGAATCTGGCAATTATGTGTCTTGGAGTTGCTCTTCTCGAGGAGTATCTTTGTGGCGTTCTCTGTATTTCCTGGATTTGAACGTTGGCCTGCCCTACTAGGTTGGGGAAGTTCTCCTGGATGATATCCTGCAGAGTGTTTTCCAACTTGGTTCCATTTTCCCCCTCACTTTCAGGCACCCCAATCAGACGTAGATTTGGTCTTTTTACATAATCCCATACTTCTTGCAGGCTTTGTTCATTTCTTTTTCTTCTTTTTTCTTTTGGTTTCTCTTCTCGCTTCATTTCATTCATTTGATCCTCAATCGCTGATACTCTTTCTTCCAGTTGATCGAGTCGGTTACTGAAGCTTGTGCATTTGTCACGTATTTCTCGTGTCATGGTTTTCATCTCTTTCATTTCGTTTAGGACCTTCTCTGCATTAATTACTCTAGCCATCAATTCTTCCACTTTTTTTTCAAGATTTTTAGTTTCTTTGCGCTGGGTATGTAATTCCTCCTTTAGCTCTGAGAAATTTGATGGACTGAAGCCTTCTTCTCTCATCTCGTCAAAGTCATTCTCCGTCTAGCTTTGATCTGTTGCTGGCGATTAGCTGCGCTCCTTTGCCGGGGGAGATGCGCTCTTATTTTTTGAATTTCCAGCTTTTCTGCCCTGCTTTTTCCCCATCTTTGTGGTTTTATCTGCCTCTGGTCTTTGATGATGGTGATGTACTGATGGGGTTTTGGTGTAGGTGTCCTTCCTGTTTGATAGTTTTCCTTCTAACAGTCAGGACCCTCAGCTGTAGGTCTGTTGGAGATTGCTTGAGGTCCACTCCAGACCCTGTTTGCCTGGGTATCAGCAGCAGAGGCTGCAGAAGATATAATATTTCTGAACAGCGAGTGTACCTGTCTGATTCTTGCTTTGGAAGCTTCCTCTCAGGGGTGTACTCCACCCTGTGAGGTGTGGGATGTCAGACTGCCCCTAGTGGGGGATGTCTCCCAGTTAGGCTGCTCAGGGGTCAGGGACCCACTTGAGCAGGGAGTCTGTCCCTTCTCAGATCTCAGCCTCTGTGTTGGGAGATCCACTGCTCTCTTCAAAGCTGTCAGACAGAGTCGTTTGCGTCTGCAGAGTTTTCTGCTGCATTTGTTACAGTTTACTGTGCCCTGTCCCCAGAGGTGGAGTCTACAGAGACAGGCAGGTTTCCTTGAGCTGCTGTGAGCTCCACCCAGTTCGAGCTTCCCAGTGGCTTTGTTTACCTACTTAAGCCTCAGCAATGGCGGGCGCCCCTCCCCCAGCCTCGTTGCTGCCTTGCCGGTAGATCACAGACTGCTGTGCTAGCAATGAGGGAGGCTCCGTGGGTGTGGGACCCTCCCAGCCAGGAGTGGGATATGATCTCCTGGTGTGCCTGTTTGCTTAAGGCGCAGTATTGGGGAGGGAGTTACCTGATTTTCCAGGTGTTGTGTGTCTCAGTTCCCCTGGCTAGGAAAAGGGATTCCCTTCCCCCTTGCGCTTCCCAGGTGAGGCAATGCCTCGCCCTGCTTCAGCTCTCGCTGGTCGGGCTGCAGCAGCTGACCAGCACCGATCGTCCGGCACTCCCCAGTGAGATGAACCCAGTACCTCAGTTGAAAATGCAGAAATCACCAGTCTTCTGTGTGGCTCGCGCTGGGAGTTGGAGACTGGAGCTGTTCCTATTCGGCCATCTTGCTCCGCCCCCCCGTGCCACATTTTCTTAATCCAGTCTGTCACTGATGGACATTTGGGTTGATTCCAAGTCTTTGCTATTGTGAATAGTGCCGCAATGCACATACGTGTGCATGTGTCTTTATAGCAGCATGATTTATAATCCTTTGGGTATACACCCAGTAATGGGATGGCTGGGTCATATGGTACTTCTAGTTCTAGATCCGTGGAGAAATAGGAACACACTGTTGGTGGGATTGTAAACTAGTTCAACCATTATGGAAAACAGTATGGCGATTCCCCCATAAAATTCTTAGGCCTTTGCAAATGTTTCAGCAAGGAGTTAGTTTTAGAATTTGACTGTGGAAGCCCAGTTTTATCCATCTATTTACTATCTAAGAATGAATTTGATTTGATTTAAACTATTTATTTGTTTCTTGTTTTCTTTAATTTTATCCCATGTTTTGATTTCATTGTGCAATGAAGTTCAATTTTTGTATTATTGGAAGTGCCAGAGCCTGAAGAACAACAGCTCTTAATAAAACATCTTTGAGACTAAATATTAATATTTGCAACTACTGACCAGTTTTCCCCCAACTCAGACTGCTTGTCCTAAAGGCAGAGAAATCTGCTCTTTTTTTTTTTGAACATGTCAAGGTGGCTACCATTCTGGGTGAAAGATAGACTGAAGATAAATGATCAGGGTCAGTTAGGTGAAATTTGTCTTGATTCAGGAATAGGGTTCCAGTGAGAATTGTTTGGTGAGAAGTTCTATTATGATGGCGCGTTGATTGGGATAGAGGCCTGGCTAAAAATTTGAAAGGGCCAACGGGTTTAGCTGATAATTTACAAACCAGGTGCAGAATGGTGTGGCGGTCTCACACTAAGACATAGAGAAGAAGAGAACCTAGAGTCAATGAAGACCATAAAATGCTACTCCAATGGAGGACGTGACGTAGGTAAGTATTTTCATGGGAGAGGGAGGTCAGCAGTGGAGATAATAAAGAAAGAAATATTATAAATACATTTTGATGGAAAAATGTAAAAGGATAAGCCATTAGTTCCCTATGGCAGGTGGAGAAATAGGAGCGTGGTGTATTGGGAGAATGATGTCAAAGGCATCACATCCTGTGGGTGAGGAGCTATGCAACGTGTGGATGCCATACCTTAGTTTTGTCTTTGGTGTTGGCTGCCTTTTCTAAGCCTTTCTGCCCTGACTAGTCCTGAACTACTCTCCAGAGATATTTGAGAAATTTTTTGTCTTTCATTGCATCTCAAGGAAAGAGATGCAGTAACACCCGTTCAATATTTCCAGAAAGAGAAACTATCACAGAATCATGTAGTTCTTTCCACTGTTGAGACAACAAAGACATGAATATAGGTGCTGAGCAGAGACTGAGGATTCAGTAAGGAAGAGAGCCCAGGTCAAAGAGCTTTCTCAGCTTCCTCTAGGCTACGTCAGGACACCATTGGGTCTTACACAGTGATATGGCTTGGCTCTCTGTCCCCACCCAAATCACATGTTAAATTGTAATCCCCTGTGTTGGAGGAGGGGCCTGGTGGTAGGTGATTGAATCACGGGGTGAGCTCCCCAATTGCTGTTCCCATGATAGAATTCTCACAAGATCTGGTTGTTCAAAACTATGTAGTGCCTCCTGCTTCAATCTCTCTCTTTCCTGCTGTGTGAAGATGTTCCTGCTTCCCCTTTACCTTCCGCCATGATTGTAAGTTTCCCAAGGCCTCCCCAAAAGCAGAAGCCTGTACAGTCCACAGAACCATAAGCACAATTAAACCTCTTTTCCTTATAAATTACCCAGTCTCAGGGAGTTCTTTATAGCAGTGGGAGAACGGACTAATACACTGGGATACAGAAAGGTCCTCCTGGCTGGATCTTTTGCCTCCAATCTCAGGACCAGCCTCCCTTTCTCTCTCTCTCTCTCTCTCTCTCTCTCTCTCTCTCTCTCTCATCTCTCTCTCTCTCTCTTTCTCTCATCTCTCTCATACTTGAACCTCTTTTTCTCAGTGCCACTAGAAATAAGTGTAATCTTCTTACTCTTACTAAGAATTCTCAATTATTTGGCATTGCTCTTAACACCTTTACAAAGTCCTGCACAATCTCACTCCTGCTTGGCTACCAGTTCCTCGATGGGCTCTGCTCTCTCCACCCCAGAGGCCTTACCTATGGCTATCATATTCCTGAATCCCCACATCTCACCTGACTCATTCTGGGTGACACTTTCCATCTCAACGAGACACCATTTGCAAGTGATGTGCTGCCATCATGCAGGGCCGAGGCCCCATGCGACCCCAATGAGAGCACTTGTTATATCGCATTGCAGAGCTCTGCTTATGCCTCCATCACCTGCAATAAACTGTAAGTTCCCTGAAGACAGGTAGGTGTTCACTGTGTTCACTTTAGTGAGCATAATACTTAGCACAGTATACAGAAGGCACAGAATAAATACTATTCCTACATCAAGGCAGAATCTGAG